>NC_138497.1:8673803-9156303 GCF_964252035.2 Podarcis erhardii | reverse complement strand
GTCCCTGGATTTGTGAATAAGTCCCCGGACAAATTCCATCCCCAGAATGTCCCTGGATTTCATCTAATGTCCCCAGGAAACACAGCAGCGACAGTCTGTTTATCAGCTCCATCTGGTACGCAGGCTAAGACCCTACCTGTCCGCAGACTGTCTCGCCAGAGTGGTGCAAGCTCTAGTTATCCCTCGCTTGGACTACTGCATGTCAGAACCTGCGATCGGCCGAGCTGATAAAGCTCATCTTCCTCCGGCCGAGTCCTTTGGAATCGCCCTCCGACGCAATTAATGACCTGAGCCTTTGATGAGGCCTCAGGCACATTCCCATTCAGCAGAGAATCAAAGCAGACAGAAAAGAAATCATCCTCTCTCTGTGAGAGCAGAGAGCAACTGAAACAAACAAAGGAACAGGAAACCGCTAACGTCACATCCGTCTCCCGTCTCCCGTGAGACTTTCATCAGCCTGGACTGTCTCTGGAATGTAAACAGAGTCTTGTGACTCTAAGCAGCTGCACAGTGGCACAAACAGAAACTAACATCCTCCCCCTTTCTGTGAACACCACTGGGCAGTGTGTCATGTACAATCTCAGTACAAACCCAATTTCTGTACATAGGTACAGTGTTGATCCTTCAGAACAACCTTGGACAATAAATCAGCAGGAATTTCATTACCTGGCATGTAGGACACCATTATGAGTCCTTTCTGAACACATTCTCTAGCATGTTGCAGCTTCAATTGCAAGTGCTTCGTGCTTTGCTTACAACCTTCAGAAGTCAGCAAAGCCAAACATGCTTTGTTGTCCTGATAAACCTGGATTGCACGCAAGTAGAAATGGGATTGGGGCTGCTCTGATGGGAAGGGAGGCATTGCACTGCCTGAGAGATCCCTGCCCTCTCCTGCTTGCACACAAGTAGGAATTGGGATGGGGCTGCTCCGAAAGGCAGTGAGAAGCCTCCCTTCCCAGCTGAGGGATCCTCGCCCCTCCTGCTTGCACACAAGTAGGAATAGGATCAGGGCTGCTCCGATGGGAAGGGAGGCATCGGGCCACCACCACTCTCGGCCCTCCTTCTCCACCTTCCATGCCTGACCCACTGTGCACCGCTTCACCACCACCACCAAAGAACCAACAACTCAGGGGCTGCCCAGGCTCATGGAGAAAGAAGACAGAAGATAGAAGCCTCGGAGGAAGGGGAAACGTGGCGGTTGAGGTCAAGGCGGCTGCCGCCCCTCTGCCACCGCCATCGCTGCAGCATCAACATCCCATGTAGTATTTAATTAAAGTGTCCCCAGATTCATTGAAAAAAATCTGGTAACCTTAGTGTATGGGAGGTTAGGGGAGGGATAGTGCCTCTGGTGGGGGACACATCGTGCTCCTTCTGGGGTAGTTTGTCCACTTTTGGTCCCCATCCTGCACTCAGCTCTCACCTGTGGCTCCTAGAAGCTGTCAGCATCCAACAGTGGTCACACCTCAGGAAATGGCTTTGACTGGCCGGCTAAACCAGGTGAGGGTAGTCAATAGGTCTCAAACCTTCATTGAGTTAGGGACTTCCCTGCATGTGAAGACAGGCTCATGCAGATTGAGCGAACGAGACCAATAGTGGGTCCAACGGTCAAGAAGGCAGTTTCCACATGTGCTGTAGAGGGGGCAGGTGGGGCTTGTCAACCTGGCAAGGTAGCCCATCTAGGAGAAGGAAAACTCTGGTCCTATATCTCCGCTGCTTTGTGGGACATCTTCAGGACAAGAAAAGCCCAAGGAATAAATTCTCCACAAATCCAGAGTGGTGTCCCTAAAATGGTTGGATGGCACCTTGTCCGCCTCCTTCCAGCAACTCCTGCAGCCAAGCTGATGCCAAATATATTGCTCTCCTTTCCTTTGGACCACATCAACAAGACTGGGGGGGGGGGTCTTGTCATCTGGGCAGCCCAGGACTTCCATGCAAACTGCCCAGGCTTTTGCCCCAGAGAGATCACTTCAGTGCTGCTATCACAGCAGTTTGATATCACCCATGGAGGTGTACTCCATTGTCTGTCAAGACAGATGAATGCCAACAGTGCATGAGAGAGAAGTTGGACCATTCTCTGCTCCTCATCTTCGCTGTGCAAAAAACATAACACAAAAAAGGAAACAGAGGACAGTTTCTGTAATCAGTCCTTGGTATTTATTTATTTTTAAATCCCCACCAGCAACTTTTCTATCTAGGAATACTATTGTTTTTATTACTATTTCATTTGTGAATTGCTTCCTATGAGGCGCCCCAAAGCAATTTTACAGCTCTTTATCTGAGATGAGTGCCATTCTCCCATCTCAGTGTTGAGCAACAAACGTAACATACAAGTGCAATGTTTCAAGCTTGCCAGATATTCTAAGCCAAGTAGCCGACAGCCACAAGGGCTATGTTGTACCTTCACTGTCGGAGGCAGTGAGTCTGTCTGAATTTCAGTTGCTGGGATTCACAAACTGTTTTGCTCAGCTTCTGCTTTTGGGCTTCCCAGTAGGGGACTTGGCTAGCCAGTGTAAGAATACAGCGCTGGAGGAGTTCAGCTTCTGGCTTGATCCAGCTGCAGAGCTTTCCGTTCTATGCCCTTATGATGTTGTTGTTGTTGTTTAGTTGTTTAGTCGTGTCCGACTCTTTGTGACCCCATGGACCAGAGGACGCCAGGCACTTCCTCCACTGCCTCCCGCAGTTTGGTCAAACTCATGCTGGTAGCTTCGAGAACGCTGTCCAACCATCTCGTCCTCTGTCGTCCCCTTCTCCTTGTGTCCTCCATCTTCCCCAACATCAGGGTCTTTTCCAGGGAGTCTTCTCTTCTCATGAGGTGGCCAAAGTATTGGAGCCTCAGCTTCAGGATCTGTCCTTCCAGTGAGCCCTCAGGGCTGATTTCCCTCAGAATGGAGAGGTTTGTTCTTCTTGCTGTCCATGGGACTCTCAAGAGTCTCCTCCAGCACCAGTCCTTGATCAGAAACAACAATAAGGTTACCTCAGATTCTCCACATGGTGGGGCTATTGGCCTGTGCCAAATGAATGTTGTGTTTTTGTGGGCTTCTTGCTGCAGGATGCTTTGCAAAGTACAGAGACAGCTGGAGAGAGCTGTGACGCCTTAAAATCACTTTGCAACAACAACAATAATAATAATAATAATAATAATAATAATTTTTATTTATACCCTGCCCTCCCCAGCCAAGACTGGGCTCAGGGCGGCTAACAACCAATAATAAAAACAAGTTGATTAAAATACAATTTAAAAAACAAGATTAAAATACAACATTAAGACATGAGGATGCAGCCTCTTCACAGGAGGAGAAAGTAAAAAGAAAGAGGGGGAGGGAATCATTAGGGACAAAATAAGGGCAATGATTTATCAAGGGGGGGGGTGTGCTTGTGTGCATGTAATAAAATAGGAAGTGTCCGCAGTAGACAGAGAAAACAGGGGCATAGCTATTTCATGTCCCTCCTTACACTTAACCTTGCAAAGGTAAGTCCACAAAATGTAGCATCATTTTACTAGCTAAATGTTTTTACCAGCCAACATTGGCCTCCTTTGCACATCGCAGTAAGCCGAAGTTTAGCTTTCTATGATCAGGAACCAGATTGTTACGTGGACTGAAAGAGAAGCAGGGAAAAGATCCCGCTTAGACCTATCAGGAGTAAGCATGGAGCAATGGTACCAAATAGTATGGGAAACAGCCTTATTAGAGAAATTAACCAATAAACTGAAAGTGACACGGGGACAAATAGAAGAAGATGGGGGGGGGGGTTTCAGTTTCCTCTCTGGAAGAACCAGCTGGTGGCAGGGGACAAAGCCAAAGACATGAATTCTGCAGAAGCAGGAGGAGCAACAATGCTTTCTCGGGGGGGGGGGCTGCAATTCACATCCTCCCTTCTCATCGGCCGCACTGGCTGGGGTTGGCAGGAGTTGTAGTCCAACTCCAAGGGGGCAGCAGGTTGTGGAAAGAAGCTGGAACAGAATTGCTTTCTTGGCTTTAGCCAAGTAGCAGCATCATGTTCCGCTGGAGTGTTTTCCAAGCTGTTATTAGTTTGGTATATTCAGCCTGACTCTAGTGTTAAAGGTAAAGGGACCCCTGACCGTTAGGTCCAGTCGTGGCCGACTCTGGGGTTGCAGCGCTCATCTCGCTTTCTTGGCCGAGGGAGCCGGCGTACATGTGGCCAGCATGACAAAGCCACTTCTGGCCAAGCAGAGCAGCGCACGGAAACACCGTTTACCTTCCTGCCGGAGCGGTGCCTATTTATCTACTTGCACTTTGACGTGCTTTTGAACTGCTGGGTTGGCAGGAGATGGGACCGAGCAACGGGAGCTCACCCCATCACGGGGATTCGAACCGCTGACCTTCTCATCCGCAAGTCCTAGGCTCTGTGGTTTAACCCACAGCGCCACCTGTGTCCCTGATTCTAGTGTTAGCACTGCTTTAAAAGCAAGAATGTTTGTGGGTGTTATGTGTTGCATTGGCCAGCAGGTGACAGACATGTTACTCTACTCAGTGGCGTAGCGTGGGGGGTGCAGGGGGGGCCGGCCGCACCGGGCGCAACATCTGGGGTTAGGGCAAATCCACGGGTTAGGGGGCGCAAATCCACGGGTTAGGGGGCGCAAATTACTTGCCTTGCCCCGGGTGCTGACAACCCACGCTACGCCACTGACTCTACTTAGGACCCCTGACCACCAATGAAAATACGGTGATACCTCAAGGTTAAGAACTTAATTTGTTCTGGAGGTCCGTTCTTAACCTGAAACTGTTCTAAAGCTGAGGTACCACTTTAGCTAATGGGGCCTCCTGCTGCTGCCGCACGATTTCTGTTCTCATCCTGAAGCAAAGTTCTTAACCCGAGGTACTATTTCTGGGTTAGCAGAGTCTGTAACCTGAAGCGTCTGTAACCTGAAGTGTCTGTAACCTGAGGTAACACTGTAGTACATAAGTGGTTTATGAGTTGGACAGACAAGACTACATTAAAAATGAAGTTATATGCAAATGTTTGTGGTAGTCACTGTTATGTAACAATTATGCCTCACATAATTATCAACAGTTGTGATTCTCAAAAAATGGCTACGCTTAAGCAGAGCAATTATTTAGATAGAAGAAGAATTACTATTTCTATAAGAAACTGTACCTTTATATCCACTTTTGTCTAAGAGTTGGGCAAATGCTTATGAAAATGCAAATAAATAAATTTCATCATTTCACCCAGTGGGGAGATGGTATTTCGGTTACGTGTCCAAAATACTTCAGAATCACACTTGTTGATAATAACTGGAGCTGTCTGGAGATCCTACCTATCTGAGTGTCAGGAGTTCAGCCTACACTCGAGTAGGACTCTGGCAGAGACACATGCCCAACTGGCATGTTCTCTCCCTCCTGGTTGATTGTTCAGGAGCTTCAAAAGCTTTCTTCAGCCCGAACATCACAGCGAATGATGCCAACCGACACCGGCACACTTAGGGATCTGCAGAGTTTGTGCATCATGCGAGTGACAGAAACCCCAGCAACTCAGCATTTTGGTTAATCTACTTTATTACATATAAATATACACGGAGTACTGCGACGTGGCTCCCTCTCTCTCTAGCATCAGACAGCAAGGCGGGGGGGGGGGGGGACACAAAGGAAAATAGTCCCACTTCGCAGAACACAGTAATACAAACATCCTGTCTCCGTCACTTCCCACTCTGTGGAGTCAAAATATATACTGTTATGTGAAAGGCAAAATTCTCATGACTGCAATCATAGATCAGGAATTCTAACACTGAGATTCTATCTGAGATTCTGCACACACACAATCATACAAACACCACACATGCCAGGGACTGAACCAGCGGCGTAGCGTGGGTTGTCAGCACCCGGGGCAAGGCAAGTAATTTGCGCCCCCTAACCCGGGGCGAGGCAAGTAATTTGCGCCCCTAACCCCTAACCTGCCGCCGCTGCCAGCTTCTTCTTGCTGCTGCCTGGGCTGGGGTATTTACGGTAAGGTAACCACAGCGGTGGCGGCGGGTACGTGTCAGGTGATCTGAGGCGAGTTGCCGCTGGTGCTGCCGCCCAAACGACGCCACTTGCCCGGAGGAGGAGGGCAGAGAGGCGAGGAAAATGCAACATGGCCCAGCAGCTGCAGCAGCGGCGGCGGCGGCAGGGCTGTGAGGAGGGGCTGCCTGGCGTGCCCTCCGTGGCCCTGATGTGCGGGGACCGTGGCAAGCGCTGAGAGCCGCTGCCTGCCGGACGCCTTCAGCCCGGATGCGCGCACAGCTCGTCGGTTCCGCGAGACATGGGGCTCTGCTACAGCCTGTGCCCGAGCCTCTTCGGCGACTCCGGAGGCGGCGAGTGCGCCCCCCCAGATGTTGCACCCGGTGCGGCCGGCCCCCCCTGCACCCCCCACGCTACGCCACTGGACTGAACCCATGACTTTCTGCATCCCAAACATGTACTCTAGCACTGATCCTGGGGCCCTGTGCATGAACCTCAACCTTCCCTAGGCCCCACCCCTTCTCCTCTGGCCCCGCCCCAACCCTTCCTGTTCCATGATTTCTCTGAATAATCTTGCTTAGCTCAAATGCACCCTGGAACAATTATCATAGTTCTTGCTTCCTTGGACTGAAGATGGAGACACATGTGTGTTTGTGTAGAAAGCTCTGACTTTCACATGGATGAGAGGTAGCCTTTAGTATAAAGGAAAGAGCCGCATCCATTGCCCCGCCCACTTTTACCTCAGGCTCCGCCCACCCTCTGCCACGGCATGTGGCCCCCTGGAAGGTTACTCATGGGGGGATGCAGACCTTGGGCTCAGAACGGTCCCCCACCCTCAGCCTAAGCATTCCAAGCTGAGCTCATCGTTTCCTCCTAGAACTGTTAGGTACGACTCTTTCTGCCAGCACCCAGGGAGAGATTTTCACACACATCTGGAATTCCAAGAAACACGCGAAGTTCTGTTTGTCAGTGTCATATGTTTTTTGCCTTTTTGATCAGAGATCCCAGTCTGAACGGCATCCGTGCAAACTCCAGAGGTATTACCCAATGGAAACCTCACATGCAGAGAATATGTTACCTGGCCTTGGGCAGATAGCAATCGCAAGGCTGAGGAGTATTTATTTAGAACATTTACACTTTCATGATGCTTGTATCCCACCCTCCCTCCATTAGCAGCCAAACCTAACAAATGTATGCTCTTTCTGGTTAGCATGAGAAGGGGTTAAGTCCACAGAGCTGTATTGTTGATAGGGCTCTGTGTGATGTCATTTCCCCTCCTCTTCTGGGGAGGATAGAACATATAGTACTTCCTGCTCCCCTCTCTCTTCCTTTGACCAGCATTAGTTGCAGACATGCCTCTGCTTGCTCCAGATATATAGCCTTGATGGAATGCAGAGTGTGGTGTGTGATTGTGCGCAGAAACTAGCTGACTCTACAAAGGTAGTGTTTAAATTGAGTCCTTCACCTGGAAGGTGCCCCCTGGAAGGTTGCTCTGTAGGGAATGTGGCCTTCATGGGGGGCGGGAGGGGAGCTTGTCGCAGCAGGACAGATAGGCACCTGTGACTCTTCCCCAACCTGACTTGTCTCTGCCTCTTGGCCTTCCTCCTCTCCTGCTTCCACTTCTGCCTCTGATTCTGGACTGCTGTCTGCCACAGACTCTCCCCGCTCACTTAGCCCTGTTACCACTTCAGCTTCCAACACCTCTTCTCAGTCTTTCCCCTCTTCTCCCTCTTACCACTCATCGTTGTCCCACAACCACTGTCCAGGCTCTGAACCTTCTTCTCTTGCAGTTTCTCCAGCTGGTTCCTCCCACCATTCCTCTGTGTCCAAACAGCCTATTTGGCCTTGCTTTGCATCGTCTTTGAGGGTTTTTTGCCTGGCTGGAATGGGTCCTTTAGGTCAGATAATGCCTGTTGGTTGACTGGGTGGAGGAGAGGACAGGGAGTGTTGTTGTGTTGGGGGTTTTGTAGAAGCTTGCCTACTGCACAAAAGGTAAAATTTACATCTATTGCCCTGCCCACTTTTGCCTCCAGCCCCGCCCACTACTAGTGTGGGGCCCCTAGAAGGGAATATGGCCCTTGGGCACATATGGTTATAGCCACGTTTTGGAAAGACTTAAAGGCGAGAACTTGAACATGTATTGCCCTTACAGAAATATTGACGCCTTAGGTAGCTCAGACGATAGAGCAGGAGACTCTTAATCTCAGGGTCGTCGGTTTGAGCCCCATGTTGGGCAAAAGATTCCTGCTTTGCAGGGGGTTGGACAAGATGATCCTTGTGGTCCCTTCCAGCTCTATGGTTCTATGAAATTAAGCCTGGTTAGAGGAACAAGAGGGACGTGGATGGCGCTGTGGTCTAAACAACAAAGCCTAGGACTTGCCGATCAGAAGGTCAGCGGTTCAAATCCCAGCGACGGGGTGAGCTCCCGTTGCTCGGTCCCTGCTCCTGCCAACCTAGCAGTTCGAAAGCACGTCAAAGTGCAAGTAGATAAATAGGTACCACTCCGGCGGGAAGGTAAACGCTGTTTTCGTGCGCTGCTCTGGTTCGCCAGAAGCGGCTTAGTCATGATGGCCACATGACCCAGAAGCTGTACGCCAGCTCCCTTGGCCAATAAAGCGAGAAGAGCGCCACAACCCCAGAGTCGGCCACGACTGGACCAAATGGTCAGGGGTCCCTTTACCTTTACCTTTAGAGGAACAAAGTGCACAGATTTCTTTGTGGGAGAATAGCCGAGTTTCCTTTTGTTTATAAATTCTCCAGGAAACCAAAGGTTCATGCTAACGTTTGAATCACTTAATAAGATGTATGGTGGTGTTTGTAATGTATTTGGGGGGGGGCTCTGGGGAAATAAACAAATAGGAGGGGGGAAAGTTCCCTACCCCATATATAACCACCACACCACACTAGCAGGTGCAGATTGGGGGTGCAAGATGCAGGTACGAAATCGCATTGCCCAGATGATCGCTGAAGGAGGAGGTGGCTTGCCTCTGGGAGTCCTACAACTGAGGAGTGGAGCCTGCAATTAAGTTTTCATTACAGAGGAATTTGACAAAAGGTGTGAGGTTTATTTGCTTCTTACTGAAGATGCTGCAGCTGGAGCTCAGGACACCTTCAGCTTCTGCAACAGCTTGTCTGCAGAAGCTTTATCTTATTCAGGCTGGAAATGGGTCACTCGGCTCGCTCTTGCAAGTGATTACAACATTGCTGGAATCACTCCATCCATCAGTGCGTGAACTCTGGGAACACTTAGCCGAGCTCGGCTCCAATGCATTACTTCAGCTGGAGGAGCCGCGATAGGTAATGCAGCGGCGAGGAAGGAGCTAAATGATAACAAAAGTCTCCCGGCTGAAAATGTAAAGTGCTGTGCAACTATTTTTAGTGACCTCTCTGGCTCGGATAATGTAGTGAGCAAAGTGGATGTGAACATCGACCTTGGGTGAATTGAGTCTGGCTGCTTGCCATCCAGCACAAGCTGGCAAAGGTTAATTCCACCTTTCCCAAGGGGAAGAGGTTCTGTTGTACAGTGTACATGTTAAAAAATGGCCCCTTAATGGACCGGTCCTGGGGAAAAATGTGCCTGCTATACGATCTTTCTGCATGAAACATATAGCTCGGGTAAACACAGGAAGAAGGCACTGTGCTTTGCAGCGCAATTCTACCTATTTATATCTACAGCTATAATAAAAATATAAGGTTGTCGTCGTGCTGCACTTTGCTTGGTTACAGATAGGTGGCACTGAGAATTACAGTGTGATGAGGCAATGGATGGGTGGCCTAGGCAAAGCATGGAAGGGCAGCCAGAACAGTAGCTCCCCAGTTTCATTGGCTCATCCTGCCATCCCTGGGGACCACTATCTATGGAATCTAGACCCCACCCCAGGCCAGCTGACACTGCTACTAACCACCTTCCTCCTCCCTGACCAGCCAGGAAAGCTGCTGTTTCTGCCACCACTGCCAGTTGGTTAGGATGAAAAGTCTGTCCAGCAGGAGGAAGGAGGGAAGTGGTTAGAAGCAGAGGCCCGCTGATTTGGTAAGCTGCTGCAGCCACTAGCATCAGTCCCCAGGCTGGCTGTCCTCTGCTTCTGTCTTTCTTTCTGTGCTGCCAGGTCGACTCTTCATCTTTTTTGGCTGTTGCTGCAGCAGCATGAGGAGGAAAGGAGAAGGTGTAGGTCCTTCTGCAATGCCCCCCTCCCACTTCTGGTTTGCACCTCTAACATTGGCAGTAGGCAAAGGAGAACGAGGGAGAGGGGATCATGAGGTCTAGTGGGCTGGGGTAGGCTGAGCTGGCAATCTTCCCTGCCCTCCTCCTTTGCACCTCCAACATGGGGAGTGGCAAAGGAAAAGTGGGGTGGTGGTGGCAAAAGGTTGAATGGATCATTGCAGGACGGGCTTTGCAAGTCTTCACTTGCCCCTCTCAACCTCTGATTTTGGGATTTTGCCAGGTGGGCAGGAGGACAACTCACCTGTCAATCATAACCACACCACATTGACACCATTGATTTCTGCATTGCAGGGGGTTGAACTAGATGACCTGGGGGGAGCCCTTACAACTCTACCATTCTATGGTTTTGTGATACACCAGCAGCACCCAAGGTGGATTACAACAGTTTTAAAATTCAGAATTAAAAACAGTCAAACTACAGTATTGCCCCCTTGTAGAACTCAGCAGGGAAGAAGAGGGCGGGGACAAAACTTAGAATGTGTTGGCTCAGCCTGCTATGGCCTCTGGCGCCACCTACTGTTCGCCTCCTTGCCTTCCACCCTACCAATCCTAGTGGGCACCTGCTGCCACTGGTCACACTGTATCTCAGCCTATCCTGCCTCTCAGAGAGACCTACCCAGGCACAATAAATTAGAACAGCCAAAACTGCCTCTATAGAGGTGCAGAAATAAAACTGCCAGCACCTTTGCAAAGCTAAGCAGGTTCTGGCATGGTTTCAAATTGGATGGGGGACCGCATGTTGAGATTACCACATTGCAGGGGGTTGGGGGGTTGGGATAGATGAGCCCAAGGGTCCCTTCCAATTCCACAGTTCTATGATGTTGCTGATCCATCCAGGGGCATAGGAAGGGGGGCGGTGGGGGCCGTCCACCCTGGGTGTCATCCCTGAGGGGGGTGACAAAATCCCCCTTGGGCAGATCACCGCCCTGCCCCCCTAGGTGCTAATCGTCGCGCTGATCACCCCCAATGGGCGCTAATCGCCACGCCAAACGCCCCCCTTGGCACCAATCGCCCCCAATGGGCACCGATCGCCATGCCAATCACCCCCCTGGGCAGCTCGTCCCATCCCCCTGGTGCACGGCATGTGTGCCGCTCCTGGTGCCCAAGCAGCTAGCTCTGCTGCTGGATCCATTTGTGTTTTCCTTTTTTTTTTTTTAAAGTGATATTTATTAAAATTTCAAAAAAAAGTTACAAGAATTAAAAAATGAAAAGAAAAAGAAGGAAAAAATACAAAACACAAAAAACAATTAAAAACAAATCAACCTTTCCATATCCTGACATTCATTTGCTTGTTTCCCTGACCCCCTCACACCTCCCTTTTTTGTATTCTAGTTCAATTAGTTATTTCAGCAAATCCTTTCCATTTTTGCTTTTATCTTAATAATTTATCTTAATATATTATAACTTTACATTCTCACCTGTTAACAATCCATCTTTAAATACTCCTTTATAACATTACTGCTAAAACCACATAACTTCATTCCAACATCCTTCTAACATTCCTTAATTTTACAATATTTCTGTAAATAGTCTTTAAATTTCTTCCAATCTTCTTCTACCGACTCTTCTCCCAGGTCTCGGTTTCTGCCAGTAATTTCCGCCAGTTCCATGTACTCCGTCACCTTCATCTGCCATTATTCCCGGGTGGGTAGATCTTGTGTCTTCCAATACTTTGCGATGAGTATTCTTGCTGCTGTTGTGGCATACATAAAAAAAGTTCTATCCTTCTTTAACACCAATTGGCCGACCATGCCCAGGAGAAAGGCCTCTGGTTTCTTCAGGAAAGTATATTTAAATACCTTTTTCATTTCATTATAAATCATCTCCCAGAAAGCCTTAATCCTTGGGCACGTCCACCAAAGGTGAGAGAATGTACCTTCAATCTCTTTACATTTCCAGCATTTATTATCGGGCAAATGATATATTTTTGCGAGCTTGACTGGTGTTATGTACCACCTGTATATCATTTTCACAATATTCTCTCTTAAGGCATTACATGCCGTAAACTTCGTACCTGTGGTCCATAACTGTTCCCAGTCAGCCAGCATAATGTTGTGTCCCACATCTTGTGCCCATTTTATCATAGCAGATTTCACCATTTCGTCCTGAGTGTTCCATTTCAACAGCAAGTTATACATTCTTGACAGAATCTTAGTTTTGGGATCTAACAGTTCTGTTTCCAATTTTGATTTTTCCACCTGGAAGCCAATTTTCTTGTCCAATTTGTATGCCTCCAATATTTGATAATAGTGGAGCCAATCTCGCACTTTGTCTTTTAGTTTTTCAGAGCTCTGCAATTTCAGTTTATCTCCCTCTTGTTCCAAGATTTCCCAATATTTCGGCCATTTGGCCTCCATATTGAGCTTTTTCAGAGCCTTCGTTTCCATCGGTGACAACTACCTTGGGGTTTTATTTTCAAGTAGGTCTTTATATCTTGTCCAGACATTAAACAATGCTTTCCTAACAATATGGTTTTTAAATGCTTTATGTGCTTTGACCTTGTCATACCACAGATATGCATGCCAACCAAATACATTATTGAAACCTTCTAGGTCCAAAATGTCTGTGTTTTCCAACTCTCTCTCTCTCTCTCTCTCTGTGTGTGTGTGTACAGTCATACCTCGGGTTACAGACGTTTGGGGTTGCGCAATTTCGGGTTGCACACCACACCAAACCCGGAAGTACTGGAACGGGTTACTTCCGGGTTCCAGTGCTTGCGCATGCGCAGAAGCACCGAATCGCGACCCGCACATGCGCAGACGGGTTGCGAACGCTGTGGACTGTGAACATGCTTCCCGCACGGATCACGTTCACAACCCTAGTGTCCACTGTATTTGTATCTGTACCTATGTAGGCATTTGATTTATATAGCCTGCCTTCCAGGCTCACCAAACAGTTCACAAAGTAAAATAAACACTCCAGTGTGATAAAAGTTTTAAGAGACCCTAAAATGGTTTAAATGATGTAGATGGTCAAATAACAAGCAGAGATAAGATCTATAATAAAAACATCAAAGAATCAGCCATAAAGCCAGCAAATCAATGTTGATTACAGTGGAACCTCGTGTTACGTACCACCCTCCTTGTGAACGCTGCGGGTTATGAGCTCTGCTATCCCGGAAGTAGATGCTTGTGGTTGTGACCTTTGCTCTGGGATACGAGCAGAAGTTGTGCGCTGGCAGCATGGGAGCAGCAGGAGGCGCCATTAGCGAAAGCACGCCTTGGGTTATGAACAGTTTCGGCTTAAGAATGGACCTCCGGAACAAATTAAGTTCGTAACCAGAGGTACCACTGTATAGTCACCCCACACCCTGACACACCCAAAGGCCTTTTGAAACCTTCTCCATTGCCTCAGGCGGCAAAATGTCTTGGGCTGGACCTGATCACCCACCCAAATGTGCACATGTCTATAGTCAAAAGGACTTGGGCTCCATCCAAATTATGCATTTAAAGCTTTGTTTCCACATTAAACCTATATACTATATCAGTCATGGCTTCCCCTCCTGTCCCAAGCACCCTGGGAACTATAGCTTGTTAAGGGTGCTAAGCATTGTTCATTGACCCCTATTCCCCTCACAGACCTATTGTCCCCAGTACGGCTGAACAACCAATCCCTCTTCCCAGGGAATTGTAGCTCTGTGATGGGAATAGGGGTCCCCTAACAACTCTCAGCTCTCTTCACAAACTACAGTTGCCAGGGTTTCTTTGGAGTGGAGGTGTGCTGGTCCCGGGGGGAAGGTTACCGTTGGCGTAGTCAAAGTCCGGTCCTGGGTCAATAGCCTGGAAACAGTTCCAAAGGAGCGGGGCAAGGTCCGAAGCAGGAAGCCGGGCGGGGACAGGAACACTGGAGGAACAGGACTGGATGCTGGCCGAAACAGCTCTTCATCAAGAAGGTTTCCCCTTCATTTCGGGGTCAAAATTCCGTGGTTGGGAACACATTATAAATTTCCCCATAGGAATCAATGGAAATTGTCAACCCGTTATGTGAACGCTTGCCTAGTTAACGATTTCCTGAGAGCATATTTGTGTTCAGATAGTGGAACCAGTGTGCATGGTGCAGATGGGGCCTGGGTATTGTCCAAGGAAGGACGACGCATCTAGCTTTTTCCTTCCTGTGTTGCTTGGCCATGAGATGGATGAAAGACAACAGTAGACTCCCCATGTGAAACAGTGAGACCATCTTCCAAGCTGCAGGTGTCATGAAAAAATTAATACCATAATATTGTTATAGATTTAGGGGAGACCACCCCTAAGCCCTAGAAATTAATAAATGCTGGGGGTTTGATTAATTGGGGGTATAGATTAAAGCACAAACTGCAAAGGTAAAGGTAAAATGTAAAGGACCCCTGGATGGTTAAGTAGTCGCAGCACTCATCTCACTTTCAGGCCGAGAGAGGCCGCATTTGTCCACAGACAGCTTTCCGGGTCATGTGGCCAGCAGGACTGAGCCATCTTCTGGTGCAATGGAACACCGTGACGGAAACCAGAGTGCATGGAAACGCCATTTACCTTCCCGCCACAGAGCTGTGCCAGAGAGGGTATTCCTGGGGTGGCTTCTGCAAACCAACCTGGCTGGCTCAGTGAAGAGCAAACCTGTTAACATGACCAAAGGTGTTGATGGGCCATCAGGGAGAGGAATTCTTTAGTATGGGGAATGAGGTGTTACTACGGAGATGGGCTGTGTGTTTGAGGGGACAGGAAAAGGGAATTTTCCAACAAGGGTTACTGGGAAGGAGAAGCAGGAAGAAGAGCTGATATCCGTCTTGGGCAGGACTCAGCTACACTAGTCAAAAAACAGTGTTTAGAATGTGTTATAAACATGCAACACCAGATGGCGACGGAGAGCAATTTCCCCCCATAGCCTTTCCCCCCTTTTGTTATAGCGATTTAATTTCTGACTTATTTATAGCGGGGTTTTTTTCCTTGTGTGTAGATGCTGTGGGTGACAAACACTTCTTGAAATGGCCATGCTGTAAGATCTGGACTCCCTCCATGCAGACTGAGGGTGTAAATAGGTGAATAAACCACATTTCTTAAAGCCACTACATTCTCCACCGTGTCTTCCATTTTCCAAAGGGACAGGGATCCTGTGTGAATGCCTGAGGCCCCATGGGCTTTTGCCACCGCTCGGCACAGAGAGGGGCAGGCACATGGCTTTTGTAACAATATATTTATTTTTTTACTAGCTGAGAACAAGGCTGCTACCCATAAATAGGGGGAAATGGGTGCTTCTCAGCAGTATAGCATTTATTTGCATGCAGAAGGTCCCTGGCATCTTGAGGTAGGACAGGGAAAGACTTTCTGTCTGACACCCCAGAGAGCTGCTGCCAGTCAGTGTTGACAATACTGAGCAAAATGGACAAATGGGTCTGCTTCCTGTGTGCTTATTGATTAAACAGTTTTAAAGATGATTGCTATTGAAGCAATAAGGCGATTCATCCCCTTTTAATCTCAAGGTAACTGTTAAAAGGGACACGGGTGGTGCTGTGAGTTAAACCACAGAGCCTAGGGCTTGCCGATCAGAAGGTCGGCGGTTCATATCCCCACGACGGGGTGAGCTCCCGTTCCTCGGTCCCTGCTCCTGCCAACCTAGCAGTTCGAAAGCACAAAAGTGCAAGTAGATAAATAGGTACCACTCCGGCGGGAAGGTAAACGGCGTTTCCGTGTGCTGCTCTGGTTTGCCAGGAGCGACTTAGTCATGCTGGCCACATGACCTGGAAGCTGTATGCCGGCTCCCTCGGCCAATAAAGCGAGATGAGCGCTGCAATCCCAGAGTCGGTCACAACTGGACCTAATGGTCAGGGGTCCCTTTACCTTTACCTTTAACTGTTAAAAGCATTTTTCTTTTCTTTTAAGAAACGTAATTAGTCATTTCTGTGCTCCCTCATTTCCCAACGGGAGAAGCAGAAATCCACGTTGGCTTCACAAATAGGCATACAGAGTGAAGGTTCCAGTATTTCTTTCAGAGCAAGCCTCTCTGTCTCAGAACATAGGATGGTGCTACTCTGACCACACAAATTGTCCAGTGTGGCACCATTTGCTGGTGGGAAAAGGCATTCGAGAGGACAAAGTGGCACTTTACAAAGGCTCAAACAGGAATCTTGGACTCCTCTCAATGCCAGCTCTGAAATTAAATGGTGTTTAGAGTCCATTCTAGTCCACAATGGGCAGAAAGTACCCTGGAAAATAAGAAATCACATTCCCCTTACATTGCCAGCTCTTTTAGCTCTGCAAGGTAGAGGACCTCCACAGCTGTCTCTCTCTCCCTCGAACTGAGTTACAGCAGCATATCAGCCCAGAGATCTGTTTGGTTTTCTTAGCTCCAAACGCGCTTTAGTGCAAATTCTTTGCTCTAAATTGCTCTGCAATTTATCCATCAGAGGCCTCACGTTTTCACCCGGCTGCTTACAAATCCAGCTCAGACCACCTACCTTATTTGTCCTCTCTTTCCAAGCAACTCAAGGTTGATCATAGATGCCCGGCACCATTGCCACCCTCCCAATTTTGTTTCACATCACAACAACCTTGCAGGGCAGGTTAGGCTGTGAGATAGGGATTGGCTTAAAGTAACACACACACACACACACACACACACACACACACACACACACCCCGGTGAGTCAAGAAGGGACCCGAACAGTCTTCCCATGGCATCACAATGGCTGTGTGTGACAAGTTCCTAGGACAGTTTTGTAGTGGCAGCCCAGTTCAAAATTATAATAAATTTATTTATTTTTTTATTTTAAAGGAAGGCTGTGTAATGTTTGCATACTGGGGAATCGCCTTGCTTTCTAATCATGAGCTTTGCACACAGCTCCCTCCCAAAAGTTGACCAATCTGGATTGCTTTGTCTAAAGCTATTTTAAACCTATCTGACGTCCTGCAGTGCTTGGTGTGAAGCTGCTTTGACTCAGTGATACCCAACCAAACTTTTCTGGAGCGCTTAATCAGACTCTGTTTTTAAAATCCGCAATCCCAGCCACCGCTGGACTTTCTGGAGCTGAATCTGTGATGCCAACCTGAATTTCCTGCTTAACCACTCTGGGGATCCCAGCTAGTGTGTGTGTGTGTGTGTGTGTGTGTGTGTTTAACCAAAGTTCCATTTCCCCTTTTGTCCGTCCAGTGGTCCCCACTTTGCTGTTGCTCAGCTTTAGCCCTGATGAGCAGAAGGCAAGCGGGGGGGGGGGGGGTGTTTGTGAGTGTGTGTATGAGAGAAAGAGAAAAGGGGGGGTAGAAGCTGTGAAAAGAGGCCCTTCTTCTGTCCACAGCTGGGCAGAGGCCCACCCTCCCCCTTTCTCTCTTCTCCTTGCAAAATCAATCCCTCCACAAGCCAAACTCATCTCTTCCCCAAAATGCATTAGCCATTCAACGCCGCCCCCCCCCTTCCCAGCAGCAGCGGCAGCAGCAACCCCCCCCCCCCTCCAGCTTGCCTTTTGTCCCAAGGAGGACTGCAAACCCTCTCATTAAAGCTTATTACTCTGAGCAGTTTGACAGCCTCCCTGCCTGGCTTGCGAGACTCCCCTATTCAGGCCTGCCCCCGCCTGAAAAGAAAACGGAAGTATTCAACTGGCTGAATAGAGGGGAAAAGCTGTTTCACTTCTCCTCCCTCCCTATTCATGTTACTTCTGATACAATACTTTCCTCTTTGTCCGCCTAAACAGAGACAGGTCAAAGCAGGCCCTGTAGCAGGCTTTTCTTCTGCGCTTTGTTTAACGTAAATAACCAATTCTTGCTTTGTTTCTTAATGCCTCTCTGTCCGGCCTCTGCATTTGACATCTCGCTGGTCTGGTGGAATGAATGCATGTCTACTTGGAAGTAAGACCCACTGGGTTTTTATTGGGGGGGACGCACACACACCTTACTCCCAGGTAAGTGTGTGCACACTGCGGCGTTTCAGCGTTAAAGTGTTCTTCTGCTAATTTGGATGCTGGTCTGTTTATTATATCATGCCATTTCGAGTCAGATTTCTGCACATCCCACCCTCTAAACATAAACAGGCTGGGCCCAGTCCAATGCGGGGTGGGGTGGGGGAGATGGCGGAGGGGAAGGGAAGCTGAGCAGACTGAAGGATGATTCATGCTGTCACCAGAGGCAAAACCTGGATATGTGGGGTGGCACCAGGCCTCCATCTCCTCTCCGGGGCCGATGTGCATCCACTCAATTTCTGCAATCTGTCCAGCCTTTTCTCCCTGATACGGAAGGACTGGAGGGTTGTGTGTGTGTGTGCATGCAGAGGCAAAAGTCTCCAGAAGTCCCGTCCTCCAGTGAAAACAGGAACAGAGTCTTTGGATCTCCCGTTATCATGGATTTGGGGAAGGACTCAGTAGAAGAACATTTCCTTTCGCTGGTTCAATTCCTGGCATCTTCAGGTAGGGCTGGGAATCTGAAACCCTGGAGAGAGCAGCTGCTAGTCTGCTTAAGCAGTACTGATGGATCAATTGGTCTGACTCAGAGTAAAGCAAGCATCGTTTGTACCTCAGCTACTTAACTCCCAGAAATAAGCAAATGGCATTTTTTTCATGCTCTTGGGGCTATCTTTGAAGGTGCCTCCGAAACTACAACTAATCCAGAATACGGCAGCTAGGCCGGCGACTAGGAGTGGACCATATAACACCAGTCCTAAAGGATCTTCACTGGCTCCCAGTATGTTTCTGAGCACACTTCAAAGTGTTGGTGCTGACCTTTAAAGCCCTAAACGGCCTCGGCCCAGTATACCTGAAGGAGCGTCTCCACCCCTATCGTTCAGCCCGGACACTGAGGTCCTCCTCTGAGGATCTTCTGGCAGTTTCTTCACTGTGAGAAGTGAAGGGAACCAGACAGAAGGCCTTCTCAGTAGTGGCGACTTCCCTGTGGAATGGCCTCCCGTCAGATGTCAAGGAGATAAAGAGCTACACAACTTTTAGAAGACATCTGAGGGCAGCCTTGTATTGAGAAGTTTTTAATGTTTGATGTTTTATTATGTTTTTATATGTGTTGGAAGAGTGGCCAGGGAGACCCAGCCAGATGGGTGGGGTATAAAGAATAAAATTATTGTTATTGTTATTGTAACATTTCCTTCACCCATGCCAATAGCACTTGCTGTGGCTGCAGAGACAGGTAACTTGTAACTGCTGGCTCCCGTGTTGTTTTTGCTGTGTTAGCAGCACCAAAGTGATTCTGGGGCACAAGCTTGGGCAGTGTGTATAGAAGTCCTGGGCTGCCCAGATGACAAGACCTCCCTGCCAACCTCACTGATGTGATCCACAGGAAAACAGAGCAATACATTTGGCCCCAGCTTGGCTGCAGAAGTTGCCATAAGGAGGCGTACAAGGCGCCATCCAACCATCTCAGGGACTCCACTCCGCATTTGTGTAGGGTTTATTCCTTAGCCTTTTCTTCTTCCGAAGATGTCCTGCAAGGTAGGGATTTTTATCTCAGGGCTTACTCCTGAAGTATTCTCCCATTCATATATGCTGGATGTAGGTTAAGGAGCATGCAGCCTCTGTTCCAAGCAGTAGAATACAGCCACCATTTGGAAACCTATGTCCCCACTGTGGAAGGACGTGTAGATCCAGAATTGGCCTCCACAGTCACTTACGGACTAACTGTTAAGACCATGTTCATGGAAGACAATCTTACTCGGCTACGAGTGATCACCCGAGAAGATACTAGAACTTGGGATCACACAATAAAGTTGGTGAGACAATAACAAAGCAGGCAGAAAGAAAATGGTTTCACACAAGCACAAAGACCCCCATATGCATTGTACATTTAAAGCAGTATTGCACCACTTTAAAAACGGCATAGCTTCCCCACCTATCTGTGATTCTCAGGAACTAGGAGTACGTCCTGCTATGTTCAAAGCAGCTTTTTGTGGGAATGTTAAGGAAGGTAGGAGAAGATATATTGTTTTGATATTATCCCTCCTCACTCACGCTGGTGAGTAAATGGCAGAGCACATTCCTTTGCAAATTATTGGAAGCAAGTTGATTATTCGTTAGAATCCTTTAATTAAGCAATCCAGTCTGGATTGTTCCTGGTAAGTTCCCCCTTTATTTCCCTCTTAAAATAATAATAACACAACACAGTCTTTCTTTAAAAGTAAGAATAGAGTTTTACTCACATTCAGTTCACAGCAGTAATCTGAAGGCAGGCTTTATCTTGTGGTTACAGTGAAAAGAAGTCTGAGCTACATCTCAGATTTTCTGCTTGTGGACTCCATCCTATGTGAAGGTTGAGCCATGCTCTGGCTAAGAGTCAGGAGAGTCCAAGAGTAAGAGTAAGTAGGAGTCCAAGAGAGAGGTGGTTGCGTGGCCAGCCCTTTTATCAGCTAGGGTCACAGACATCTACCTAGTCACACACAGGGGGAGGAAGCTTCAGAGCAGGTATGACAGGAAGTCCTCCCTGTCTGGAGCCACATTCCCCTGTGTGTCCATTCTAGGCAACAGGAAATGTTGTACTTGACTGCTCTGGTAATAATACACCCCACACTTATTTCTAGGAAAGTTTGAAAAGTATTGTAGTAGAAGTCCAATGTTGTTCTTGTTTAGTCATTTAGTCGTGTCCGACTCTTCGTGACCCCATGGACCAGAGCACGCCAGGCACTCCTGTCTTCCACTGCCTCCCACAGTTTGGTCAAACTCATGCTGGTAGCTTTGAGAATACTGTCCAACCATCTCATCCTCTGTCGTCCCCTTCTCCTTGTGCCCTCAATCTTTCCTAACATCAGGGTCTCTGCTTCAGGATCTGTCCTTCCAGTGAGCACTCAGGGCTGATTTCCTTAAGAATGGAGAGGTTTGATCTTCTTGCAGTCCATGGGACTCTCAAGAGTCTCCTCCAGCACCAGAATTCAAAAGCATCCATTCTTTGGCGATCAGCCTTCTTTATGGTCCAGCTCTCACTTCCACATATCCCTACTGGGAAAACCATAGCTATGGTTTCAACTTGTGTAGGGTTTCAACTTGAGGTCATTAGACACCTGCTTAAGCATGGGCATAGCCAGGATTTATCGGGGGGGGGGGGAGGACAGGACACCCACCTGTCATCATCCTCTGTCTGGCTCTGTCTAGCAGATTTGGAATGAAATCTCTCAATAACCGTTTTTTAAATCACTTTCTTTTGACCCCAAGTGCTCAGAAAAATCTGTCAAAATCTTTCTACAATTTCAACTTTTGGTTTAGTATTTTTTATTTACTTACTTGATTAAGGGGGGCAGCTGTCCCCTTGCTCCCCCCATTACACCCATGTGCTTAAGGCTTAGATGAGCCCCAAGGAGCACAGTGACATGTACATCCCACTAAACATGCCCGGAGTTCCAAGTCTGTAGAACAACCAGTTCAGGATTCAGTTCAGGATTGGCCTGGGGCTGATGGCAGAGGGTCACAGGTTAGAATCGCAGGTTAGCCACCCTTGGTGCAATTGTTGCTGTAATCCTGTACTTATTTACTTGGGAGTAAGCTCCATTGAACTCAGTGGGACCTTCTGCTGAGTAGACAGCTAGCAGGGGTCAGCAAACCTTTTTCAGCAGGGGGCCGGTTCCCTGTCCCTCAGACCTTGTGGGGGACCAGACTATATTTTGAAAAAAAATAATAATGAACGAATTCCTATGCCCCACAAATAACCCAGATATGCAATTTAAATAAAAGCACACATTCTACTCATGTAAAAACACACTGATTCCTGGACCGTCCGTGGCCGGATTGAGAAGGTGGTTGGACCAGATCCGGCCCAGGGCCTTAGTTTGCCTATCCATGAGCTAAAGGATAGATCTGCCAGCCATTTTAAGAACTTCCTAAAGCCTAGGAAGATACTGGTTAGTTTTTCTTTTATGAATTATGTTAAAAATCACAGGCTGCAAACTGATGAATGAAGGCTGCACCCTAATCGGATAGGGAGGGTTGCTCCAAAATAAGGTACCAACCCGAGAAGCTTTTTAGTTACCATTTTAGAGTGGACACCCCCCCCCCAAAAAAAAAAAACCACACCCAGTGGTTTGGTTTATCCATTTGCATGGTCTGACTTTTCTGACCATCTTCCTCCTGCTGTTATTGAGATACACACTTAACCGGCAATAAGCCCCAAGTTGAGTTCAGGGAGACTTACTCCCGAGTAAACATGTATGGAGATGGGCAGTGAGGCTGCAATTCAAGATGCATTTACTTAGGAGAAAGTCTCCATTGAACTCAGTGGGATTTACTCCCCAGTAAACATGCATGGAATCCTACTGCACCCCAAGCGCTTCTTGGTAAATTTTTATTGGATCTGGGCCGTCAGCATGTCCCACTCCATTAATTAAACAGGGATTCTAATTAACGGAGATCCCTTTCTCCCTTCTGTTCGCAGCGCGCGCCCTCCCCTCCTCAAACTTCTATTATTTTATCGGCATTAATCCTTCACGCTATTTAAATCACATTAATGGCGGGGCACCGGGAAGAGCTGTACTCAACCAAACTGCAGTGCGGGCTTAATGCAACGTCAGCGCCTATCTCCTCCACACACACCCAGCCGGTATCTCGTCGCTGTTTGGTCTCCCGTACCAAACTGGAGAAAATGGGATGTTTCTTAAGGCAAGAAAGAGATGATTAAAATGGAGATTTACACCAAATCCTGAGCATTTAACGATTCCCCCAGAAACAGGGAGTTTTGTTACTGAGAAGTAAAATGTTATTATGCACCTCAATCCTATAGATGTTCACTCGGAAGCAAGTGGCGCCGTGATAACCAGTAAGGCAAGTAAGTGTCTGTTCAATGGTTCATTCGTCCTTCCTTCCTTCCTGTTTTGTTTTCTTTTATTATTATTTTTTTTAAAATAATAAGAAAAAGAAAGCAGCCAAGGAGCGCAGCGCAAGAAGGGGATCGATGGCCCGGCCCCGCAAGCAGAAGTAATACAGTGGTACCTCGGGTTAAATACGCTTCAGGCTACATCTGCTTCAGGTTACAGACTCCGCTAACCCAGAAATAGTGCTTCAGGTTAAGAACTTTGCTTCAGGATGAGAACAGAAATCGGCGCGGCAGCAGCAGGAGGCCCCATTAGCTAAAGTGGTCTTCAAGTTAAGAACAGTTTCAGGTTAAGTACGGACCTCCGGAACGAATTAAGTACTTAACCTGAGGTACCACTGTAATAATAATAATTTATTATTTATACCCCGCCCATCTGGCTGGGTTTCCAGTTTTAAAAATTTAAAATAAAAGAGTCCGTTAAACATTAAAAGCTTCCCTAAACAGGGCTGCCTTCAGAAGGTCCCAACTTCAGAAGGTCTCAACGTCAGGCATCCCCAAACTCGGCCCTCCAGCTGTTTTGGGACTACAACTCCCATCATCCCTGACCTCGGGTCCTGTTAGCTAGCCATGATGGGAGTTGTAGTCCCAAAACAGCTGGTGGGCCGAGTTTGGGGGTGCCTGCTCAACGTCATCTCCAGCTCGGGCTTGGGAAACTCCTGCCTGAAACCCTGCAGAGCCGCTGCCAGTCCGTGTAGACAGTATTAGCGGAATGAACCAATGGCAGGTGAAGCGTTGTTCTGACTCGTTACAAGGCACCCTATAGAATCAAAGAATTGTAGAACTGGGTGGGACCCCCAGGGGCTTTTCCAGTTTCCCTTGCAATGCAGGAATCTCAACTAAAGCATCCGTGACTGATGTATATTTTCCTAGGCATGCGTCTGCCTTAGGCAGCTGGTTTGGAGCGAGGGAATGAAAGGGCACCAACGTTTTAGTTGCGGCTCTCTTTAATGCATTCTTGTTGGGTTTTTGCTGCCAGCGAGGAGCAAAAAAAAACCCACCAAGTGCGTCGTGGAAGTCTCTGCGGTGGGTGCCAAAATAACAGGACCCCCACCACCCACGCATAGACGCCTTGCACTGGTTGCAAGCGCCCTTGCCGGGCGCGCTCTCTCTCGCGCGCTCTCTCTTTGCGCTGCGCAGCAGGAAGCAAAATGTCTTGGTCCGGCCCTGAAGGCGCTGCGGGCAAAGGCAGTGCGCGCCAGCCGCGACCGCCTCCGGCTCCGCGCTTGGCTTCTAGGAATTCGCCAGGCGGCGGGGAGAAACGGGGGGCGACGCAGGCGGGAGGCGGAGGAGAGAGGGAGGGAGGGAGGACTCGGGCAGGTTCCCCTGCGCGCTCCCTTTCCTTCTCCCGCTGCAAAGAAGCCAAGCCAAGCAAGCAATCAGCTTATTCGGGTAGCCGAGTCCCCGAGGACAAAACGCGAGACCGAAAAAAGCACAGCTCAAGTGATTTAAAAGATCAGCGTTCAAATTGTATAATATTGTGAAATCCTCTGGGCTGGCGGAGGGGGAGACGCGCGCAAGGAGCTTAGCTGCCTCTTGGCGCGGGCTTTCTCTGCAAACCCGAGTCAGGGAGCGAGCGCGCGGCGAAGAAAATTAAGCGGGTAAAGCGCCCGGAATCTTGCTATATTCCACCCAAAATTTGGGGGGAACCGGGCGGCCAAGGTGCCCTCTGCCTCCACACATCGAGTTGTGTGGCTGCTTCGGAGCTTGAGATCTAGCAGTGCAACGAGCCCGCTGTTTTTAGCTGCTCGTGAAAGGTAAACAAGCGCTCTCCATCCGTCTTGGCGCAAGAAGGTCGCGGCGGCGCAGGATGCAACGCGAAGCTAAGCAGGGCTGGGTCTGGTTAGGGCCTGGGTGGGAGACCACTCGGGGACCCACGCGGGAACAGCCTTCAGGTTCCACAACGGAAGAAACGCGGGATGTTGATGTAATAACAAAAGTACCCTGTTTCAACTTGCTTTCCAACATTAGCTCGGGACCCAAAAGCTGAGTCGGGTTGCACTGCACCTTACAAAAAGCTGTTGGTTTTAAAAAGGGAAAGGTCCATGGGCGTAGCCAATCAAGATCAAATAAATAAAAATACTTTAACTGAGGTTCTGTACCCACAACACGAAGCCTGCTCCCCATAACACGGAGACTGCCCATCCTCAACTTAAATCCTGGCTCCTTTCCCAGCGGTGCAGCCCAGTTCTGTACACATTTACAAATAAGTGTTCAGGAAAGTGTGTCAGTATTCTGTAGGGTTGCAAATTTATTCCGCCCCATCCTGTGTATAGCATTATAATAATAATAATAATAATAATTTATTATTTGTACCCCGCCCATCTGGCTGGGTTTCCCCAGCCACTCTGGGCGGCTTCCAACAGAGATAAAAAATACACTAAAATGTCACATATTAAAAACTTCCCTGAACAGGGCTGCCTTCAGATGTCTTCTGAATGTCAGGTAGTTGTCCATCGCCTTGACATCCGATGGGAGGGCATTCCACAGGGCGGGCGCCACCACCGAGAAGGCCCTCTGCCTGGTTCCCTGCAACTTGGCCTCTCGCAGTGAGGGAACCGCCAGAAGGCCCTCGGAGCTGGACCTCAGTGTCCGGGCAGAACGATGGGGGAGGAGACGCTCCTTCAGATATACTGGACCGAGGCCATTTAGGGCTTTAAAGGTCAGCACCAACACTTTGAATTGTGCTCGGAAACGTACTGGGAGCCAATGTAGGTCTTTCAAGACCGGTGTTATATGGTCTCGGCGGCCGCTCCCAGTCACCAGTCTAGCTGCCGCATTCTGTATTAGTTGTAGTTTCCGGGTCACCTTCAAAGGTAGCCCCACGTAGAGCGCATTGCAGTAGTCCAAGCGGGAGATAACCAGAGCATGTACCACTCTGGCGAGACAGTCCGCAGGCAGATAGGGTCTCAGCCTACGTACCAGATGGAGCTGGTAAACAGCTGCCCTGGATACAGATTTGACCTGTGCCTCCATGGACAGCTGTGAGTCCAAAATGACTCCCAGGCTGCGCACCTGGTCCTTCAGGGGCACAGTTACCCCATTCAGGACCAGGGAATCCTCCACACCTGCCCGCCGCCTGTCCCCCAAAAACAGTACTTCTGTCTTGTCAGGATTCAACCTCAATCTGTTAGTCGCCATCCATCCTCCAACCGCCTCCAGACACTCACACAGGACCTTTACCGCCTTCACTGGTTCTGATTTAAAAGAGAGGTAGAGCTGGGTATCATCTGCATACTGATGAACACCCAGCCCAAACCTCCTGATGATCGCTCCCAGCGGCTGCATGTAGATGTTGAAAAGCATGGGGGAGAGGACAGAACCCTGAGGCACCCCACAAGTGAGCGGCCAGGGGTCTGAACACTCATCCCCCACCACCACTTTCTGAACACGGCCCAGGAGGAAGGAGCGGAACCACTGTATGACAGTGCCCCCAGCTCCCAGCCCCTCAAGACGGTCCAGAAGGATGTCATGGTCGATGGTATCAAACGCCGCTGAGAGATCCAGCAGAACTAGGAAACAGCTCTCACCTTTGTCCCTAGCCCGCCGGAGATCATCAACCAGTGCGACCAAGGCAGTTTCAGTCCCATGATGAGGCCTGAATCCCGACTGGAAGGGATCCAAATGGTCCGCTTCTTCCAGGCGTGCCTGGAGTTGTTCAGCAACCACTCGCTCAATCACCTTGCCCAAGAATGGGAGGTTTGAGACTGGGCGATAATTGGCCATCGTGGCCGCATCTAAAGATGGTTTTTTAAGAAGCGGTTTAATAACCGCCTCTTTCAGCGGGTCTGGGAAGGCTCCCTCACGGAGGGAAGCATTCACCGCCCCACGAAGCCCATCGCCCAGTCCTTCCCGGCTAGCTTTTATAAGCCAGGATGGGCAAGGATCCAGGAGACAGGTGGTTGGCTTCACTCGTCCAAGCAGCCTGTCCACATCCTCGGAGGTAACAGATTGAAATTGATCCCACACAACTTGACCAGACAGGACTCTAGCACTCTCCCGCCCCGGCCCTGCTCCCACGGTGGAGTCTACTTCTTCCCGAATCTGAGCGATTTTATCTGCAAAAAAATTTGCAAAATCATTGCAGGAGAACATGTGGCCCGTACTGGGCCCCGATGTTACAGGTGGTTCCGCTAAATTGCGAACCACCTGAAAGAGTCTCCTGCTGCTGTTTTCTGCAGATGCAATAGAGGCGGTGAAGAAAGTCTTCTTCGCCGTCGCTATCGCCACTTGGTAGGCTCGACGTTGAGCTCTAACCCGTGTCCGGTCAGATTCAGAATGAGTTATCCGCCACCGGCGCTCTAGCCGTCTCAACGATTGTTTCATTGCCCTCAGATCCGTGGAAAACCACGGGGCTCTCCGGGCTTCATGCAATCGGAGAGGGCGCTTCGGAGCCAAACAGTCAATAGCCCTGGTTAACTCCACATTCCAGCGGGCCACCAGGGAATCGGCTGAAAGGCCATCAACATGGGATAAAGCATCCCCAACCACTCTCTGGAAACCATTTGGATCCATTAAGTGGCGGGGGCGGACCATCCGAATCGGTCCCACCTCCCTGCAGAGGGGATGGGTCGCGGAGAAGTCCAGTTGCACCAGGAAGTGATCTGACCATGGCACTTCTTTCGTTTCGCTTTTACTTAGTGTCAGATCACCAACATCCGTAGAGGTAAACACCAGGTCCAAGGCATGTCCGCGGCTATGGGTTGGGCCACACTTATTCAGGGACAGCCCCATGGAGGCCATGCTTTCCACGAAGTCCCGAGCGGCCCCTTGTAAGGTCGTGTCGGCATGGATGTTAAAATCCCCTAGGACGACCAAGCTAGGTGTCTCCAGGAGAACATCCGCCACGACCTGAAGCAGCTCGGGCAGGGAATCCTTGGTGCAGCGGGGAGGTCGGTACACCAAAAGGAATCCTGTACTGCCCCTATTGCCCAACTTCCAGAACATGCACTCAGAAAACTGGGTCTTCCCAATAGGACGCCTGGTGCAAACTAATGACTTCCTAAAAATCACTGCAACCCCCCCTCCCCGCCCACATGACCTGGGTTGCTGTGCGTAAGAGAAACCTGGTGGACAAGCAGCGGCAAGGACAGGCCCATCTGCTTCATCCAACCAAGTCTCTGTTACACATGCCAGGTCAAGTCCTCCATCCATGATCAAGTCATGGATGGCAGTGGTCTTATGAGTCATTGACCTGGCATTGCACAGCAGCACTTTCAGGTCATGTGGGTATCCCTTGCTGATTCTAGTATTCATCCGGTCAGGACCAGACCCAGAGGCAGGGATAGTCCTCAGCCAACGACTAAACCTGCCTCCTCTGTAATGACATGGTCTGGTCTTAGCGTAACTCCTCCTCCTACCCGTGATCACTGAGATCGGTTGTCCCAGTGCATTCCCCCCTGTGAAGCATATCCCAGCCATTTTATGGGCTGGGGCCCATTCCCCGGCAGCCCTGACCCCTCCCCTTAAGAACAAAATAACCCCTTTAAGAAACAAACAAACAAAAAAAAAAAAACCACAAATAAGACAATATAAACAAAAAACAATAGAAATTACAAAAATTACAAAAACATAAAATCAAACAAATTCCCAGGCCCAATAAACATCCACCGCACCCCCCCCCATACAAAAAATTCAAAATTAAAATTTTAAAACATTTTAAAAGCACTCTGCACCCCTCCAGCAGTAACAGCAACTGTTCCAGTGAGGCCCGTCAGGCCCCGCCCCAGGCCAGATGGTGAGTGGCAGGAAGGAGCAGGACCCCATACACTCACATGCAGGAGAGTCCTCCCGGGCAGCAGAGTCCAGCAGTCCTTTATGAGGCTTCAGGCCCCGCCCCAGGCCAGATGGTGAGTGGCAGGAAGGAGCAGGGCCCTCAGACACTCACATGCAGGAGAGTCCTCCCGGGCAGCAGAGTCCAGCAGTCCTTGTGAGGCCTCAGGCCCCGCCCCAGGCCAGATGGTGAGTGGCAGGAAGGAGCAGGGCCCTCAGACACTCACATGCAGGAGAGTCCTCCCGGGCAGCAGAGTCCAGCAGTCCTTGTGAGGCCTCAGGCCCCGCCCCAGGCCAGATGGTGAGTGGCAGGAAGGAGCAGGGCCCTCAGACACTCACATGCAGGAGAGTCCTCCCGGGCAGCAGAGTCCAGCAGTCCTTGTGAGGCCTCAGGCCCCGCCCCAGGCCAGATGGTGAGTGGCAGGAAGGAGCAGGGCCCTCAGACACTCACATGCAGGAGAGTCCTCCCGGGCAGCAGAGTCCAGCAGTCCTTGTGAGGCCTCAGGCCCCGCCCCAGGCCAGATGGTGAGTGGCAGGAAGGAGCAGGGCCCTCAGACACTCACATGCAGGAGAGTCCTCCCGGGCAGCAGAGTCCAGCAGTCCTTGTGAGGCCTCAGGCCCCGCCCCAGGCCAGATGGTGAGTGGCAGGAAGGAGCAGGGCCCTCAGACACTCACATGCAGGAGAGTCCTCCCGGGCAGCAGAGTCCAGCAGTCCTTGTGAGGCCTCAGGCCCCGCCCCAGGCCAGATGGTGAGTGGCAGGAAGGAGCAGGGCCCTCAGACACTCACATTAGCGCGCAGAACTCCGTTGATCACTTTGCACAGGATCCCTCTAGCATAAGGAGATAAAACTGGTATGTTGAAGGTAAATAGCATTTTTTAAACGCGCCAAGTTTATGCTCATAAAGCCATACTCAAAGGATGGATCGTGGGTGTGTGGTGCCCAATTTATCCTCTGTCAACTGCAAGTTATCCCCGGGATATTTTTACTTTAAAGTAAGCACTGTTGAAAATCTGCCCTGTTTTCCTTATTGAAAGGACACAGGAGCTACATCTTGCGTTACCCAGATGGCTGCAATATCCCCCCCCCCCCTCTTGCATTAGCCCGCTGTGCGTACAAACAGGGCTTAATTCAGAAGCCAGAAAAGGCAAAGATGCCATCTTTGCAGCTCCGACCTAACCTCTAGTTTCTGCAAAGAGCAGCTGTGCACTGCAATCCTACTAGACCCGTTGAGTTTATCAGGGCTTACCCCTCATTGCATTGTGCTGTTATTTTAATTGCTTTAAAAAAAAAAAAGAGTAACTGGTTCGGAGAACTTCGGTTACTGGACGGCGTTGCAACGCAGTTAATAAAATAGCTACTCCTAAGTCTGGATAGGACAGACTGCTGCCTTGTTCTCTCTTCCAAGGCCCAAAGATTTTCCTGACTTTTGTCTTCTTGTACCGAAACGCTCCCTTCTCTCTCCCCACCCTCAGTCCTTTGGCTCGGTTTGTCTCTCAAAACTGCTTTACCCCAAGACCGTAAAACCTCCTTGGTGCTGAATCCACAAGCGCAATAAGGGGCCTTCTGTTTTTTGCGCACCAACGAAAATGAATAAGCGTTGCTCAGGAACGTGGATAGAATGGACCGACTCTTGTTTTCTGGAAATCACGCTTGGTTTTAAATTCACTTCTTTTCTTTTAAATCCACATCCAGGTGCTCTCTGTGGACCTTGTTTAGACCCCAGATCCATGCAAACAAAGCGCTTCCAACTCTTCTCCTGGTTTCAAAAGCGTTTTAAGTCAAGGACGGGAAAGAAAGAATCTCAGTTTCGCTCACCTATTATTTTATTACACTGGAATTGTTCGTTTCTTGGTCTGTTTGTTGTGATTTGGCTGCCCCCTCCCCCTACAATCCCTGGTCCTGCTGCACATGCTCCACGGGGAGAAAAAGGAAATTAAATCACCAGCGTACGCAGGCATCAAGCCTCAGACAATAATTATAATAATAATAATATTAATAATAATTAATAATAGCAATTATGATAATCAAATAAAACAATCTACCCACAGAGCAATTCTTTAAATAAGTCAATAAACATTATATAGAATATTTATATTTATATTTATATATATGTATATGTATAAAAAAAAACTTTTCAAAATAAAAGCGAACTAACAAACCAAACCAAACAAACAACCACCAGCAACTTTTCAGCTGGAAATCCCCAGAGGGAGGAATTAGGATTTGCGGCAGGCGACGGAGCTGCAATTTCTATCCTCATCCCTCTAGGTTTGGCGCCTCTCTTTCTCCCTCTCCGCGTGTGTGTGACTTTTGAGGCATCTTTACACCAGATCCTGGCTGAAGGATGGAAGGCGACGAAGATGCCGCTGGGAGGACAAGCGACAGCGGAGTCTCTCCGAGCGTTTTCGCGTCCTGCTTTTTCAGACGGGCTGGACGGTCCTTGGAGACTCCGGCTGCTCCGCAGGCCCGCCACCAGCCGTCGGGCCCGGGATTGCGGACAAGGCAAAGCGGCGCAGGAAGCCGTGAAGGCGGGCAAGGCAGGCAGACAGGCACTGGCTGGCGAGGAGTGCTTGGCTGGAGGCGGAGGCGGCTGTGCCACCGCTGCTGCTGCTGCGCCCTCGGCTCTCCCGCGCGCCCGACCGCCCCGTCAGTCCTTCCTCCTCCTGCTCTCCTCCTCTTCTTCCTTCTCACAGATCACATTCGCTGTCGCTGGAAGTGATGGAGATGGCCGAGGAGGCGGCGGCTTTGCTGGACAGGCTGGCGGCGGGGCTGGCGGCGGCGCCCAGGAGGGGCTCTCCGGCGCTCTCCTCCTCCGACGGCAGCGACCGCCCTGCGCCTTGCGACGACAAGACTTGCTGCTGGAGCCTGCGGCGGGAGAAGCGAGAGGGAGCCGTCACTTTGGGGAAGCAGCGGAAATAATCCAGGGCTGCCCCCTCCCTCCTTCCGGAACACCCCCACCTCTGTCTCCGGGCCCACCCACTGCACCCCCGATGCCCATCCCTGAGCCACCTAGACAGACGTCCTCAGCACCAAGACGCAGCCTCCTGCTTCCGGGCAATGTGCATTCATATTTCTCGAGGGGCGAGGAACAATGCTGGCCCTCCACCTTTGGGCTAAGGACGGCCAGTGAGCGCCACACACTTGTTTTCTAAATTTGTTGTTGTTTTCTGGTGGTGCATATTTAATCCAGCCAGATGGGCTTGGGCAGGGTATAAATAATAAAATTATTATCATCATTATTAAGGCAGTAATACATTTGTATATATAATACTTTCTGCATTTAGGTATGAACTGCACTCCATCGATTCTCTCAAAATTTCTAAAAAATTGCAAGCTGCCCTTTCCCAAGGAGATTCACAATCTATATGATGATGGTGATAGTGATGATGATGATGATGGTGATGAAGATGATGCTCCCAACTAAATCCTACTCAGAGCAGATCCACTGAACACAATGGACATAAGTTCATTATTTGCAGTGGATCTACTCTGAGTCGGGTTAACACGGGACACAATCCATTATGTTTGTTATTATTGTCAAAATACAGCCATAAGTAAAACAATGACACAATGATTTTTTTTAATTAAATGATTGCAATAGTATTAAAAAACACACACACACCCCTAGTAGACCATATTAATGAGAACCCCTGTCTCTTTGGCAGAGATGAACACACCTCTTTCCCTTTGTGCTCACTCATTATGCTTCTTCACACCTTGAGCAGCCCAAGGTCTCACCTGCATTACAGCCTCTACTTTCCTCTACAAATCTGTGGTGTGGCTGCATTTGGAAAACGGTACGTTTCAAAGCACAAACCACAGTGTTGGTGCTGACCTTTAAAGCCCTAAACAGCCTGGGTCCAGTATACCTGAAGGAGTGTCTCCACCCCCATCCTTCAGCCTGGACACTGAGGTCCAGCTGCGAGGGTCTTCCGCTGGTTTCCTCACTGGAAGAAGTGAAGGGAACCAGACAGAAGGCCTTCTCAGTAGTGGTGCCCTCCCTGTAGAATGCCCTCCCATCAGATGTCAAGAAGATAAAGAACTACACAACTTGTAGAAGACATCTGAAGGCAGCCTTGTATCAGGGAGTTTTTAATGTTTGATGTTTTATTATGTTTTAAATATGCTGTAAGTTGCCCAGAGTAGCTGGAAAAACCCTACCAGATGGGTGGGGTATAAATATTATTTATTTGTTTAGAGTTTTGGTCACTTCATCTCAAAAAAGTAATTGCAGAGCAGAGGAGCCAACTCCTAGGGGCTGATGTCCCTTTGCCCCCCCCCAATAAAATATTTGAGGGGACTGGGCCCCCCAAAGTTAATGGACATTGCCATTCAAATGTTGTGCATGTGCCATGTCATGTGATCGATTTATGTGGGGCAGGGCTTACCTGGCACCCCAATATTTTATTCAAGTTGGCACCGTTGTTGCAGAGCTGGAAAGGGTAACGGGATCGAGGGGATGGGACAACTTGCCTATTGGGAAAGAGTGCAACATTTAGGACTTCTCAGATCAGAGAAAAGCCTAGTAAAAGGCAAGAAGTGTATAAAATTTATGCATGGCATTTCAGAAAAACCGAGAAGTCCAATGAAGGTGAATGCTAGAAGATTCAGGACAGAAAAAAGAAAGGGATTCTCCACACAGCGCAGTTAAACTATGGAATCTGCACTACACAAAGTGGCAGTGATGTTCACTAACTTTTATGGCTTTAAAATACGTAATCTCCTCTAATAATGCTACCAATGACTTCAAGTCTTGATGCCTCTGTTCTACGTCCACTGTTGGACGCAGTATGCCTCTAAACTAAATAGTAGCAGTAGTAATAGTAATATTAATAATGATTTATTTATACCCCACTCATCTGGCTGGGTTTCCCTAGCCACTCTGGGCGGCTTCCAACAGGATATTAAAGGTAAAGGTAAAGGACCCCTGACAGTTAAGTCCAGTCGCGAACTCTGGGTTTGCGGCGCTCATCTCGCTTTACTGGCCGAGGGAGCCGGCGTACAGCTTCTGAGTCATGTGGCCAGCATGACTAAGCCGCTTCTGGCAAACCAGAGCAGCACACAGAAACGCCGTTTACCTTCCTGCCAGAGCAGTACCTATTTATCTACTTGCACTTTGACGTGCTTTCGAACTGCTAGGTTGGCAGGAGCAGGGACCGAGCAATGGGAGCTCACCCCGTCGCGGGGATTTGAACCGCCAACCTTCCGATCGGCAAGCCTAAGGCTCAGTGGTTTACACCACAGCGCCACCCGCGTCCCAACAGAATATTAAAAACACAATAAAACATCAAAAACGTCCCTAACAGGGCTGCCTTCAGATGTCTTCTGAAAGTCAGATGGCTGTTTTTTCCCTTGACATTGGATGGGAGGGCATTCCACAGGGTGGGTGCCACCACCGAGAAGGCCCTCTGCCTGGTTCCCTGTAACCTCACTTCTCGCAGTGAGGGAACCGCCAGAAGGGCCTCGGAGCTGGACCTCAGTGTCCGGGCAGAATTGCACTGTTGCACAATGGTCTTGTTGGTGCGCTTCCCAGAGGCATCTGATGGCTACTGTGAGAACGGGGTGGTGGACTGGATGTACCACTAGGCTCTTCTAATGTTGTTTGCACCCCTGTACTAACTGTCCTCTTCGTCTTATCAAAAGGTGGAAACACAATCATATGCTCTGCCACTGTCTCAGGAATTGCAACCTACCACTTCTCCAGTGGCGGGACGCGGGTGGCGCTGTGGGTAAAAGCCTCAACGCCTAGGACTTGCCGATCGAAAGGTCGGCGGTTCGAATCCCCGCGGCGGGGTGCGCTCCCATCGTTCGGTCCCAGCGCCTGCCAACCTAGCAGTTCGAAAGCACCCCTGGGTGCAAGTAGATAAATAGGGACCGCTTACCAGCGGGAAGGTAAACGGCGTTCCGTGTGCTGCGCTGGCTCGCCAGATGCAGCTTGTCACGCTGGCCACGTGACCCGGAAGTGTCTGCGGACAGCGCTGGCTCCCAGCCTCTAGAGTGAGATGAGCGCACAACCCTAGAGTCTGTCAAGACTGGCCCGTACGGGCAGGGGTACCTTTACCTTTACCTTTACTTCTCCAGCTCTTAGCTATTCTGATTCTGTTAGCCAAAAACACACACCATAGCAGTCGTGTTTGCATCATCAGACACCATGCTTCTCCATGCTTGCATGGAGAGGGCAATGAAGAAGAAGAGGAGTGCTCTGATGGTGTTTCCTGTTTGGCAGGGGGTTGGACTCGATGGCCCTTGTGGTCTCTTCCAACTCTATGATTCTATGATTCTAGGAGGAGGAGGAGTTTGGATTTGATATCCCGCTTTATCACTACCCAAAGGAGTCTCAAAGTGGCTAACAATCTCCTTTCCCTTCCTCTCCCACAACAAACACTCTGTGAGGTGAGTGGAGCTGAGAGACTTCAGAGAAGTGTGACTAGCCCAAGGTCACCCAGCAGCTGCATGTGGAGGAGCGGGGAAGCGAACCCAGTTCACCAGATTATGAGTCTACCGCTCTTAACCACTACACCACACTGGCTCTCAGTGAACGAGGACAGGGGTCAGCAAACTTTTCCAGCAAGGGGCTGGTTCACTGTCCCTCAGCCCTTGTGGGGGGGGGGGCGGACTGTATTTTGAAAAAAATAAGAATGAATGAATTCCTATGCCCCACAAATAACCCAGAGATGCATTTTAAATAAAAGCACACATTCTACTCATGTAATACATACTGATTCCCGGACCGTCCGCAGGCCGGATTTAGAAGGCGATGGGGCCAAATCCGGCCCCCGGGCCTTAGGTTGCCTACCCATGGACTTCCCAGCTGCTCTCAGCACATTGCAGGGTGTGGGGGTCTCATATCCATACAGGGAGAGTGGTTCTCTGATTTCGCAAAAGCCCAGGCAGACTTAAGCACTAATAAATCATTTTAATGAGCCACGAGAACACAGAAATAGCTGGACCAGGACAAAGGCCCTTCTAGTCCAACATTCTGTTCTCCCGATGGCCAACAAAGCTTACAATCGGGACCTGAGTGCAATTGTGGGGAGGAAATTCCACAACTTAGGAGCTGCTGCAGAGAATGCTGTCTCCCAGAGCACCACCGCTAAAACTTCTGTGGGCAGCGGAACTTCCAATGGGGCCTTTTCTGCAGTGTCTCCCCATTTGTGGGATACTCTCCCCAGGGAGGTTTGGCCTGAGCCTTCATTATATACCTTTAGGTGCCAGGCAAAAATGTTCCTCTTTGACCAGGCCTTTGGTTGATTGACATCCAATACCCTTTAAAAATGTGTTGTGGAGGCGGGGGGGTTATTGGGTTGCTCTTGTTTTTGTTTTTATTATGCATTTTATGTTTTTTATAATGTGATTTTAACTTGAGATCTGCGGGCATAGGGCGGTATACAAATAATAATAATAATAATAATAATAATAATAATAATACCAAGATGACTTGCTATGTTGATGTTAATAAATGAGTGGGTTTGTAGGGAGGGAAGCAGTATTTCAGATATCTACATCATTTAGACTTTGACATTATTATTATTATTATTATTATTATTATTATTATTATTTTAGTATTTATACCCTGCCCATCTGGCTGGGTTTCCCCAGCCACTCTAATCATAGCATTACTGTATGATCAATAACAAATGATACACCTACCCTCCATGAATTTGTCTAATGCTCTTTTAAAGCATATTCTCTGTGCCTTGTGTCAATGAGTTCCACAGATTAATTATGCACTGCATAAAGAAGTACTGCCTTTCGTATTCCCAGTGGGGTGGCTTGGCCATAGAGTTTCAGAAAGGTACACACCAATGATGTGACCATATCCCCGCACCCCACCCCACCCCCCGCTTATAAAAGACTTTCACTTTAACCATGTCACTTTAACCAAGCCACTCTGTTCCCTATTATTTCAATGCATGCTATTTCCCCAAAGCACAAAAGCTTATCTTGGAATCTGTACCCTTTGTCATTCATTGGAAGGTGAGAGAAGGCAAAAGCTTACTTAGAGATGTAATTTTCCTGTTCACCTACTCAGCTACTGCAAAGGAAATTTTAAAAAAAATCCTTACAACTAACAGTGTAAGACACATTTTGCCTCCTCAGAAATCACTCTGTCTTTCCTTTATGGTGGGGGAACCTGAGGCCCTCTGGGTTTTATTGGACTACAAGTCCCATCATCCCTGACCATCAGAAATCCAAAGGAAGGCAAATATATATATATAACCCTGCCCTAAATATTTGCCTTCCTTTGGATTTCTGAGCACAATTCAAAGTGTTGGTGCTGACCTTTAAAGCCCTAAACGGCCTCGGTCCAGTATATCTGAAGGAGCATCTCCACCCCCATCGTTCTGCCCGGACACTGAGGTCCAGCGCCGAGGGCCTTCTGGCGGTTCCCTCCCTGCGAGAAGTGAGGTTACAGGGAACCAGGCAGGGGGCCGTCTTGGTGGTGGCACCCTCCCTGTTGAACACCCTCCCTTCAGATGTCAAGGAGATAAAGAATTACACAACCTTTAGAAGACATCTGAAGGCAGCCCTGTATAGGGAAGCTTTAAATGTTTGATGTATTACGGTATTTAAATATTTTTTTGGAAGCCGCCCAGAGTGGCTGGGGAAGCCCAGCCAGATGGGCGGGGTATAAATAATAAATTATATTATTATTATTATTATTATTATTATTATTATTATTATTATTATTATGTTTCTTCATGAACCTGCTTCAATCAGAGATTACAGAGGTATAAAGAAATGAGTATGCCTAACATTGGCCCTATCAGCAGGGCTTTTTCGGCTGTGGCCCCAATCTGGTGGAACGCTCTGTCACAAGAGACTAGGGCCCTGCGGGACTTGACATCTTTCCGCAGGGCCTGCAAGACAGAGCTGTTCCACCAGGCCTTTGCCCAGGGTACAGTCTGACCCCCTCCTTTGGCAATCCTCACAGAACTCTAGCCCAATGGTTGCCATTAATTTGATTCTGAATTGATTTTGGAATGAATTGATTTCAGAATGTATTTCAATTAAATGATTATGGTTTTATGTAAACTGTGTTATTTTTATTGTTGTTAGCCGCTCTGAGCCCGGCTTTGGCTGGGGAGGGTGGGATATAAATAAAATTATTATTATTATTATTGTTATGATGATGATGATGATGATGATGATGATGATCAGCAACATCATATCAGCTTCAAGGCTCCTAAGCATTGTTTTCTGTTACTGCCATGTTTGCCAAATTCAGCTAGGTCCTATTGGCTCCCAACTCCATCCATCTTATCCACTTGTTAACCATCTAATCTGAAGCTGCAGTAGCCAGTGTTTTACACTTCCCCATCAGCTATCCTAGCCAAGGCCACTTCCACAATTTAAAATGGCCAGTCCTAGAATGACTTCACGTGCATGTACAAATAACTTCAGCATAACTTTGGTGCAGGGATGTGGGTGGCGCTGTGGGTTAAATCACAGAGCCTAGGACTTGCCAATCAGAAGGTTGGCGGTTCGAATCCCCGCGACGGGGTGAGGTCCCATTGCTCGGTCCCAGCTCCTGCCAACCTAGCTGTTCGAAAGCACGTCAAAGTGCAAGTAGATAAATAGGTACCGCTCCGGCGGGATGGTAAATGCCGTTTCCGTGTGCTGTTCTGGTTCTCCAGAAGCGGCTTAGTCATGCTGGCCACATGACCCGGAAGCTGTACGCCAGCTCCCTCGGCCAATAAAGCGAGATGAGCGCCACAACCCCAGAGTCGGCCACGACTGGACCTAACGGTCAGGGGTCCCTTTACCTTTACCTTAACTTTGGTGCAGGGTTCTACGGGTTTCAAACCATCTCCCTAGGGAACCCTAAGACACTCTGGAAATTTGTCCGAGGTCCTCAGTGAAAGGTTCAGGAACGACAGACAAGCCAGTTGATTCCTGCATCGGCAGGGGGTTGGACTAGATGACTCTCCCCCCCCCCGCGTCCCTTGCAATTCTACAATTCTAAGCTTCCCTGAAAGAGCATTACCAATTCCTCCCTTTAATGCACAGCCAAATAAAAGGGTTGTGTGCATTCTGCAACAGTCGGTCACTTTGCACAGGGGATGGGCGTCCCTCGTGCCATGATCTTTCTGCAATGGCCAGGGGTTCACTGACAAATGCACACAGGTTCCTCAGCAGACAGATCAGGGTGGAAATTCCTCCTGAATGCAGGAGGTTTGAGAAACCCGTTGGTCTAGCTCAAGGGGGTATTTGTCCTGCTTTAGGGGCTAGGGGGTGTGACAGGTCAACTGGAACAAGCTGTGACTCTTCCTCATTCTGCAAACTTTGCTAATTCACCACGCCTACATTTGCAGCCACTGCAAGGTTTTAAAACTCTTGCCAACTGATCCACTCATGCAGTTTTAATTTAGCCATTTGTGCATTTAAATTATATTTCCCTAATTCCAAATTGTATTATTATCAACATTAATATATATCCGTAATATTCTGGATGAAGTTTCTTTTCAAGAATGCATTTCTCAGATTATTTCAGATTCTGTAAATGCGATTATTTCTACTGTTATTTTTCCTGCAATGCTATGTTATATGATACCACCAAGTTATACACCCAGACCTTGTAAATTACATTTTGTTTGGCCCCCATATATATATATATATGGATACATTTCAGTTTCTGAAATTTTCAGTAGGGAAGGGTCGCAGGGTTGAGTGATGTTCAAAAGGTCTGCTAGAGCAGTTATTGTCGGACAGAACAGAAGACCACAACAAATGTTCTCAACACATAATGCATTTTTTGTAGTTCTACCTTGAACATATCTGCAAAAAGTACAAAAACAGCAATGTATCGTTCAAAGTAGAGCAGCAAAAAAGGCAAAATCAATGTATTTTGAGAAGATTTTTAGTGTTTTTTTTGTTTTGTTCTGCCTCACAATAGCTGCTGTAGTATTATCGACATGGATGAAGTCATCACACATACAGCTTTTTTAATATAAGAAAGCAAAGGCACACACACTTTGCACATGGACCCAGTTAACAATAGTCACTCTCTGGGTAGAATCGGCATGGAAGACCAGTTCAAGATAGAAATACTTCCAAGCACATGTGGAACACATCCTACAGAATAGCATCTAGGAACATATTTAAGATTGTATTGTTTTCTCCTCCTCTCTTTTTTAAAAAATCACGTTTTTAAAATTAAACCTGCCTTGGGCAAACATGGGTGTTACAGAGCTGAAATAAAATACATCTGTGAAATATTGCAACTTCTTGATATATGCTATTTTACTGTTATTAGTGTTGTTATTCTATCATCATCATCATCATCCCTTCACCTCTTTATGTAGCCAGGCTCATTGTTACGGCTGACTACATCTCTTAGAACAAAGAACCGAAGAACTGTGTTAATCTAAGCACCGAGGGTTAAGCCTCGTCTATAGAAACGGCTCCTTTTAGCTACCAAACCTAAGACAAATGGGTGACGATCCAATAATTTGGCATCGAAGCAGCAGTTTCTATTTCTGCAAACTATAGTGCGTAATAGTAATTTTAAACACACCTGCTTTCAAGCAACTTTTAGCAGAAATATATCTTGGATCACTTATTTGAGGCGGCTGTGGTCCCCACAAGTGTTTCAAAACATTGTTTCTCCCCCCCCCCCGCCGCCCCCAGTTCCAATAAATTTAACCATACTAGCACTACAATGGGGAGGAAATGCAGTTTCTGCATATTGCACTATAGATTGGAATCAGCTCCTCTCCAGTAGTTTAATGTCCTACAACTGATTTCCACCAAGGATAGTTTAGAACCAACAACAGTGTGTTTTTCACTGGATTCATTATTTGTATTTATTGCGTAAATGGAACCTCCACTCCCAAGTATACCGGGTTTAAAATTTTGTTTTTGTAATATGATATTTTCTTGTGTGCTATTGCTCTGCCCTTATTTTATAAACATTTATGAAATAAAGAGTCAATACTGTTTAAAAATGACACATCCACAAAAATACAGAACAAAGAAGAGTATTTTCTGAACAAAGCTTTCGAGGATGTTAAGATTAGAACCAATTTTAGCTCTGAGCAATCCAGAGTAGATTTGGAAAATGCTTTTTAAAAACAAACAGCAGGGCCGTTTTTAAACAGAGTCTGCTAAATGTTCTGCTTTTTCTCTTGTAGCCTTTCTCTCAGTTGAAGAATCCGCAACCCACTTAAAATAAAAGTCCTTTAATTTTCAGTTTTGCTGCATTGGCTCTTGTAGGCCTGCCTGAATTTAAGAATCTGTTTACAGCTGCAATCTCGTGTGCACCTGAGCTCAGAAAGATTTACTTCCAAGTAAACATGTATGGGGATTATAGCTGCATGCATATTGCAAAACTCTCTTCTTCATTGGTTATAACTGAGGAATAGATTCAATAATGTATACTTCGACTGGATCGCAAAACTGCTTGTCCCCAGTAATTTCCCCTCCTCTGTATTTCTGTCTCTCATTGCAAGTTGTTTTTACATTGGTGTGCATCGCCCTCACATTTAAAGTTTGTAAGATGGAAGCCAATCTATGTTTACTCAGAAATCAGTCCCGCAGCACAGGATTTACTCCTAGGTAAATCTGTATGGGATTGTTCTGTTAGTCGGATTCACAGACTTAAGCCGAAAGAATCCTACTGAAGTCCGTGCGACTAAACTGGTTTACATTCAAGCACTTTGGCACAATGGAATCGTAAACACGCCTCCTGCAAAATATAGGTCATTCGTGCTAATTAGTGCACCTAATTGTCATCAGAAATCCTTTCCCATTCTAAGCTAGGCTTCTTCTTCTTTTTTTTACTTTCCCTATTTATTCCTTACGTCAAGCTCCCCATGCAGTCCTTAAACCAGCTCCCTGTTTGGCTAAATAAAAGTCCTGCACTTAAATGGCAACATTGAGCATCTTTTTAAAATTATGGGCTGTATCCAAACCGTAACCCTAGAGAGGGATAAAGGATAATGGTGAAGGGAAGCTGATGTGAATTTCCTAGGAATGGCATGCACCTTAAAATATGCATGAATCACAACTGAATATTTGACAGGTTCAATCCCTCTGCCGACTGCCATGGTAAAGAGGCTTTAAGAACCATATCTTTCAAGATACCATGGTGTTGAATTCTGTTGGAAGTGGGTCTTGCTGCAGTTGAATACGGGCATTTACTACTGTTGTGTCTTTGCACTGAAACACAGCAGTGTGTCTACGTCTTTTTACAAATTGGATTTAGAAAATGGATGGACGAGCGGACAGCTGCTTAAAAGGAGAATGGCATAGCCATACCACATACTTCTCAACAGGAGAAGTATTTTGCTCACTTTGCTCCCGAGTTGCTCCTGGTTTTAAATTAAAAGTGCTTGCTCGTGGGTGATTGCATTTAGAGACTGATTCGAAACTCATTACTCAAAGTAAGCCATTTTTTAAAAAATCACTTAAGTGTGGTCCCGTGTCCCTGTACACTTGGGAATATCTTCTTTCGAGTTAAAGGGGACTTACTTCTTATAAACATGATTTTAAGGTAGCTACACGTGCATTTAGGACTGGCGAGCAATCAGCTTGATCCACTGAAATGCTTGTTTTAAATGAGCCATTAACGAGGTTATGCACCAGATAGCATTAACAGTATTAGAAATATCCATCTGTATAGATGGGTATCAGCAAGCATGGCATAATGGTATTAAATGATAACCCCCGGTAGTGAAATAGATATTGTATTTTAAGATATGCTTATTTTAAACCCATCAGCTGGTCTCTACCTATGCATTCATACATACAGGCAATGCATTTTTCCTTTAGTCAAAAAGAGATGATGTGCTGGATAGTCAAAGGAAATTAAAAGAAAAATGAAAGCCAAAACTTTAATTGTAGATGAATTGTTAGAGGAGATAACAATAGTAAAAAATAGATTTTAAAATAGAAAAAAACTATATCCTATGTCATGTACCTGCTTTCTTCCCTTCTTTAATTTTAATTGTTTGAAGAATCATTTTGCAGTTCTCAAAACCTGCCTAGTTTCCTTCCCTCCCAAAAAGATGTTTCATAAATTAATTTCCAAAAAGATGTCCCATACATTAATTAAACTGCAGAATGCAACAGTCTCAACAGCAATACACCTCTACAGATACAGGGATGCTGCAGAAAAGTAGGCAGATGTAATTGCCCGGCTGATCCTCAACATACTTACTTGGAAGTAAAATGACATTTCTGCATCTCATATCTCCCTGACCTCAAGTTTTTTTACAAGCCCCCACCCAACTATGTACCAGCAACTCAGGATAATGCTTTGTGCATCTGATGAAGTGGACTGTTGCTCAAGGAAGCTTATGCCACAATTAATTAGTTTTTTCTTGGAGGTCCCACAATGCTGCAGCGTTGCTTATTCTGCAAAAGGCGATCAAGGCTGCTCATCTGGAAATCGGTTACAGGAAATCTGGTTTCTAAATAGCAGCCCGCCCCGCTGATATCAATGTGGCTTGATCCTAAATTGGTAATTTAATACTTGTTTTGCAACTCATTTCCCAGCTCCGGGCTTAGGATCCGGGTGGACAAAAGAAGCTCACATTCTTACTTGCCTGCTCCCACAAACCCACTCTGTGGGAAATTCGAGCACGGGAAAGTACAACCCTAAACGCTGCATCTAGAGAGCAAACCTCACTGAACTCAGTGTGACTTACTTCTGAGTAAAGGTGCATAATACTGTACTGCAAATTTCCTCCAAAGTCCTTGCTCTTTGGACTCAATTGGGAGGGTGAGATTAGCGAGGACTTGCTCCAAAGTGAATGTAAAGAAGGCCGTGGAATAGGGAGATTTTAAGCACATTTTACATATGCGGTCTTCAGACACCTTAAGGCGAAGTTTAAAAACCCCCATCTGTTTCAACGGAGCAGATTCACACGAACGGCTTCCAGAATTTCCCCCTACGAATTCAGATCCAATTCAACTTACTTAAAATGGGGGGGGGGGTTATTGTGCAGTGCTTTAAGCTTAATGGGTCCTATTCTGGAAACCTGAACATGAATTTTCGCCTGAGTATCCTCCTCCTGCCTACGTTAGCTGCTATCTAGATTCGGTCGTGAAAGCTAATACCCAAAGACAGCAAACGAAGCTAACCAAGTGAATCTGGCGCGGGCCGGGGAAGAGAGCAGCAGGATTCGCACCCTCGCCTCCCCGCTATTTGGAAGCGGAGACGGTCGCTGCAAAGGGGATTCCAAGCGGGCGCTAGTCCGCTTTGAGGCCCCTGGGCGTGGAACAACTAACCCAATAAAATGGGGTGAGGACGTGGGGGCACGAGAAGGAGAAATCGCCAGGCGAGGGGGGCGGAATAAGAGGACCATCTCCTTTTCCTACAGTGCCAGCAGCGCAACTGGAAATCAATCTTCGTATCTGTGTTTGGAGAACTCGTGAGTGCGCGCAAGAGTCTAGGAAGGGTATGAGTGTATCTATAGCGGCGCGGTCGCCATCCCACCAGCCACCCTCCCCCGAGATCTTCCTCCTCCTCCTCCTCCTTCTCGGTCCATCCCCGCCGTGCGCTACCGACCTGTTCTTGGCGGCGGCGGCCCTGTCCCTTTGCCTGCGGTTTTTGAACCAGTTGCCCACCTGCGTGGGGGTGAGTCCGGTGGCTTGGGCCAGCTCTCGCTTTTTGCTGGGGTTTGGGTAAGGGTCCTGCAGGTACCACTCTCGCAGCAGGTGCCGCGTGCGCTCCTTGAAGCAGTGCGTCTTCTGCTCGCCGTCCCAGATGGTGCGCGGCAGCGGGAACTTCTTGCGCACGCGGTACTTGTCCACCGGCCCCAGCGGGCGGCCGCGCAGCTTCTCGGCCTCCTGGTAGTGCGCCTCGAGCCACAGCGCCTGCAGCTTGGCGTGCGACTCCTTGGGGAACTTGTGGTTCTCCAGGATGTGGTACAGCTCGCGGTAGTTGCCGGCGTGGAAGGCCACGATGGCGCGCGCGCGCAGCACCGACTCGTTGCGGTTGAGAGCCTCGCAAGCCGCCGGCGCCACCGGCAACGACCAGAGGAAGCGCCCCAGGCGCTCCACGTCGCCGCTCTCCTCCAGGGTCTCGCACACCCCGGCCACTTGCTGAGGGCTGAAGTTGAGGATAGGCAGCTGGAACATGGAGGCGGCCGGCGAGGGGGCCAGGGCAGGCGAGAGGGATGGCTGGGCTGCTGGCGACCACGCTTCCCCCGGGTCACCTCTTGCGCGCAATCCGCAGGAACGCCGAATCAAGGCGCCTCTTCTCCGCGCCTCGGGCTGGGCTGCCTCTACCGCGGGTCCAGGCGCCTAGTCCCTTAGTTATGGGGCTGCAGGGTTGCAGCGACTCTTCCACGCGTCGGAAGCGACTCCCAGAGCCGAGCCTCTCCAAACAGCGGCGCTGGTTTTGGCGGAGGCCACGCTTCTTCGCTTTTCTCCTGGGTTCAGAAAGCCAGCGCGCTCTCTCTCTCTCTCTCTCTCTCTCTCCAGCCCTCCAGATAAGGGGTAAAAAGCCTTTCTCTCTCTCTTACCCTTATCGTCCCCTCCTCCTCCTCCTCCTTTTGCGCGCTTCAGGCGCTCGCTTGGCTAACCTTTCGCAGCAGCAGCAGCAGCAGCGGCCGCCGCGCGCGCGCGCTGCGCTAGGGCGCTGGGAGAAAGACTGCGCCGCGCTCCGGCGGCTGCCTCAAGTTGGCTAGAGGGAGGGACCCGTGCGTGAATGGAGGAGGGAGGGCGAGGGAGGGGAAACAGGGGAAAGCCCCCCGCTTCCTCCACCGCCCCCCCCACACCGCACCCTCGGTCTCCCTTCCAGCTTCTGATTTGCTGCTGTTGGCCTCGCCAGATTGGCTGCCCCCTCGGTTTCCATGGCAGGCCGCCTGCCCATCACTGCCAAGCCTCTGCCAATCAAAGAGCGAAATCCTGCCAGCGCAGCAGCTCGGAGCGCGCTTGGAGAAGGAGGGTGGGCGTCCTCCGCCCTTTCCCCGCTTCTCCCTTTCTTCCTTTCAGCACCTCCCCGCGGTCGACAGCGCCCAGTCACTGCACTGGCCCTTCGCTAGCAGGGAGAACTGGAGGGTGGTGGTGGGGAGAGTGTTTTTTTCTTTGCAAGAGATTTGCGCTGTATTCAGATAGAGGGCGCAGGCGCGTCCGGGCGCTGCCTGAGATGGCGAAGCGGTGTGGTTTTCTCGAGGAAAAGGGAATGGTAACTCTGCCACTCAACTTTCCCAAATATAATCCGAAATAAAACCAATTCATTCAGCATCTGATCTGGAAAGGGAAAGCACCGCGATCCTACTCCGAAGTATCTCATTACAGGAAAATGTGTCTCTTTTTAAATAAATAAATAAAAATTGCCCAGTAGCTTCAACAGGTTTACCATACCCATTGAATCACCCATGTTCTACTACCCTCCTGAGAAAAAACCCACCCCACCCTCCCACTATATATAAGGGTCTGGTGACTTCTGTTTCAGTGTATCTGAAGAAGTGTGCATGCACCAAGAACAAACTTAGTTGGTCTCTATGGTGCTACTGGACTGTTTATATATATATTTCAACTGCGTCTGACCAATCTTTTTTAAAAGTTAGCATCATGCAGCCTGATGAAAGGAGGAGGAGGCTTCATTTTGGACACCGAAGCATTGCACCCGGGTCGGACTGTTCGCCCCTCTAGTCCACTATTGCATACTCTGACCGGCAGCAGCTCTCTCTGGAGATTTAAGCGGAAGGTATTTCAAATCAGCTGCCGCCTGGAACTTTACCAGAGATGGAAGTTGGCACTTTGTGCGCGGAGAGGCCTCGCCGCCAAGCTGTGATTCCCAGCACATGCACACGCAACGCGCCCAAATCTAGGCAGCCTATATAGCCCGGACACGCTCTCACGTGCAGCCAACCACACGTTCCACCTTTTCAGCCTCTTCGCTTGGCTTTGGGATGACCCGCAAAGGGACACAAAGGGTCTTTTTCCAGTGACATCTTAAGATTCCTTTCCTGCCTAACTGGCGCGCGCTTGGGGAAAACAACGGCCATTGGGTTGCTTGGACCGTACATGGGACTGGCTTTTGTAAGGGGGTTGGGGCAGAGCCTTGAATGAGATGCTGGGGTTGCAGTGCGGAAAAGAAGAATCTCAGCGCGAGAACCTGGAATAATCTTAACACAGCCTTCAGCCACCTGGTGCACTCCAGACGTTTGGGAGTTGTAGTACAAAATATCTGAAGGGCACCAGGTGGCCTGAGGCTATCTTACTTAACGCCGCCCATAAAGTTGGGTTCTGGCCAAGACTTGCTGAAGGCACCCGCGCACAGCGATCCTATGCATATTTCCTTAGCGATAAGCTCTCCCCGGTTCCAAGTGCGCAGAGCTCAGCTCTTCTCGACCGAGTTCTAGGTGTTTTCTTTTGCGGGGAGACCTTTAACGCCACCCCCATGAAAACTACCACGGGAAACGAATAATCCTCTGCCTCTGCCCGCCATCCAGGGCCTGCTGAGGATCGACCCTTTCCCGATCCGTTCCTCCCTCCCTCATTCATTTTCTCCTTTATTTAGCACCCACCCTTTCCATTTTAAACCTCATTGTTTTCGCTTCAGCGGCCTCGAATAAACACCCAGGAAAGCCGCGGAAGAAGTGAGAAGTCATTTGTAGGTCAGGGTGAGCAACTTAAAGGCATCTTTTAAATTATGGATCAACTTTTAGTCATAATTTTGGCCCCTCCCCCCAATATTTCTTCCCCTCTCTCCCTGCGAAGTCTAAGAAAGTACGAACCACTATTTTACCTTCCCATGAAATAATAATAGCAACATTTTCGTCTTCGTCGGTGTCAGCAAACGGAATTAAATCGTTTCCCGGAGGGTTGGAATCTGCAGTTTTATGGCGTCTCGGGCAACGAGATAGAATAAACTGATATTTATTTACAGTCTCAAGGTGGCCTACATGATTCCTGCATTGCAGGGGGTTGGACTAGAAGATGACCCTTGGATCCCTTCCAGCTCTAGGATTCTATGATTCTCCCCCGGCTCATTTAATCTCCACAACAATCTTGTGAGGTAGGTCAAGCTGGGAGGCAGCGAGTGGACTTTGGAGAGGATTTTAACCCTGGTCTTTCCCAGATCCCAGTCTGTGACATTCTAACCACTCTAACCCCACAGACTGTCTCTCGATTTATTTTGCTTTTCTCCCCCTTCCGTCTTTATAAGCAAGCATCCATTCTTCGGGGGCGGAGGGGAGGAGAGGGAATAAAGCTAATCTCAGAAATTTGGAATTTAATTCTATATTAGTGCCAGGCCTTTCACATTTAAAGTTTAAAATAAATCAATTCTGTTTTCAAGCCTCGCCTTGGTTATTTTTCACACACTCCTCGGTCCCCGCGCAGACGTAAAATGAAATGCCCTCCGATTCGACATGGTTTGTTTGGGAGGAGGGGAGAGAGAGAGAGAGAGAGAGAGAGAGAGAGAGAGACTTCTACTGCCTTTTCTTTAGTATCAAGCACACTGTGACTTTTTCCCGGAAAGATTTGGTAAATCAGACGGCGGATACATAGCGCAGATGGTTTGGAGGTGTCGGGTCACATTATGGCATGCCTGGCTTCGCGTCTAAGTTCATTCTGACGGAAAACCCTGATATTATTTTCACAGATCTACACAGTTCACTTGAAAAAAAACCCTCCGAGCCATTTTCATCATTTATGCGAGGCTTGCTGCTAGCGGGATGGAAAGGCTTTCGATATTGCTCATTTTCATAAAGACGACAGGAGGAGAACTGCAGAGAAACAAGACCGGGCAGGGCGTGTTTGTGTGCGTGTAATCAAACGCTGAGTGCGGGGAGCGCCGGGGGGGGGGGCGACGGACCCAATTCCGTAAGCATTTATTTTTATCAAGAGCCTAGTCCTCTTGAAGGCAGAAGAGTTGGACGTGATGCAGCTCGGTTCCTCTGTCCAGCTACGCCGAAGGTTTGGACCGGTTTTATAGACACTTTTCTGCAGAGCACACAAGCGGTGTACGTATAGAATCGGAGAGTTGGAAGGGACCCCCAGAGCTATCTAGTCGACCCCCCTGCGACTCAGGAATCCCAGCTAAAGAGATGGCCATCCAACCTCTGCTTTAAAAAATCCCGTGAAGGAGAGTACACCACTGTCCGTTCCACGACGGAGCAGTTCTTACAGTAGGAAAGTTCTTCCCGAACAATAACCAGAGCAATAGAACAATAAACAGAGCAACACTGAAATAATAAATAGCAAAATGAAAAGAACATGAAACTGATTCGAGGCCCATTGCGGCCTCCAGTAGAACCCGATTCACAGGTTCAGAAGCCAATTCCGTCAAACTATTTGCTATTTTTCGCTTTGTTGTTGTTTAGTCGTTTAGTCGTGTCCGACTCTTCGTGACCCCCTGGACCAGAGCACGCCAGGCACTCCTGTCTTCCACTGCCTCCAGCAGTTTGGTCAAACTCATGTTCGGAGCTTCGAGAACACTGTCCAACCATCGCGTCCTCTGTCGTCCCCTTCTCCTTGTGCCCTCCATCTTTCAGGGTCTTTTCCAGGGAGTCTTCTCTGCTCATGAGGTGGCCAAAGTCTTGGAGCCTCAGCCTCAGGATCTGTCCTTCCAGTGAGCACTCAGGGCTGATTTCCTTCAGAATGGATAGGTTTGATCTTCTTGCAGTCCATGGGACTCTCCAGAGTCTCCTCCAGCACCAGAATTCAAAAGCATCCATTCTTCGGCGATCTGCCTTCTTTATGGTCCAGCTCTCACTTCCATACATCACTACTGGGAAAACCATAGCTTTAACTATACGGACCTTTGTTGGCAAGGTGATGTCTCTGCTTTTTAAGATGCTGCCTAGGTTTGCCACTGCTTTTTTCCCAGTCATGGACAAACAAAGTGAAGGGCTCTTATCAAATCTGCTTCGCGCGCAGAAGGTTCCAGGTTCCATTCCGGCCATTTCCCGGCAGGGCCGGGAGAAAACCCAACCTGAAACGCCGCTTGCCAATATAGTGGCAAAACCGAGCGAGATGTCCTGTTGGCCTGAGTCGCTCTTGAAAAGCTTCCGGTGTTCCTAAACCAGAACCACAATGAACTGGAACCGGTGTGCTCAAAATAAGTCATGAAAAATAAAACGAAAAATGCTGATTTTAAGAACTGGGCTGGTGGAGACGCCAGCCATTGAACGACTTTGTGTTGGTGTTTATTGTCATGAGAGAGGCATCCCGGAGCCGTGGGGTACCGGGTCGCTTCTTCTTCACCCCGTCTGCTTGGGGTGAGGTCCTCAATCTCCGTCTGAAATGCGCCCTAATTCTAACAGGACTGGATACGAAATCGGCAACGATTTCGCATTGCGCGCACGTTCATGCTACAATTCTTCTCACGCTTACCACTCGGTAGGACATCGCTCCGTGCAAGTATGTGTAGGGTCGCGCTGCACGTCCTATAGAAAAGTAAATGTGTTTCGGACTGGGTTAAAAGCTGGATCCTTTCTCGTCTGAGTAAAGCACTCCAGCTTGGAATAACCTCCCTTACCTGGGGGTAAATTGCGCTCAATAGGGATTACTTCTGAGTAGACACGTATATGACTACACTGTAAAGGCGCCATCGATTTAAAAGTGAGAATCAAGCGGTTTGTTAAATGACTCCAGATGAAATAAATGGGTTTTAACATGTTTGCCTTGAGCAGGGTTTGCGCCTTTGATTCCCACTTCTTTCAAAGGGAAAGAGAGCTAAGCGTAGATTAAATATACCTGGATCGCGCTCATTATTTTACTGGTGAATGAAGCATAGGCGCATGTAATTGGCCGCCAACCGGTTAGCTCTGAGAAAACTGACCCCATTTCTTTAGCAAACTGATAGTGATTGCTTAACCCTCTACCCGTTGGATTCAATGGGATTACTTCCAAGTATAAAATCGCGCTGTTTACCAGCTCTTGTATACAACAGAGTCTTTAGTCATAGAAGTATAAAGTTGGAAGGGACCCGAGGGTCATCTAGTCCAACCTCCTGCAATGCAGGAATTTCAACTAAAGCATCCATGACAGGTGGCCATCCAATCGCTTGCTTAAAAACCTCCAAGGAAGCAGAGTCCGACACCTCTCGTGGGAGTCTGTTCCACTGTCGAACAGCTCTTACTATCAGAAAGTTCCACCTGATGTTTAGTCTGAATCTCCTTTCTTGTAATTTCTGAAGGAAATCAGCCCTGAGTGCTCACTGGAAGGACAGATCTTGAAGCTGAGGCTCCAATACTTTGGCCACCTCATGAGAAGAGAAGACTCCCTGGAAAAGACCCTGATGTTGGGAAAGATGGAGGGCACAAGGAGAAGGGGACGACAGAGGACGAGATGGTTGGACAGTGTTCTCGAAGCTACGAACATGAGTTTGACCAAGTTGCGGGAGGCAGTGGAAGACAGGAGTGCCTGGAGTGCTCTGGTCCATGGGGTCACCAAGAGTAGGACATGACTAAACAACAAATGATTTCCCCTGATCTGAACACCATACTTCTGTTGATGCAGCCTAGAATAGCATTCGCTTTTGTTGCTGCAGTTTCACACTGTTGACTCATGTTAAGCTTGCAGTCTACTAAGACCTCTAGATCCCTATCACATGCTTTGAGCCACTGGCTTAGGTGGCTTTTGGCCAATTGGTGGTGGTAAAGAAGAAGATTATCAGTTGTGACAGCTAAATGGGAACTTCCAGGTTCAGAGGAAGTCTACCGCTGAATACCACAACAACGGTGGAGAGGTGTTGCACCTGCGGTAAAACCTTTGCCTTACATGCAGAAGGTCACAGGTGCAATCCCCAGCGACATCTCTAGGTAGGACTGGGAGAGACCCTCTACCTGAAACCCAGAAGAGTCTCTGCCAGTCCGTGCAGACAGTAGTGAGCTAGATGGGCCCATAGCATAAGGCGAAGCTTTCTATGTTCCAGAAGACTTCTGAAAGGGAATTTGCTCTCACCCACGGTTTCCCATATTTGGGTCTCCAGCTGAACTACAATTCCCATCATCCCTGAATACTGCTCCTGCTAGCTAGGGATGATGGGAGTTGAAGTCCAAAGACTGCTGGAGACTCAAGTTTGGGAAACCCTGGTTTAACCAATACCAGCTATTTTAAATGCTCCTCTCTATATAAAGCAGGGAGGGGTAGCCAATGTGGCGCCGTCCGCATGTTCTCCAACCCTCCTCAGCTCCAGCCAGCACGGCCAATGGTTAGAGCTGATGAGGGTTTTAGTCCCGAACACCTGGAGTCAACACGTTAACTAGCTCTGCTCTAAGGAGTATTTCATTGATTTGGAGCCTTGAGGGTGCTGTGGAATTTAGAGTCAAAATAGTTTCTCAGTCGTTGGGCCGGACGAGGGCGGTGATGCTGGGAGGAGGCTGGAAAGCAGATTCTTCACGCCATCCACGCTGCGCTCTCTGCGCTTCCAAGGACCACCTGGGAAGTGTTAAGGTGCACACACCTCGATTTTATGGACAGCTGGATTAAAAACGGCCTTCGGGTGTCCTGGCAGGGGGGAATAAGCTCTCAAGGCGCCCGATTCTGTCCATCGGACCATAGTTCTATGTATACAGGCAGGAACATCTAATACATTGCAGCAGCTCTCTCTCTCTCTCTCTCTCTCTCTCTCTCTCTCTCTCTCTCTCTCTGTGTGTGTGTGTGTGTGTGTGTGAGAGAGAGAGAGAGAGAGAGAGAGAGAGAGAGAGAGAGCGCGTTCAGGCATTTTTATATATTCACTTCCACTGGCTCCTGCACTGAAGCCCGTCCTAATTTCAGCAGCAAAGCAGAGTCGTGCGTAATTTCTGTCGCAGCAATGCGGACGCGTGCGTAAAAGCCTAATTTGGATAGAGTTGGGTGTCAAACTACCCCACTCCTGTTTATTATTTAGCATTAGGAAGCGTTCACACGTGCGCAAGAAACCCGCGAAACAAAACACCACCGCAAGAGAGGGCCGAGGGTGCTTTGGGAGGCACGCGTGAAGCCATTCTCAACGTTCAGAAGGCAAACATTCAGAACCACGTTGAGGCTCGTGTGAAAACAGCCGCCGGGATCATTTGTCAGGACACAGGTATGAAAAACAAAACAAATCAGCACGGGCCTTCATTTGTGCTTTACGGATGGGGAGGGTCAGAAGCTTTAAAAGTCAGGGCTTAAAATAAGGCAATACATCCCTGGTGACCAGGGTCAGATTAAAACCCTTCTAGACTCTAAGCACCAAAAAAGTTATGGTGCCCCCCGTGGGCGTAGCAGAATCGAGTAGGGGCAGAACCGAGCTATTTGCGACGCGCTTGGTCACTTTGTTAAGTATAAAATAAAATAAATAAAATAAAACGTGGATTTATTGTAACACTTGACAGGATCTGATTTCCTTGCATTGTTTCCATCTACCTTGGTTTAGTTGGGGGTAAGTCAGGAAAAAAGAGAGCAGAAAACTGGGAGAAGATTGCGGAGTGTACGGAAGTCAAATAAAGCTCTGACTCTTCCCATGATGACTACTTCGAAGCCTTTCTTTTTTAAAAAAATCAAATGCCAAATTCTAAAAAAATAAAAATTCTAATAAAATAAAATAAATGTGCCCCTGCTTTGTTGCTGCCCCACAGTGTGTACTTAGTCTGCCTATTGGAGAGTCCAGCACCGCGGATGAGCCTCAGACCTGCTACTTCTTTTAATCGGTCCCTATCCGACCCTTAGGGTTAAGTCAAAACTGAAAGCAGTTTAGATTCCTGCCAAACTGTAGCGACGCCAAGGATTCTGAAAGTTGCCTCTCCGATGAATCTGTCATTCTGTAAGAAAGGCCTGATTCCCTGTCTCTTGGAGAGACTCTCTTCTCTTTTGTCTCTCTCTTTCTATTTCAACTCTCTCACGCACGGAAAAAACAAACCAGCAGGAATAAGGGAGGGAAAATAGAGACATAAAATAATACAGTGCAAAGTCATAGCTGTGAAACCGCCACATTTATCACTTCGGGGTTTCTGTGCAGCTTTGCTAGGGAGCTGCAATTCCCTGAGATCTGAGGCTGATCTACAGAAGAGAGAGCCATTTGCTAAATTTTTTATTCCTGCAAGCTGACTGTTTTCTAAACGCAGAAGTGCATCTCCCCAGTTTAAGCAGACAAATCTGTCATTCCAAGTACAATGTTGCCCTGTGACTCACATACCCCTCTTCCTGCGTAAGGAGGGAAGCCTCTCCAGCACAACATCCCATTATACTGAGTCAAGGAGCAAACAAGTGTAATGGGGATGAAAGCGGCCCTTTGTCATCCGTGAAACATTTAATACTTTCAAAGTCCTACTGTTCGCCTTGCATATCATACAGCAGGCTCATGAGACCAAATCCAGCACAGAAGGATGGAGAAAGAAAGAAAAAAAATCTCTCCGGAGTCAATGGAACAGTTGTCATAGAACAAACGACTGGTTTATTTAGACAAATGAATCTGTTCGTGATAGTGGATATAAATGTTAAAACGAAACAAAACAGCTCTCCTTTTTTAGGAATTATGCTGTGGATAACATTGCTTACCTTCCCCAATCGTGTTTTTTATGTTTTGTTTTCTGGATTCATGTTTGCCATGACATGAACAATAAGATCAGGCAATCAAAGGAAAGCAGGTCAATTTATACACGTTTGTTTAATTTGCATTGCCTGCTTATTTATTTGCTGTGTAGATTTTTCCTCCTTCCTTTAGGAAAGGAGCACCCTTGAGATACCTTATAAATGTGCAATCTATGTGAAGTAGATTATGCCGGCCACATGACCCGGAAAGCTGTCTGTGTGGACAAACGCTGGCTCCCTCGGCCTGAAAGCGAGATGAGCACTGCACCCCATAGTCGCCTTTGGCTGGACTTAACCGTCCAGGGCTCCTTTACGTTTCCAAATTCACATTCGGGGATCATAACAATGGCCCGGTCTATATATTTGCAGCAGAATGGCCAAGTTCTGAGGTGGCACAATGGATTGCACCACTTTAGGTTGGGTGGAGGGGGCGGGACAGACCACATTTTTAAAAGAGTTGTAAAAATAATTCTGTATCAGAAGGATGCTAGCACGGCAAAGGGAAAGATTCTAGCCCAGCCCCTTGTCTGCTGTTCTGCTTTTCTATTTGTAAAAGGTTTTGGTTTGGAATAAAAACAAAACAAATTCCTTCCAGTAGCACCTTAAAGTTGGTCTAAGTCAGTTCTTGGTATGAGCTTTCGTGTGCATGCACACTTCTTCAGATACACTGAAACAGAAGTTTCCAGACCCTTCTATATAGTGAGAAGGTGGGGAGGGGTATTACTCGGAAGGGTGGTGGGAATGGGTGATTGGCAGATAGCTGTGATGAGCCTGTTGACGACTCTTAACGACTGCAATAGGTCTTACAGGAAAAAGCAAGGGGTGAAAAGGTGAAAAATGGCTTTGTCATGTATAATGAGATAAGAATCCAAGGTCTTTGTTCAGACCAGGTTTCTCCATGGTTTTGAGTTTGGTGATAAGTTGTAATTCAGCAGCTTCTCTTTCCAGTCTATTTCTGAAATTCCTTTGTAGTAAAACAGCTACTTTGAGATCTTGTATAGAATGTCCTGGGAGATTGAAATGTTCTCTTACTGGTTTCTCTGTCTTGTGATTCCTGATGTCCGATTTATGTCCGTTTATTCTTTGGCGTAAGGTCTGGCCTGTTTGTCCAATATAGAGAGCTGAAGGACACTGTTGGCATTTTATGGCATACACAATGTTAGACGATGAGCAATTAAATAGTCCCGAGATGGTATGTGTGATGTCACAAACTCAAAACCATGGAGAAACCTGGTCTGAACAAAGACCTTGGATTCTTATCTCATTATACATGACAAAGCCATTTTTCACCTTTTCACCCCTTGCTTTTTCCTGTAAGACCTATTGCAGTCGTTAAGAGTCGTCAACAGGCTCATCACAGCTATCTGCCAATCACCCATTCCCACCACCCTTCTGAGTAATACCCCTCCCCACCTTCTCACTATATAGAAGGGTCTGGAAACTTCTGTTTCAGTGTATCTGAAGAAGTGTGCATGCACACAAAAGCTCATACCAAGAACTGACTTAGTTGGTCTTTAAGGTGCTACTGGAAGGAATTTGTTTTGTTTTGACTATGGCAGACCAACACGGCTACCTATCTGTAATTGGTTTGGAATGCATGTGTGAGCATTCACAAATGTTATTCCACCCCACACAATGTGAAGTGGTATAAGCCGTTATCATCTTCTTTTCCTGGACAAAAAGGACCCGTTGAAAGTCTGGTAGAGATTCCCAGGCCGGTTTTCCATTGAGGACAAGAGAAAAGGAATTGTATGGACAATATGAAGGCAACTTCCTATTAGATATAATTTTGGACTCCGTGTTGCCTAATAATTGTTTTCTCATCCGCTTCTGCAACTTGTGTATCTCACGTTTGGCAATATTAGTGGCATAAGGCTATATTGTTTGCATACACAAGTCTTGCCAATTGTTTGACAGGCTTAATTCATAAATAAATATCTGTCTTGGGTCAATACGAATCAGTGGTGGCTACAGGGGAAAAAATGGGAAGGGGGAAAGCATATGATAATGACAGGAGTTCAGCAATGGCAGGGCAAGTTGGTGGGGTAAGCTTCTTGCTTGGGGGGCGCTTGTGATAAGAATTATACATAGCCAGCTCCTGCATTTTATTGATTGATTGATTGATTGATTAACTTTTAAAAGATGATAGTCTTATTCTTTTTTGGATTTTACAGAATCTGTTTACAAAGTTGCATCTATATCCTGCTTTTTGGTCTGATGAGCCTCCAAACAGGTCATGTAACAGAACAACACAAAACAAAATACAGTTTTGGTGTTGGTAGTTGTGCCATTAGGGTGTTGGGAATGAGAGTCACTGAAAGGAAGAGGAGATTTGTAGAGCACAGCTAGAACTCATTCCTAATCTCCAAGGGTGGGTAGCTTGTTACTTTCCTGCTATTGTTGGACTCCAGCTCCCATCAGCCGTGGCCAGCATGGTCAATGGTCAAGGATGATGGGAGCTGTAGTTCAGTAACATCTGGACATTTCCAGATTTCTCACCTTGCCATAGACAGTATCAGGCTCTGCTTAAAATATAGCATTAATAATATTAACAATGGCCAGACTAGTCCAGCTTCCTGTTGTCATTGTGTCCAACCAGAGGATTATGGGAAGCCTAAAAGCCTTAGGCTCATTATGAGCCAACTATCAATGACACCTGTTATTTTAGGAACATTGAGATCACCTCTCAATTATAAAAATAAGTTTTCAGCCTTTATGATGGCTGAAATAATATTGGAACCACATAAACTGCATCTATTGAAGCTTTTGAGACACTGAGCAGCAAGCCTTTCCATTTAAAAATGAATATCTCATCCCCTCTTCCACTGGGAAAATGGAAGTTATTGTATTTGCTTTCTAAAACAACTTAATTTATGTGTGTACACTTTGATATTCAGTATTTCTACAACCGCATTTGGCATTTCCTCAGCTCAGGGGTAAAATTATTGGGGTTTTTTTTTGGGGGGGGACCATCCATAACTTCAGTGTTTGACCTATCGGAGACAACTGTTTCCTTGTTAATCACTGGCTTGCCTCAATAAAATAAGAGTGAATTATTTCATGATTCCAGTTACAGATAGGTAGCCGTGTTGGTCTGCCATGGTCAAAACAAAATAAAAAAATTCCTTCCAGTAGCACCTTAAAGTATCTGAAGAAGGTATCTGAAGAAGTGTGCACGCACACGAAAGCTCATACCTAGAACTAACTCAGTTGGTCTTTAAGGTGCTACTGGAAGGAATTTTTTTATTTTGTTTTATTTCATGATGTGCTTTTATGGCGAGAACATTTATACTAGAGATGACATTGCTCATCCAAACGTATGAAGGATTTTCATTTCTACTATTTAGTTGTGGGCCTTTGTAATCAGTATTTGACAACTTAAGGCACTTCATGATGGAGCAATCAATTGGTCCTCTTTGTTAACAACATTTATGGCATTGTCATCATCGTAAGTAGTTCCAGTAATGAATTTGCTGTATATTACTTGTAATTCATATCTGACCTTGGATGGCAATTATCAGCTTCTCTGTCTGGGATTCCAAACACACACACCCCGCCCGCCCCCCCATTCATAGCTATGCTATTGATGTTCCATTGTCAGAGTAACCATCAACTTATCTTGCTGGGTAACAATTGTATAAATTCTTATCCGTGAATTTATCCACACTGTCAAAGCCAGCTTTCAATAATGTTTTAGGGCACTTACTATAGTTGAGGGGAGATGAATGAACTATCAATTAAAGCACTGAATGCTATCCTTCTTCAAGGAAAATAGTATTTTTTGCCAAACGGATGCAATCAGATACATACGAGTAAAGAAAACAGGAGGGGTGGGGGACTGAGGTAAACACAGGATTCTGTTTTTTTAAAATCTCCATAGCAATCAACTGCAAGAGTTCTTCCTTGACTGAATAGAAACTAACCTTTTTGACAGTAAGAGCTGTTTGACAATGGAATGGTCTCCCTTGGGAGGTGGTGGACTCTCCTTCCTTGGAGGTTTCAAAACAGAGGTTGGAAGGTCATCTATCAAGGATGCTTTAGCTGAGATTCCTGCATTGCATGAGGCTGGGCTAGATGACCCTCAGGTCCCTTCCAACTCTAAGACTCTATGATTCTATTGCTGTATTCATCTATTGCACTAGCTCAGTGTTACAGGATGTTCACCAGCATTCCAATTGCTCAGATGTTAAAAAACAAACACAAAACTGTTTGTGTGTAAGGCTTAGGACAGTGGTGTCCAAACTTTTTTCAAAGAGGGCCAGATTTGATGAAGTGAAGGGCCGTGAGGGCCGACCAAAGGGCCAACCCAAGTTGTTGACCTTTAATAATAATAATAATAATAATAATAATAATAATAATACTTTATTATTTATAGCCCGCCCATCTGGCTGGGTTTCCCCAGCCACTCTGGGCGGCTTCCAACTGAACACTAAAAACAATACAGCATTAGACATTAAAAACTTCCCTTTTAGTATTATTCAAGATTTGCTTGGTTTACAAAAGTATGAGCAATGTCTCTCTTTTTTTCCAAGTTACATTTTTACAGATCAGTTTCATCTGTTGAGACATTAGTGTTACATTAGGAAGAAAAAGGGGGAAAGAGGGGGGTGGGGGAAAGGTGAGTGTGGCTGGGACGGGTGGCGATGTTTCTATTTTACTTAATATATGTGTTGACTTTTTTTAGGGTTGAAGTTGTTGAGCTTTTCTTAGGGTTGGAGTTTTTGAGCTTCTTCTAGGATTTTACCCCAGGAAATAAACGGCCCCATGGGCCAGATTAGGCCCCCGAAACGGACTTTGGACATGCCTGGCTTAGGGACAGTTAAGAAATGTACACCTGTTTCCTCTGATGAGTATGGATCAGAGCAGCAAAAGGAGTTCTGCAATGTAAACCTATACATGTATACTCTGGAGTAAGTCCCACTACAATGGGGTTTACTCCTAGGGAAGTGTGTGGATTGCAGGCTTAGGCTGGATATGCATGATTCATTTGTGAGACATTCATGAAACAAGAAGCTTGGTGACAGAAAGACATTAACAAGTGCCTTAAACTGCAGCAGGGAGGGTGGTAAGGTGGTGACAGAATACTGTAAACAGACAACGATGCCATAAGCAAATCAGAATAAAACGAAGAGATCGTAGCACAGATGAAGAGGCTGATGCCTATATAACAGTATTTGAGCAACTGTGTATTAAAACATACTGTATATATTATAAATAAACCTCTCTTTTTATGCAATTATGTTGGTCTGATTCATTTTCTGTCCCTTTGTGTTTTCAACCTAAGGTCAGTTTAGTCAGTGCTTCCTCCATGCTCCTCCTGCATTTCTTGATGCGTGAGTTTTCATTTCCCCAGGCAACATATCCTGTCTGTGACTGACAATAGGCTACATTTTGAGCAGAATTAATTCATTGCATCTGCCCATATCTCACTTCCAGTGTGCTTTCTCCTCCTCCTTCTCCAGTTGCTGCATTTTTCCTTCATCTCCTGCCTTACCATCAGCTTTAGATTACCACATTTTACTTCCCTCTTTCTCATTAAACAATCTGCTTCTCCAAACATGATGCTCTTCCTATTTGTTCTCTCTGCCAGTTCAATTGGGCAAGCAACTCATAAGGTTGCTTGGGGCAGGGAAATGTATGTGTTGTGGTGAAGCTGCATGGAATCTAAGGGGAGGACCCTGGGATCCCTTATAATGACACAGAATACTTTGGGGATAGAATTATGACAGCAACAACTGTACTCAATTTTGAGTGCTGCATGGCTCACACATGACCCAGCAGTTGCTTCCATATCTGGCAAAGAATGTGGTACAACAGCCCTCGGGTTAATGAAATGCCTTGAGGTGCTGTGATCTACAGTGGTACCTCGGGTTACATATGCTTCAGGTTACATACGCTTCAGGTTACACACTCCGCTAACCCAGAAAGAGTGCTTCAGGTTAAGAACTTTGCTTCAGGATAAGAACAGAATTCGTGCTCTGGCGGCGCGGTGGCAGCAGGAGGCCCCATTAGCTAAAGTGGTGCTTCAGGCTAAGAACAGTTTCAGGTTAAGAAAAGACCTCCGGAACGAATTAAGTACTTAACCCGAGGTACCACTGTATTTACAAGTACATCCTACTGAGTTCAATGAGGCTTACTACCATTCACTACAAATAGATTCAAGTTACAAGAAAGGAGATTCCAACTAAACAAGAAGAACTTTCTGATGGTAAGAGATGTTCGACAGTGGACCAGACTCCCTTGGAACAGGCATGTCCAAAGTCCATTTCGGGGGCCTAATCCGGCCTGCCGGTTGGTTTAATCCAGTCCCCATGGCAGTTTATTTCCTGGGGTAAAATCCTAAAAAACCCCTCAACTACTTCAGACTCTCCTTCATTGGAGGCTTTTAAGCAGATGTCAGATGGCCATCTGTCATAGATGCTTTCAGTGGCAGATCTTGGGGCCCCAAATTTCATTGGTGCCCTGTATGACACTAAAATTCGGCTCTTTTATTTCTCTCATGCTCTACTGTAAATCATAGTTGTGGCATCCCAAGCAGCACCCCCAAGGCTCTATGCCCAGTGTGACCAAACTGGTTGCACTCCCCTAAAACATCTGATGCTCTAGTTGGGATTCCTGCATTGCAGGGAGTAGGACTAGATGAGCCTCAGCGTCCCTTCCAACTCTACGCTTCTATGATATAAACATGCATAGGGCTGCAGCCTTGTATTCAGTCCTTTGTGTCTTTGCAAGGGAGGTGGGTGGGGAGAAGATCACAATTAATTGACTCCACTGGACCATAAAGAAAGCTGATCGCTGAAGAATTGATGCTTTTGAATTATGGTGCTGGAGGAGACTCTTGAGAGTCCCATGGACTGCAAGAAGATCAAACCTATCCATTCTTAAGGAAATCAGCTCTGAGTGCTCACTGGAAGGACAGATCCTGAAGCTGAATCTCCAATACTTTGGCCACCTCATGAGAAGACAAGACTCCCTGGAAAAGACCCTGATGTTGAGAAAGATGGAGGGCACAAGGAGAAGGGGACGACAGAGGACAAGATGGTTGGACAGCGTTCTCAAAGCTACCAGCATGAGTTTGATCAAACTGCTGGAGGCAGTGGAAGACAGGAGTGCCTGGCGTGCTCTGGTCCAGGGGGTCATGAAGAGTCGGACACGACTAAACGACTAAACAACAACAAAGCGAAAAATAGCAAATAGTTTGACGGAATTAGCTTCTGAACCTGTGGATTGGGTTCTAGTGGAGGTCGCAATGGGCCTCGAATCAGTTTCATGTTGTTTTAATTCTGCTATTTATTATTTCAGTGTTGCTCTGTAAGGCTATTTCTCTGGTTATTGCTCAGGAAGAACTTTCCTACTGTAAGAATTGCTCGGTCGTGGAATGGAAAGTGGTGTACTCTCCTTCACGGGATTTTTTAAAGCAGAGGTTGGATGGCCATCTCTTTAGCTGGGATTCCTGTGTCGCAGGGGGGTCGACTAGATGGCTCTGGGGGTCCCTTCCAACTCTCCGATTCTATACGTACACCACTTGTGTGCTCTGCAGAATAGTGTCTATAAATGGAGGGCACAAGGAGAAGGGGACGACAGAGGACAAGATGGTTGGACAGTGTTCTCGAAGCTACCAGCATGCTCTGGTCCATGGGGTCACGAAGAGTCGGACATGACTAAACGACTAAACAACAACAACAATTGACTCTACCTACTGTGATCCCTGACTGTGCCTACCAGTAGCTGCCAGTGAGTACCAGCCTCCAGGTTTGGAGGCAACAAGCCTCTAGATACCAAAGCCAATGCAATTCTGGGCTGCATCAATAGGAGTATAGCATCTAGATCAAGGGAAGTAATAGTGCCACTGTATTCTGCTCTGGTCAGACCTCACCTGGAGTACTGTGTCCAGTTCTGGGCACCACAGTTCAAGAAGGACACGGACAAACTGGAACGTGTCCAGAGGAGGGCAACCAAAATGGTCAAAGGCCTGGAAACAATGCCTTATGAGGAACGGCTAAGGGAGCTGGGCATGTTTAGCCTGGAGAAGAGGAGGTTAAGGGGTGATATGATAGGCATGTTCAAATATATAAAAGGATGTCACATAGAGGAGGGAGAAAGGTTGTTTTCTGCTGCTCCAGAGAAGCGGACACGGAGCAATGGTTCCAAACTACAAGAAAAAAGATTCCACCTAAACATTAGGAAGAACTTCCTGACAGTAAGAGCTGTTCGACAGTGGAATTTGCTGCCAAGGAGTGTGGTGGAGTCTCCTTCTTTGGAGGTCTTTAAGCAGAGGCTTGACAACCATATGTCAGGAGTGCTCTGATGGTGTTTCCTGCTTGGCAGGGGGTTGGACTCGATGGCCCTTGTGGTCTCTTCCAACTCTATGATTCTATGAATTGCTGGATGAGGGTGAGAAATAGTCATTGCCCTCGTGTCCTGCTTGTGGGGCTTCCAAGTGTCTTTTGGCTAGCTTGGTCACTGTGATTTGTTTTCCCACACTGAACTTCAATTCACCAAAGCTGTCATCTGTGCATGTGTTGTCATCAGCACATACGTGGCAGCTGCCTGAAATCGTCTGGGGATATGCTGCATCAATTCTCCAGTAGATGGAGCATCTTCATTGCTTTTCTTCAAGAGTATTTGGGGAAAGAGAAAGGAAGAGAAAGTGAGTTGATTCATTAAAAAAAAAACAAAAAACACAAAGAGATCTGTTCCCACTGATTTCAGTCAGGTATTCAATACTCTGGGGCTATTCTCATGACCACCTTTAATTTCCCAATTTTGGTGCAGTATGATATTGCATTTTCCCAGTAGTCAAACCGCAATATTATGTACTTTGGAAAACTGGATACTTCTTCCTCCAGGATCATAGCTGTTAACATTGACTGTATACAGGGCTTTTTTCAGCTAGAACCATTTCAGCCAAGAACCACATACTTAAGTGGCCAGTAGTAGTACTCTTTAATACTTCAATCTTTTTTTAAAAAAATACGGGTGCATTTATTTAATCCCGAGCAAATATGGTTTAGGATTGCACTCCTCTTGTGGGATTGTGCAGGGAATCTAGCAGACGTGCAATCTGAGACATGACAAGGGAACTGCCCAAAGGTGCTTGGAGAAGATTATGGTTGTTAATATAGATAATAATAATAATAATAATAATAATAATAATTTTTATTAAATTTGTATACTGCCCTCCATCCAAATGTGCTTGGAGAAGAATACTCTTGTTGCTAATTTTTACTAGATTATAATTCTAATAATTTATTAAATTTGTATACCGCCCTTCACCCGAAGGTGCTTGGTCATGGGGTTGCTATATGTCCAGAATTTCCTGGAAGACTCACTTTTGTGTCTGGATTTTTACTTTTTGAAATATGCCAACCCTATTAAGCTTGGAGAAGAACACTGTCGTCGTTATTTTTATATATTTATCGTCACCACCAATTAAATTTGTATACCACCCCTTAATCCAAAGAGCCCAGGGAGCTTCACAGAGGGACTGACTAGGGAGCAAAGCCTTCTTGGACGCAGCGGGCTCAACCCCCTCAGGGCTTCCCGCCAAATGAATCTCCTCAGGCGGCGCAGCTCCCCTCCCCCGCCCGCCCCGCTGCCGTTAGGACTTAAAATAAAGGCGGGAAACAGGTCGCCGAGCGCCTGAGGCGGATCACCGCAGCCAAACGGCGGTTAAAGCACCGCGAGAAGCGCCTCAGAAACGCGCGTCTTTCTTCCGCCTCCTCAGCTTTTCCCGCGCTTTCCCCCCTCCAGGGCGGCGCCATTTTGCTTTCTGCTGAACAGTGTTTTAAGAGGTTGACTCTCAGCCTCCCTGTGAGCCTTACTGCCCCCATTGAATAAACAGGACCCCCCCCCAAACGAAGTGGGGGGGTTGTTTTGTTTTTTGACGAAGGACAGCAGGTCTGGTGCCATACACGCTGCAGATTATTTTTATCTGTTCTTCTGAAACCATGTTTGTGGTGGGGTTTTTTGTCATCAATAGGGTTTTAAAATCTATTTTTATTACTGTTGTTGTCAGACTGCCCTTAAATCACGTTGGGGGTGAAGGCTGTGGTTTGAAAGTATTTTTAAAGTGAATGAACTGCCCTGTGGCCTTCGGCTGAGGAGGCTGTATAGAAATTTAATAATCAAAGAAAGAAAGAAACAGGGTTTTGTAGAAATGCAGATTTCACCCAGAACCGTCATGTTATGTGGTCTGGAAACTTTACACCTGACTTAATTTTGAATTTAGACAAAAATGTCGCTGTTGTGCTAAGCACTCCTTCTGACTGATCATTTAAGGATCGTGTTTATTGTTACCTGTGAAAACCTTAATGAGGGGCAAAAGATTGGTGAACGTGCAATGTAACTTTGAACACTTTTAACATTGGAAAGTTTGTGATGCTTATTCAGATACATTAAAATTTATTAATGGTAAAAAGCTGGTTAAAGACTCCAGCTATCATTACGAACAGGTCAGTGGAAGAAACTGCGTCAGACAAAGTGGGATAATTTTACAAGGGGGTTAATGTTAGCCTCATATTCCCTCCTTTTTCGCGAAAATTTCACCCCTGCCTTACAAAGCATCTCTCGTGCTAGCATAGCCTGTAATAATAGAATTTACTACCCTATACCTAGGCATTTACAGCAAGGGGTGGGTTTTCTTTTCATTTTTCTCCAATTTTCATTTTGTATTGCTGGGGCTATTAAGTATGTCATTGTGAGCTTGTGCTTTTATTATGTTCTTCCTTTTCTTTTCCCTCTTCATGTAGGTTTACAAAATGGCCGATGTCATGTTAAACAACCTGAACAAACTACTGCTACAGCTTGGTATGCTGCCGGGTGGTTCAGCTTTGGAAACAAGCAAGGGAGAGTCCTCACGTCCTCAGCCTTCAGTTATCTATAGTTTTTGATTATTTGCATATATTGTTTGCCTCACAGTGTTATAACACATTGAAAACACTTTTTCTTTACAGTACTAATGTAGCTGAGTCCCATATGGATCTGTGTTACTGGGTTAAGATAGAATTACACTCAACGCCAAACTGCATGTTATAAGGTCCTAACAGTCACTTCTAAGCAAATTTGAGAGAGGAGAATTAATAGCAAAGAATGGTGGGAATGGTTTAATTCTTCCTCTCCTTTCCCCATCAGCAGTTTTCCGCTTTGTACAGGTTTGGATGGATGTTTATAAGGCAAATGCATCTGAAATGCAGGAAAAGCAGCTTTGGGATGGGGAAGGAGGGGAATCAGCTGATAGGGTATAGTTTAATATAGGCAAGCCATAGGCAAACAGCTTGAATACACCTAGCACTGAAATAAAATCTAGTATTCAAGTGACTAAGTTACTGTTTTAAAATGCAAATTAGTTTTCACACTTACCGTAATATCTGAAGGCAATGATATCATTCATCTATATGTTTCTGCTACAGTGTTTCAGCTGCAGCAAGCATCTTACTCCAAGGAATATTTGAGGCAACAGATACAGAGTGAGTCGACTTTAATACATAAATTTTGTCAGAATCTTGCATTTGTTGCAGTTTAAGCTCTCATATATATTTCTGCATGCCCTTTGCCTTTCCTTGATAGAAACATTCCTCTTATCCTTGGTGGATTGTAATGGAAAGTGGTCCTCATTGTCGAGAAGTTGTACTCTTGGTCTGAGAATTGGTTATGATTCACAACTTGTGGTGTCTATCCAAAGGCGTGTCAAACAAAAAACACACAAACAAACAAAAACCACCATGCACAAGGACCTGCTACCTTATTGAAACAAATGTAGCAGCCCTAGAAAGCAGGGGAGCTCCAGATGCATAGTAGACCTCCAGTATCCATAAGAACAGGCATAGGCAACCTCAGCCCTCCAGATGTTTTGGAACTACAATTCCCATCATCCCTGACCACTGGTCCTGTTAGCTAGGGATAATGGGAATTGTAGTACCAAAACATTTGGAGGGCCGAGGTTGCCTATGCCTGCATAAGAAGGTGCTGGATCAACATTCTGGGTGGAATTTAGCATCATGCTCTTTCAAACATTCTACAGTGGTGCCCTGCAAGACGAACGCCTCGCAAGACGGAAAACCCGCTAGACGAAAGGGTTTTCCGTTTTGGAGACGCTTCGCAAAACGAATTTCCCTATGGGCTTGCTTCGCAAGACGAAATGTCTTGCGAGTTCCTGCAGGTTTTTTCCCCTTCCCCCCCTTTTCCTAAGCCGCTTATCAGCTGATCCGCTGATAAGCTGCTTAACAGCTGATCCGCTAAAAGCCGCTAAACCGCTAATAGCGCTAATCCGCTAAACTGTCAATGGGCTTGCTTCCCAAGACGAAAAAACCGCTAGACGAAGAGCCTCACGGAACGGATTAATTTTGTCTTGCGAGGCACCACTGTATCTATGCAAGCATTTCACCTTGCTGGTCGGAATTATACCCTCTCCCCCAACCCCAAACTAATTTTGGGAGAGTGTGTGGGGAGCAGAGGAGGGCAGGTCTTGTTGTGTAAGCAAGTCTTTGTGCACAGCTTCTGCTGATGAGACTGTTAGGTAAATTCTGCTCTATAGCTCTAACCTTGGAACATATTGGGTGGTTCCAGTTGTATAGTTTGTATCCCAGTGACCTATTCCGATCTTAAATTCCACCAAACATGAAATAAACATTTTCTTTCAGTATATTCTGCAAATACTGCAGGGAAAAAGATTGAGATCTGTCAGCTACAAGAAGAAATTAACAAGAACAAGGAGGCAATTGCTAGCCTACGCAAACGAAACAATAGCTGTAGAGAGAATTGTAATGCGTAAGTATATGGTGAAAACTTTATTTCTGAAACCGCAATTGGCTATAATATACCTTTTTGTAATCAAGCAATTATGGATTTAACTAGTAAGAAGGGGTGTGAAGTTATTTTGTTATAGACAGAGAAGATACATAGCACTTTCTGAGGTTTTAAAGTGCTTTCAGTACATTATCTCTATAATCTTACAGCAACTCTGTCAGTCAGGTCAGTCAGTATTATTTATTTATTATTTATTATTTATTATTATTTACATACTGCGTATGGGTGGTAGAGTGTCTGAATGGGTGGAGGCACCTGGAAAATTTGTGATATGTGTTCACATTATACCTTTAAAGCACAGTTAAATAACACTCTTTCTCTCAAAGAATTCTGGACATTATAGTTTACCTCTCACAGTTACAATTCCTAGCAACCCTTAACAAAAGACATTCCTCAGAATTATTTGAGAGGAAAAATGTGCTTTGATTGTGATTTAAAGGTATAGTGTGTATGCAGCCTTAGATTTGAACTGGGGACTTCATGGTTCCAGTGCTGGATTAAACCCTTTCAGAGGCCCCTAGGCATTCTCAAACTTGGGGGCAGGCCCTTGTGTGTGTGCTTTAGTGGGATAACATTGAACTCAGAAAGCTTGGTTGTAATTTTCTTTCAAGATCAAATCAATATTATTTTGATCTGTTGTCGTGGGGCCCCTACTCTATTTGGTAATCCAGCACTGCATGGTTCACACCAGTTTCTTAACTACTGCTATGTATTTCTTTCTTTGTTACACTTATATCCTGTGTTTATGCCAAATGGCAATTCAGTCAGCTAGCAGCAATAATACAAATGCAGTGGTACCTTGGTTTAAGAACAGCTTAGTTTATGAACAACTTGGATTAAGAACGCTGCAAACCCGGAAGTAGGTGTTTTGGTTTGTGAACTTTGCCTTGGAAGCAGAACATGTTTCACTTCTTGTTAAGTGTGTTCCGTTTGTAAATTGAGTCCCCTGCTGCTATGGTAAAACACACTTTGGTTTAAGAACGGACTTCCAGAATGGATTAAGTTTGTAAACCAAGGTATCACTGTATAATAAAAATATCAACATACAATAAAACAGCAATAAAATACAAACTGAAAAACATAAAAAACCAGACAAATAACCATTTAGAGCCAACCACAACTTACTTACAAATCAACATATGGGTCAAAGGACTGTACTGTATTAATACAAATGCATTTGCCAACCAGTGGAAAGTCATCAGAGACAGGGATAACTGGGCCTCCAGTGGCAAGGAGTTCTGGCGTCTGAGAGCAGCAACTGAGAAGGTTTTGTGGGTTCCAGTTAGTTTTATTGTATTAATGAGTATTTTTGAGTGTAAGTATTTTGTGATATGAAAAGTTGGTACACATGTTAGTACTGAACTTTACACTGGATACAAGCTACATGCAATTGAAATCAATGAGAAAAGCACAGAGGTTTTAGCTTAGGCTCACAAAGGTGACTGTGAGCCAAAAGTATATCCCGGGTTCCTGTTTCTCAGAGGACATCATCACATTATCTTCTGGTAGCAAGCAGGGAGAATGTAAATAGAAAGGTGCTGTTGGGAATTACCCATTTTTATGATGGTTTTGTTACTTATGAATATAATTAAACTATGCTTTTAATAATTAGATGCTTACTGTAGTTTTAAATTTGTTGCCTTAGCTGGAAACCAACATACATGATTCTTAGTCAGCATGAAGAATATTTGCAGAAGGAACTTCAGAATTACCAGGAATCAACAGAAAAAGACAAGTATGTAGAAATGTTTGACAGCTGTATATTAAGACTTCCATAAAATATTGCTGATTATAAGCAATGAATTTGTTACCTATAAAAATGTGAACACTCAGGAAGATAAGGATCTACTCTTTAATGGAGAATTATATTTTGGGGTATACCACCACTTCAATGGCAATTGCTGACTGCATCCTATCACTGAAAAGTAATAGAAAAATACAGGTGGTTTTTCATATTCCCACCTATGTTGTAGTTCAGTTAAGGCAACACATATTTTTTTCAAATTTCCCCTGTGTTGAACTGAGCAATTGTCTCAAGTACTGGCTTTGCTTTGAAAAGATAGTTAAAGTGGCGTCTAAGGCGGGTGATTGTATTTCCTTGTTTTAAAAGGAAAATGTACCAGGATTACACAACTCAGTATCAAGAGACTTTTAAACAGCACCAAGAAAAATATTTAGCAACTGCCATTGCTCAGGAATATCACCAGGAAAAAAATGAATTTGAAGAAATCCAAAACCGAGTTCTGAAGCAGTCTGAGCTACTTAAAAAGAAAGAAGCTGAAGTGATAGAGCTTCAAGGTAAAAACATAGTTCCTATAATGCCAGTTATCCCAAGTGAAATAAAATATACATGGTGGAATTCACTTAATGAATTCCATCAGTGGAACCCCAGTCTTGTGCAATGAGGTTCTTATCCTTTCTTTCTTCTGCACCCCCACAAAATGGGGTCTGGGTGTTTTGCGGGGAGAACTACTAGAATGGCACATGACAGGAGGAGAAGGGGAAACATTCTATAAGGCAAGCCAAAATGCTTTGAATTCATCCACAGAAATAAAAGAGTTTGGAAGGGATCTAAAAGTTAATTCAACAGTTTGCAATGAGTTGGGATTATTTTTCTTTAAGGGTATGCCCAGATCAACAGTTGCCCTTCAATCCACCTGATATTATTGTCATTGTTTATTATTTATTTAATTTCTATACTGCCCTTCATCTGAAGATCACAGGGCAGTTCACAATATAACAACAAATACATACTATAATAAACAAAAACAGTGCCCCCAATTTAAAAGGTGTATATAGTTTAACTACCCAAAGACCTAGGAGAACAGGAATGTTTTAGCCTGGCACCTAAAGATATGTAACAAAGATGTCAGATGAGCCTCCCTGAGGAGAGTGTTCCACAAATTAGGAGCCACCACAGGAGATGCCTGTTCTTGTGTTGCCACCCTCTGGACCTCTCACAGAGGAGGCACACGAAGAAGGGCCTCTGATGATGATCACAGGGTCTGGGTCGGTTCATATGGGAGAGGCAGTCCTTGAGGTATTGCAGTTCTGAGCCATAAAGCTTTATTGTTAAAACTATCACTTTGAATTGAACCTGGAAACTAACTGGCAGCCAGTGCAGTCGGTCAAGGATTAGAATGATATACTCAAACCATCTTGCCCCAGTGAACAATCTGGCCACTGAATTCTGCACCAGCCAGTTTCTGAACCATTCAGAGGCAGCCTCATGTATAACACGTTTCAGTAATCTAACCTAGAGGTTACAAGAGCATAGATGACCGACGTTAGGCTATCCTTGATCAGATTCGTGCCACTGAGGCCACCTGAGCCTCAAGCAACAGCAGTGGATCCAAAACAGGATCCATTGTGCAGATTAACATGGTGAGAACATGATATAGCACAATCTGGAATGAAAAGCTATTTTTAAAAACCTTTGTGACCAGTTTTTACCCAAAATGCGTAAAAATGAGATTAATTCATGAACAACTTTCCTTCCTCCAGAACCTGGTCCGTTCCAGTCACTTTCGCAGTGGGCATTACAGATGTATCCATATACTCAGCTTAAAAATTGTCTGTTTAAGAGTTGCCCTGTGGTTTTTCTTGTCTTTGTTACTGACTTTATGATTGCTGAAAGATGTTGAAAAACACAGGTATCTACATTGTCTTCCAGCTCTTAAAGAAGTCTATTGAACTGTAATTGACGTAGAGGGGTAAGAACAAATCCTATAGTTCAGGCCATGTAGCTACAGTGGTGCCCCGCAAGACAAACGCCTCGCAAGACGGAAAACCCGCTAGACGAAAGGGTTTTCCGTTTTGGAGGCGCTTCGCAAAACGAATTTCCCTATGGGGTTGCTTCGCAAGACGAAAATGTATTGCAAGTTCCCGCGGGGTTTTTTCCGCTTTTTTCGCCCTTTTCCTAAGCCGCTAAACCGCTTAACAGCTGATCCGCTGATAAGCCGCTTCTCAGCTGATCGCTAAAAGCCGCTAGACCGCTAATAGCGCTAATCCGCTAAGCTGTCAATGGGCTTGCTTCGCAAGACGAAAAAACCGTTGGACGAAGAGAATCGCGGAACGGATTCTTTTCGTCTTGCGAGGCACCACTGTACTGTAATCAACAAGTCATGAGCAAGGAAGAAATATTAGTTTAACTTTGGTTTAGAACTGCCCTATTTACTGCTCTATTTGCTATTCACCAGTGTAATGGTTATAAGGGGTTACTTGTGCATAAGTTGCCGTTACTATTGGCTAGAGTGCCTGGCTAACCATGCCTTGGCTGACAGCCCTCACTCCGTGGCCGTTCAGTCGCTTGCAGAATCCGTCAGTGGGCGTTTCTTGAACCTCTTCCAGCATAAAAGCTGTTTGACGCCAAGTCTCCGCCTACTCCCCCTGCGCGGGACTCTTCTACGCAAGGAAGGAGTAGGCAGAGGCATGCCCGTGCTCTCTCCACTGGTCTCGGGTGAAGAGTCTTTGAGACCTCTCTCCGAATCCTCCATCTCCCTCCCTTCTCTACTGGTGTTACGCTGAATTCCTTCCCCCCTGCTGGTCCCCTCTCCTGCATCGCTTTGGAGCCTTGCCTCCACCTCTCGCTCTGATGTCAGTTCCCTGACAACAAGTAAAGATTTGTTCTAAATTATTTACAATAAATGCTAAAAGTTCTGTGCATTTATTACTGGTACATTTTTGTCATATATAATTCACCATGAATCTTCAGGATAGGGTGGGATAAAAATGGGATAAGTAAGATGTTTATAGATTGAATTCACAAAGGCCTTTTGTACTAGTTGTTATTCAGAATGGTCTTAATTCTTGCAATAGCGTTCTTAACATTGTTTCAGATTTTCGGAAGCAGAGCAGAGCCTCAGCTTGCCCAAAGCAATGTAATAAATCTAAGGATTTACATGATGTTCATATCCAGTTCTTTAGCCACAGGAGGACACTGAAAGCTCAATCCTTCAGTTCAGTTCAGTTGAAATACTAGAACTCATTTCACACAACCAGCACAGTTGTGATATGACAACTGTCCCCTCCATCAGGCATGAACAAAGGCTGTGATAAGTGGTTTATCTGAACATTAAGCCCTAAATATTGCATGGCATGCCACTGTTTATCATCCAAATGTGGATTCCAGCACATTTCTGTCTGGGTTAATAGCAAATGATTCAGACAACATGTTCAGCACAAATGTGGCTGAATCTGGGTTGAGATTAAAAGTTACCCAATTAAACAGCGTAAGTGTGAATAAGTTCATTTATTTCAAAGCCTTAAATCCAAGTGAGCACACTAAAATGTGTTTCCATTTAGCATTTTACTTTGACTGTTTGTTGTGTATGTTTTATTGATTCCTTAACTTAAGAAAGTGCTTCTTTGAGGCACAACACAAAAGAAATTCTTACGCATGCAGTGGTTCTCAGGCAGCAATCACTTGAACTAGAAAAAACAGCAGAAGAACTACAAATGAAAATTAATTATTTCAAACAGGTAAAATGCCTTTTAAATTCCAATCTATGTTACCATCTGCTAAAACACTACTATATCACTCACAGTTGATAAAGATATATTACATTATTTCAAGCTCTATTCTGTAGTTGGTAATTATTGTGTTCTTACTATTTTAAGATGACAAAATGGGATTTCCTCATTTCCTGTGAAGCATTGTGGATGATACCCAACCACACATCAGATAACATAATCACCCAAGGTCTCACATTTCACTCAGATCTACCAAATCCTGACCCCCACCCTGATGCAGTTCCTTGTTCCTGATGCTCTCCACCAGTCCACCTCTCAACAGAGCCCCACTGCCTCCCAACTCCCACAAATTTAAAAGAAATATCTTCATCCTATGTTAAGCGCCTGACAGGATTTTAGAATCTGACAGGTAACAGCAGACTTATGGGGGTGGGGGGGGGGAGAGACTGAAGACCCAGCTACATAGTGGTTGACTAATTAGAAGTTAAATAAAGGAACTGAGAGGTAATATATAAATGTCAATGAAATTTCTTTTTTGTTGCCTGGAAAACTTTACACTACATTTTCTTGAAGACTCTAATAGCTCCAGCTACAATTCTTTTTCCTTTATCTTTTGAGTATGTAGGTCACCATTATTGTCCCCTATTGCAGATTTGGGGCAGTAGCTCAGAAATAGTGGCTTGCCTAAGGCTACCCACAGAGTTCATGGCTGAGCAGAGATTTGAACCATTTCACTGCTCAGTGTTCTGGTTTCTTTCTCTTTCTCTTTCTCTCTCTTCAATCAATGTAAAAAAAGGGCCACATTGCCATGTCATATTCACACAGCCACAAGCAGCGCAAACACCCTCATTTCAGTCACACACATACCTATAGCAATTCAAAAGAACCCTTTCCCTCTTGCCAGAGTTGGAATTAAAAACCACCTAGCATACCTCCCCTCCAAACACCTAAAATCCTGCATCCTATTCACAATGTGGCATGATCCATGCATTATTATTGAACAAAGAGAACTGGTCAGGCTAGGTTAGCTTTTTAAAATCTGTATATCAGTTCCCACTAAAAAGTCTGAAAGGTTCTGCATAGTCTAATGTCATGTCACACAGTAACACCTGTAAAAAGATTGTATGTGTCAGGCAAAGTATGTTGTACATAGCATTATTAATAAATGTATGACTTGGGCCTCAGGCCCCTATATCTTTTGAAGAACTGGATTCAGAGCCTTTCAGTCCCTTTCAACAGGGTTCTTTATAGCACTTGCCTTTCTGAACATACCCCATAAGATCTAAGATTGGTTTTATAGGTTCCTCAAGCCTCCACAAGGGTGGAGGACCACTTACGATTTCCAGAGACTAATGCATCAAGTTAGTTGCCAGACTGGGGAAGTATTCAGCTGGCTGAATACTACTGTCCATTGCAGGAGTATTATCCTGATTTTACTATCCATAAGCTATAGTTGTGGACTTTGGAGTTCACTTAGGCTACATATGCAACATACATTTTATGCACCCACCCACAGAATCCTGACAATGTTAGTTTCTAAGGGTGCTGGGAATTGTAGCTCTATGAGGGGTAGACTACACTTCCCAGGATTCCTTTTATAGGGTGGGAGCAGGAAATGTGCTTTAAATGTATGGTGTGTACACAGACTCAAATAGTGGACACAATAGCCCCTAGAACCCTTTCCCTCTTGCCAGAGTTGAAACATCTTTGTGGTTCACTAGGCAGCTACAGGCAATGAGACAGCAGAAACAAAGATAAGAGTGCAAATGAAGAAAAACATCTGAAAATTTCAGCCAAAACAGCATAGAGCCCATCTGAAGGCTTCCGTGGTGGTGATAGAGAGATGACCTTTTCTAATAGGTTTTCTGTTGTCTTAAAACTTAATTTTTTTGTAGTTTAGATTCTGATTTTAATACGTTTAAAGAAATGTAATAGATTGGATCCTGTCATGCCCTCCCATGAACAAAAGGGCTCCTTTCATTTACAGAAGTGATTGCAATCTGACAGATGAAGGTGATTTTTACTAGTTCCCTGTAGCCTCCCCACCTTCTATACTGCTTCAGAGGTTCCCACAACTCTCAATAACAGATTCATAGGGGGCTATGTGCAGTGGAAAGTGGGAATCAGTGAAAATTTCTTCCCTTTCTTTCGTCAGGGCAAGTGATCCTGTGAGTAGATCAAGTTCTGAATCTAAGCTACTGTAATTGATTCCTTTTTTATTTTACTATTGGTCTAAGTCATTCTGAGGGCTTTTTAAGGTGGAAAGGTGCCATTAATTAAACAAGGGCAGGCAGAGATAGACCCTTGGGTTTCTTGGGTTAGTGTAGACAAGTCATGGAAAAATAAGACTGCCTTTCCATGCTGGAAGCAACTTTGCAACTTTTAAGGAACCACCGGATTTTTCAGTGAAGCCTATGGGGTACCCTGTAGTGCATAATAAAAGAGGGGCATTGTATTAAACATAGTGCTACAGTGAATATTCTGTTAGTGCAAGGATTTTTCCCTTTGTGGTAGATGATTCTGTCCCCGTCTCCTCATCTCTGTACTCTCTAAATCTATTCTGGGGGTTCCTCCAATCCATGAGAGCAGGTGAGATATATGCGGAAGGAAATCCCCTTGAACTAGTACAAGAAGTTAGTTGAATACTGTCCATGGATACAATTAAATCATTTGTTTATATAATTTTTCTTTTAGCAGATTGAAAAGATTAAAGAAGATCAACACAATCCTGAAGTGATAGAAAAGGAAAATGCAAAAGATCTTGAAGCAAGGAAGGCATCTGATGAAAGGCAATATTTTAAAATTGATTTTATCACACATAAACAAGTCCCGTAAACTGTAATGCTATAATCCTATCTATATAAACATTCAGACATAGCTGCACAACAAACATATATCATGTTTATACCCCTTTAACTGCCTAAGCTTTCCCTGAAGAATAATAGGAGCTGTAGGGTTTGAAGATTGTGCAGATTATATTGTATTGGTTCCTTACATTATCTTGTATGTGAGTCCCCCTCCCCAAAAAAATAACACTAGAGTTCCCAGAGGAGAGGGAATAGTTATTGCCAGTGCTCTATAACAGTAGAAAGTGGCTCCTGCATTACTCTAATGTCAGTGCAGACCTTCTGATCAGCACACGAATAAGAGGGGCTAGTTCTGAACTGTCAATGCAGTTGTAGTTGCTTTTATACCTTTTTATCAAGGTAGAAATATTTATTTTAAAAGCTTTATCTCTATACTGAAGTCTAAGGGTGCAATTCTGACTTCACTTAAACTTTTGGCAAATCTCCCATTGAACTAGGGTTGCCATATTTCAAAAAGCAAAAATACAGATACAAAAGTTGTTGAGGTTTTGTTTTTTGTTTTGTTTTTGTTTTTTGCAAAGATGCTGAGCTATTCTTAAGGAATTTTGCCAAAATCTACACTTCTGACATTGGTTGCCATACATCTGGATTTTCCCAGACATTTCGGCGATTTCTGCCCAGACACTGTTTCCGGTGGCCAAATTCCAGTTATGTCCAGGAAATTCTGGACATATATCAACCCTATAATATACATACTGTGCTATCTTTCTGCATTTAATGTCACATGTCTTTGTTTTATTGCAGTTAATGCAAGATCCTCTGTATACTGCATTTTAGAATGGGGATTTTTTTTAAAAAGGAAGGTAGAGGGATGTATTAAATGTTTTGCCCCTATATGGCTCCATGTTACGTTCTTTCTGTTCTATAATTTGTCATGTTTGTGTCATGCCCATTGGCAGGTATTACCCAGCAAATACATTATAATGGATTCTAGCTTAGGCAGAGAAGGTACATCTTTTCAATATTTTGTCCTTTACCTCATTAAGCCACCCCTGGCCTTCACATCTCTCGCTTTAAAAAAAAAAAAAAAATCCACTCACCTTGTTTACTGTTTGCTTTCATTGTAACTTTTCTCTTCTTTCAGCTTGTTCAAAGAGAGTCACCATGTGTTAAAAGATAAACATCAGATGTATGAATCATTACAGCTTCCTAGCATTTGTCAGAAATTAGTCCAAAGTTTCTCAACTCTGAAGCCATTGTTTCAGCAAACGCAGAGAGGTATAATTTATATCTGTAAAGAAAATATTTTGAGGTTTCATTTTTAGGTGAGGAGTAATGTAGATGTTAATTATCCCATAGTAAGCAGTCCTTGCCACATCTGAGGGGCACTCTACACTCTGTGCAGTAGACACAATCATTGTATGGGCACTAATGTTTCTGAAAGCATACATATGATTATTATTGGGTGGGTGGGTGTATTGTTTTTGTTTGTTACTTCTTGTCGGCATATGTCTGTCTCGGGAAATGATGGAGTGCTGCTGGAGACAAACTGCTGTGTTAGCACCGACATGACCACCCCAGGGCACAAGCCTGGGCAGTGTGTGTATGGCATTCTTGGGCTGCCCAGATGACAAGATCCTCCCCCTCTCGGTCTTACTGATGTGGTCCAAAGAAAAGCAGAGCAATACATTTGGCACCAGCTTGGCTGCAGGAGTTGACAGAAGGAGGCATACAAGGTGCCATCCAATTGTGTTAAGGACTCCAGATTTGTGGAGGGTTTACTCCTTAGGCTTTTCTTCTTCCAGAGATATCCTGCAAGGCAGTGGATGTTTAGGACCAGAGTTTTTCTTCTCCTAGATGGGCTACCTCTCCAGGTTGATGAGCCCCATCTGCCCCTCAGTTCCCTCTACAGCATGTGCAGAAACTGCCTTCTTGACCATTGGACCCACTATTGGTCTCATCCGCTCAATCCACCATAGCTTGTCTTCGCATGCAGGAGAAGTCTGAGGCTCATCAGCTATCCTCACCTAGTTTAGCAGCTATGTTTTTATATTGTAAACCACCCTGTGGTTTGCAGTTAATTAATAATAATAATAATAATAATAATAATAATATAGAATGATCACAATTGTTGTATAGGCAAATACATCAGTGTGTTTTCTGTACTCTGAATTACCTACACCAAAGGTGACAGATATAGTATTGAGAGACTTTTCCACATAATACTTTGTGCCAGTTCTTCTCAGCAGTCATCTATATATGTTTTAAGAAACTGGTATATTTGCCCTGAAGTTTGTCATCTTCAAGCTGGTAGTTTCTGATTACCTTCATGCTGTTTATAAGCATTTATTGTCAATTTTGTTTTCAGTTGTTTAATAGTAAAGCTGAATTATGTAATGGCTAATTATATCAAACTGCCATTAAATAATATAGGTATGGAAATGAGAAAAGATTCTGCAGGACATTCAGCAGTGACCAGTATATATTTCAGCCATGTAGAAAATGAAAGACAGGTATGCAAATGGAAAGCAGGTGAGACCAGGGGCAAGACAGGAGCAAATTTTTGTATCTATTGTTTAAAAGATGATTTGATTTAAAAGAAGCAGTCAATTTTCACATTGTAACATTCTACGTATATATAAAACCAGCAACAGAAAAACAAATCTAGATGTCTAAATCTTTTATTATTATTATTATTGTATTGATTCATTTATGTGCCACCACAAAAACTAAAGCCATAAAGATACAGTAGGATAAATACTAAAATAAAAACAAAACATACAAAAACAATCCAAGCAAACAACAGAGCAACATTTTTTTTAAAGCTTCTGGGAGAGATAGGGTTTATAACTTCACTGAAGCTAAACACAACTCAGGGCCATGTCTCAGTTGTAAAAGGTACCAGGTTCAATAGTTGATATCTCAATGTGGGACTGGGAAAGACTCCCCTCGGAAACTCTGGAGAGTTACTACCAGTTAGTGTGGATAATATTGAGCTAGATGAACCAGTGGTCTGACAGAATAAAACAGTGTCCTAAGCCCTTAAAGGAGCCATTCATTTCCAGCAAAAGACCCTTATCTTCACCTCCGATGTCCCCATTTCATGTGATGCAGCTATATGGAGGAGGACTCCACTGATACAGATTCTTTTTATTTTACTTTCGTATATTTCTCACCTTTCCTGGAATCCAAGGCAGAGTGCATGTGATTCCCAGATAGTCATATATGGGCACCGATTGAACCCAGATCTGCTCAGCTTTAGCAGAATGGTGGCCTCATATGCCTTTAGCCTATACAGACTATGTAACAGGCTTATATGAGGAAGGGTGATTTCTGAGATAGATTTGGGTCTTAGTTTGTGAAAAACCTAAAAAGTGAAAAACAGCACTTTGATTTAGACTTGGAAGCTAAATGGTAACCAGCGCAGTAGCCACAAAATATGTTCTCGCTTCCAACATGAGGTGAGCTTCAGGTTCTCTTCCAGCCTTACCTGGAGATGCCAGTAATTGAACCTGGGACCTTTTACATACAAAGCATGTACTCAATTGCTGAGCTGTGGCCCTTCCATAGTTTATGCTAAAAGCATGGAGTTACCAGACACAATCCTTCTTCTCTAGAGAGGGGCACAAGCTACATCTATACAGCCATCACCTTCTCTTAGGTATTTTTTAATGCAAAACAATAAAATTCAAGGTCACTGATTCAGTGGGAGGTGTTACACAACCAGAAAATTTGTTCTGCCTGTAGATAACAATTCCCCGCCCCCCAAAAATTGCAGGACAATCTCACCTATCTATCCAGACAGAACTATGCATATGGGTCTGCCCCTGAATCAGAGATTCCATGCAGACATACAGCAAGAAACACTTCACCCACCCAATCTACACCACTACTACACTGGTCCTTCCCATTCTTCTCAGCTAACAAGGTATAGGTTTGATAGAAAGGGGAAGAGCTCTACAAACCCTCAAACCCTGATTATTGTAAACCACTTAGAGGCTTTGTTACAATTAAGTGGTACATAAAATTAAATAAATAAATTCAGCAATATTTATGTTTTTCATCCTTTGATATAGACTTATGTGATGCCAATAAGCAATTTGAAGTTCCATTGACTTCAGTGAGAGAAATATAGGTAGTCTCTTAATTCTGCCAGAAAAATCAACGGAACTTGCAAGTGCTTACATTTGACTTCATTGTGCCTTTGTTTTCATAAAATCATAGAATTGTAGAGCTGGAAGAGACCATGAAGGTCATCTAGTCAAACGCCCTGTAATGTAGGAATCGCAACACGTGGTTCCCCCATCCAATCTGAAACATACCAGACCCTGCTTAGCTTTGTAAATGTGCTAGCAGTTTTATTGCTGTACCGCTATGTTGTTCTTCAGCATGCCAGAGCAATGTTCTACATCCCTTTCTTTTGACCTTCCTTGCTATAAATATGCATTGTCTTTCCCTTTTAAGAGTACATCAACTCACACTATAATGAGGTCTCCTAATATATTTCATATAATAGGTATATATCAGAGTTTGTTTTTGAAAGCCTAAGTAAAAAGTAAATGCTATACTCACTTCAATTATACAGTATGTTCTTTATTTAACACATAACAAAAATGAGCCTATTAAGCAAATATACAGCAATGCAAATTAATTTATTCACTATAGCAATTTTCTTTTAGTGTTTTGGTTTTTTTAGGGAAACCAAAAGGACAAATTGGAGCAGATCTGATGGCAGGAAAAATAATGTTTCAAAATCATGACCTGTAAATAGAGGTCAAAAGAGCTGTATTTGTACAGCCTAAGGAAAAGTCAACATGTCTGAATTTATCATTTTGTACTTCCCTTCATTTGAAATATGTCCTCTGTTTTAGAAATGTAATGACAACATAGGAACTAACATAGCAAAAAATGCCCAGCTTTCATCTGTAACAAGCTTGCAAAACCAAACACCACTAAGGTAACTTTTAAAACAAATCATATTTTCATTAGTGAAAGTGTGGATTAAGAATCTTGCATGAAGATAATGTTTTTGAAACAAACTCGTTATCTTGTTTATTGTCTTAGGTTGCTATCTTATCAGAAGCAAACAAATAACAGGCAGTGGTTTGAGGCTGAGGCTGCAGAAATAGGTATAAAATGCAACTGAAGCATTAGAATACAAAACACTGTTTAAAATGTTGTTGTTTAGTCGTTTAGTTGTGTCCGACTCTTCGTGACCCCCTGGACCAGAGCACGCCAGGCACTTCTGTCCTCCACTGCCTCCCACAGTTTGGTCAAACATGCTGGTAGCTTCAAGAACACCATCCAACCATCTCGTCCTCTGTCGTCCCCTTCTCCTTGTGCCCTCCATCTTTCCCAACATCAGGGTCTTTTCCAGGGAGTCTTCTCTTCTCATGAGGTAGCCAAAGTATTGAAGCCTCAGCTTCAGGATCTGTCCTTTCAGTGAGCACTCAGGGCTGATTTCCTTCAGAATGGAGAGGTTTGTTCTTCTTGCAGTCCATGGGACTCTCAAGAGTCTCCTCCAGCACCATAATTCAAAAGCATCAATTCTTTGGCGATCAGCCTTCTTTATGGTCCACCTCTCACTTCCATACATCACTACTGGGAAAACCATAGCTTTTACTATACGGACCTTTGTTGGCAAGGTGATGTCTCTACTTTTTAAGATGCTGTCTAGGTTTGTTATACATAATCATATAGCTAAAGAGAAAAAGAAGACTTCATCCTGCTTATTGACTTACTGTGCAAATTACAAATTGCATAAATTAGAGTTCTTGAATTTAAAATAATGAAGAATTGTGAATTTATGGACTATTATTCCTGAAATTAAATTGTGTCGCAACAACCACTATGTTGGCTGATGGTTATATTTGTGGTGGTGTTTCATTGCCACAATTACACACAGCATATGGGATCAACTAATTAGTGTCAGTCATCATCACTGCTTAATCAGGAACGATAGTCATCAGCAATTGCAGCATTTTACAAAGTAGATAAAGAATAGAACTATGAATGACTTGCCCACATAGTGTATTAAAGGTTTTCCAGTCAATATGGACCCACTTACACAGGATACCTATGCAGCCTTGTCTCTCAATGTGCCACTTGTAGGACACATGAATTCTTCAAGTCTCTTTGGCCATTTGAGCCTCAGTATTGTTCTTGAACCCCTTTGCTTTTGTTTGTGGTGCCCAGAATACCACATTCCTCACAGGTGCATGGATCACCCCCAGGGCAACAAATCAAGAGGACTATTTTTCAGTCTGTGGAGTTGAACTTCACTCTCATGCTACACATTGCCTTTAGAATGAGGCTAATCTGTAGAAGACACCATCATACTCTGCTGCTAAAAACACAAATAAACCAACCCTTATGTTAGTAGATCAATGATACCAACAGTGCTACTTTTGAATATTCTTTTCACATGTGATGGCCTGATTTTTTTTAATGCAAGCATTTTTTTCTAGGAGGAAAAAAGGTTGAGTATATGGAACGAGAAGAAGGAAACATAACAGAGGATTCTGCACAAGCATTTCAAGTCCATTTACCTTTATTTTTGCTTTATCTATTTATTTTTCTTAAATAAATGCCCAGATAACAGTTTTTCAGTTCTAACATGCTCTATAATGCAATGTCATTTGTAAGATCTCCTGTCTGAAAGTAGATGCAGTAAAAAGTATGGGTCCTGTTTTCACAAGGAGGGGCTATGCTTTGTGATAGAGCACATGCTCTAAAATGACCAATGATAAGTTCAGCTATGGAGGCTCTGCTCAATGGTGCTGTTGCCCAATGAGATTTGACAGATGATGGCATGTGAGGGCCTTTTCAGTGGTAGCCTCTAAGCTGTGGAATGCTGCCCCCAACGAGGTGCATCTTGCACCAACAATATAGCTTTTCTCAACAGGTCAGGATGCCCCTCTTTGCCCATGTTTTTAGTGGAGTGAAGTACTGGTTTTTAGTGATATGTAACCCATTTCAGGGATCTTCAAGTGAAAGAAGGGTCAGAAGTTTAATAAATAAAAAAACACTGAAGGCCCTAGATTCAGTCCTTGGTAGGGATAAGATCCTGATTGAATCCCCGGGGAGCTGCTGCCATTCAGTGTGCATACAAAATTGAGTTAGACCAATGCCCTTTTAGCACAGTGCAACTTCATAAAGTTCACACACATGGCTCAAATGCATGGTTTGTATCCATCAGGAGCTATGTGTTCCGTATCGTGGGCCCAGGCTTTTTTAATTCAGCAGGCATTTAAGGGCAGTACAGAAATTGTTTAAATAACTAATCAAATTAGTGTGTGATGTCTATATACAGGTGATTGAAGGATTTTTTCATTTTTTTTCACTTCCATTATATATGAATGGATGCACTCATACATTTAAGAACGTTTCTTATCCACCTTTACTAATGTTGTTTTAAGCACAGCAGTCTTATACCTGATGAATATAAAGATTGTTCTCTTTTTGAAAAGCCCCAATAAGTGTGTCTTGGTGTTTAAACAGCTGTTTATATGGATAAACATGGTCTTGTATGTAAAATTTCTCTTTAACAGGATGGGCAGGCAACAAGTGACAGTCATTTTGCAGAAAGAGAAGACGATGCTGAAAGCTATCCAAGAACTCCAGAGCCTCACATACTTCCAAAGACACCTGCTTCTAGTAGGGTGGAAACTCCATTAGAACTGTAAGGATTCTTAGTTCAGATATGAGCTTTGTCATTCTCCCACACTTTTGGAGTGAACACCCTACAAAGCCCAGATTTTGGCTGCTTTCCAACTTAACACCAATTCCCGTCCTCAATTGCCAATAAATTTCTCCTCTTATTTCTTTACAACAGAACTCCATCAAAAGGCGAAGGATCAATGTCAAAGTCGCCTGCTTTTCCTTTCCTTTCTAGCTTTACTGCAAAGTCCCTTGGATTTAATTTCTTTGAGTCTTCTGTACTTGGAGCAGAAACTTCACCAGGCCAGGTAACATTGAATTTTCAAAATGCAGAGCTGTGTGAGCTTGAGAAATGTATTCATGATGTAGTTAGTGTCAGACTAGAACTGAAAAGGTACAGATTTAAATTCCCAATCAACTGCAAACCTCATTGGGTGAGGAATGGATAAAAGCTTGGGGGAGAAACCATGGCTTCCACAACTGTGAGTTTTTTTGGAGAGTGAAGATATAAATGTAATAAAATAAATATTAGAAACACAGCATGAATAATAAGTGTAATCTGCAGGTATAGTCAACCTAATAGGCATTTTCATGTAAGGATGCAATTCTGAAATGCAAAGTTCAAAATTTCTCTTTAGGGATTGGTATAGATTCTTAAGCAATAATAAAAAACTAGTTCATTGGGAGTCAGCTGCAGAAGGATAACCCAAACTCTTTTGGATGTCCAGTCCCCTGGGATTTGTCTGAAATTAGTAATCTGTCTTAGAAGTCACATTCTTTTACCAAAGATTGAGAAGAGAAGATTTGCTTTAACAGGCCACATACGGAATTAATAGCCTGCCAACCTGTAAAAGGATGATTACAAAGTTGCCTGTGACCTTCTCTGCAGAATCTTCCATGAAGTCTACCTCTGACATCAGTCAGGTTCAAATTAGACATGCATCTACTTACCTGCCTCTCTTCCTTGATGGAGTTGAGTTTTTCTTTTGTTGGTGACTCCAGTCAGAGTGCCTTGGTGACTCCAGTCAGAGTGCAGGGTGGATGAACAGATAACACTTTCCCTTCCAGCTGCTCACACATTCAAAGTTATCTCCATAACGTAAAGAGATTCAGGGACCACACAACTGCATGCCTCATGTAGTTTGAGGCATACCTAGAGATGCCAGGTAGCAAACATAAGGCAAAACTGATTCCCTATTCCTAATATGCAGTTTCTGTTTCATTGACCATAACTACAATCAATTCATGGTGTTGCATTTATTCTTTGGTATTCTTCTGGAATGAGTCCCAGTTCATGATAAACATGGTCATATGCATTTAGTTTTAAAAAGGTAAAGGGACCCCTGACCATTAGGTCCAGTTTTGGCCGACTCTAGGGTTGCGGCGCTCATCTCGCTTTATTGGCTGAGGGAGCTTCTGGGTCATGTGGCCAGCATGACTAAGCTGGCGAACCAGAGCAGCACACGGAAACGCAGTTTACCTTCCCGCTGGAGCGGTACCTATTTATCTACTTGCACTTTGATGTGCTTTCAAACTGCTAGGTTGGCAGGAGCAGGGACCGAGCAACGGGAGCTCACCCCGTCGCGGGGATTCGAACCGCCGACCTTCTGATTGGCAAGTCCTAGGCTCTGTGGTTTAACCCACAGCGCCACCCGCATCCCTTGCTGCATTTCGTTTTACTTGGAAGTAAATTATTATTGCATTTAGGAGTGGTATGCCAATCTCAGTCCTCAGGTTGCATAAGTAGTAAAATGTAATATTTGCTTTTGATTTGCTTTTTAACATGCACAAAATAATAAAAATATTACATTCAGGGTATAATCCTCCATCAGTTTACCTGGGATTAAAGCTGATTGAATACAGTGATAATAAAGAGTAAACATACATAGGATTGCTCTGAACATCTTAAAGAAAACGTAACCATGTCTTTACTTTGACTTCTGGAGCACTTGGTGGAATTAATGTCTCACTAGTAGAAGGGATAACCCCTAGAAGTAACATGCATGGAGTTTAATAACAAGGCTGGCAGAAATGGCAAGTTCTTACTGCTAGGGTTCATTTTTGGAATTACAGTTTCATTACATCAGCATTTTAAGAACTTGGATAATTAAAACATGGTGCTTTTCAAATCCTGAATTTACTAATTTATTGATTTTCTAATTAATTCAATTATATAATGAATATTATGTTTCAGTTAGGTGAAAGAGATTCTGCTGGCAATTTAAATCCTGTTTCATTACACAAAGGTAAGCTTTTACCATGAAATGTTTTGTCAATAGCTTCCATTAATTGACATATTGCTGATAGGCACCCAGTAGCTTCATTCCTTTATCAAAATGTTTAAAATGGATTCAGTCTGGCTTCACACGGTATCATAGAGCTCTTGGGCTTATTGGTTTCTGTCTATCCATTCCACTTGCTCTTGTGATTTGTTAAACTTTAATTGTTCCAACCATCTCTCACAGCAATTTCATTCACTCTTCTGAAGCAGTGGTCTGAATATTTGAAATGTAAGGCTTCTTTGAACACTGTCAGTCATGAAATACTGTCCTTTAAGAGCAGTGGGACAATCTCAGAATCCGTGTTATGTCTAATACTTTTTTTTTTTTTAGTATTCAGGCCATTTTTAAAATAATGAAATTGTAATTAATCTCCAGTATTTTTTATTTTATTCCTTATAAAGTCAATTCAAAATATTATTCCCTTCAAGGAAATTTATTTAGGAAAAGGGAGAATGATTATTCATTTGCATTTTCTTTTCCATCATGCTCTTCCGCTCAAGCTTTTCAAGATGAGAAAGATGACATCAGTTTTCCTTTTCCAGTTGGATCACTCCAAGGCTTTCAATCCTTGCATTTTTTTGCTTTTTAGAAATTGTTCCTTAACTGGGCTTAGAGTTCCTGTGCTGTGGAAACACTCTCAGTCTCCTGACCTACCAGGGTTTGCTAATTATATAGCTGTGAAGAAAAAGTTCATACTGATTATCCACTTATTGCACGAATTACAAGCTGCATAAAATAGAATTCTTGGTTTTAAAAGCATGAAGACTCATGATTTTTTGGACTGCTGTGCCTAAAAATAAATAAATCAATTTTTATTTAAAATATATATTATGTTGACTGATAGTTGAATTTGTGGTAATGTTCCACTGCTACAATCACACACATGTGGTATCAGCCAATTAGAGTCTGTAATCACTGCTTAAGTGGGAAAATCAGCCACCACCAATTACAGTATTGTGCAAAGTAGATAAAAAAATAGACCTGTGAATGATTTGTTTATACATGATGTTAAAGGTTTTGCAATTAATATGGATGCACCTACAGAAGATATCTAAACCAGCTTTTTTCTTCTTCTAAATATGCTACTTGCAGGCCAAATTCTTCGAGTTTCTCTGGTCATTTGAGCATCTCTTCAGTATAGTTATTGTACCTCTTTGCTTTTGTTTGTAGTGCCCAGGATACCCCATTACTAACAGGTGCACAGGTCAGCCCCCGGTACAGTAGATCAAGAGATGGATTATCTGTTTTATTGCACTGCACAGCCTTTAGGTTGAGGGTATAGGGTGATGTAAGGGACACCATGATGGATTAAGTGATTTGTGGAACATACCATTATGCTCTCTGCTCCTAAAAAAAATACAAATAATCCAACTCTTACATTAGTAAATTTATGGTATGAAGAGTGCTACTTTGGAATATTATTTTCACATGTGATGAGCTGAATTATTTTTAACGCGAACAATCTTCTCTAGAAGGAAAAAAGACTGAATATGTGGAACGAGAAGAAGGAAGCAGGTCAAACGATTCTGCACATGTGTTTCAAGTCAGTTTAACTTTATTTTTCTTTTTTCTATTTCCCTCAAATTCATGCCTGGTTAGCACAGGTTTTTGCAGTTTTATCATGTTGTATAATACAGTGTCATTTGAAATTAATGTTTTACATGTGAGCTCTCCTGTTTGAAAGTAGTTGCAATAAAAAAAAAGTGTTTTCACAAGGAGAGGCTATATTTGGTGATGGAGCACATGCTCTAGAATGATCAAAGATAACCTTGGCCAGGGAGGCTCTTTTCAACGGTACTGTTGCCAAATGAGATTTGACGGATGATGGCACGTGAGAGGGCCTTTTCAGTGGTAGCTCTAAATTTCAGAATGCTACCCCCTCCGAAGTTAATCTTGCACCAACATTATATAGCTTTCTTCAACAGGTCACTTTTGCCCATCCTTTTAGTGGAGTGGACTAAAGTGCTATTTCTTTTAATATGATTCAACTCACACCTACTGTATCATTGTATTTTACAGTATTTACAGGGGTTTTAAATACTGTGTTATATGTTTTTAGTGACATGTAACCCACTGTAGGGACTTTCAAGTGAAAGCTCACCCCCACCCCGATTCAATGCTTGGTAGGAATAAGAAAGATCCTGATTGAAACATTGGAGAACTGCTGCCACTCAGTTTGTATACAAAATTGAGTTAGATGGTGTTTTAGTATAGGGCAGCTTTATAAAGTTCACACACATGTTAGTAGTCCCTGTGGCTCAGATACAGGAGCTCTGTGTTCTGTATTAAGGTTCCCATTCTGTGGAACATCTCTGCAGACAAGATCAGACAGTCCTCCCTCCTTGTTGATATTCTTTATTTTAGCAGATACTTTAAAGTGATTCTGATTTTGTAGTCGTCTTTCAACTGATAAGCTTAGAGAAAACTGTAATCAAACATTATATTGTTAAATAACTCATCAAATGTCTATATGTGATGTCTATATACAGGTGATTAAATTTTTCACTTTTCACTTCCATTATACATATATGGATGGATGGATGCATACATTCATTTAAGAATGTTTCTTATCCCATCTCCACTACAGTTGTTCCAAGCACGGCAGTCTTATGCCTGATGAATATAAAGATTGTTCTCTTTTTGAAAAGCCCCAATAAGTATGTCTTGGTGTCCACACAGCTGTGAATGCCATAAAACATGGTCTTGTATGTAAAATTTCTCTTTAACAGGATGGGCAGGCAACAAGTGACTGTCATTTTGCAGAAAGAGAAGACGATGCTGAAAGCTATCCAAGAACTCCAGAGCCTCACATACTTCCAAAGACACCTGCTTCTAGTAGGGTGGAAACTCCATTAGAACTGTAAGAATTCTTATTTCAAATATTGTTAATGAGCTTGTCATTTTCCAGAGCACGTGGTAAAAGACTCTACCAAACCTAGTTTTGGGATGTTTCCCATTTTAACACCAATTCCCTCTCCACCATTCTTACTAAATTTCTCCTTTCTTTACAACAGAACTCCATCAAAAAGTGAAGGATCAATGTCAAAGTCGCCCGCTTTTCCTTTCCTTTCTAGCTTTACTGCAAAGTCCCCTGCATTTAATTTCTTTGATTCTTCTGTACTTGGAGCGGAAATTTCACCAGGCCAGGTAATATTGAATTGCCAACATGTAGAGCTGTGTGAAGTGATCAGCTTATTCATTACTAAAGTCTGGTGCAGTCAGTGTCAGACTAGAATTGAGGAGATTTGAATTTCAATCCCCAAACAACCACAAACCTTATTGGTTGAGGACTGGATAAAAGATGAATAGGGGAAACATGGTCTCTACAACTGTGAACTGTAGTAAGGATAGTGTTCAGAAATGCAAAGTGGAATGTTTTCTTTAGGGGCTGGTATAGCTTTAGAAGCAATAATTGGAACTAGTTCACGAGGAGTCTTCTGTTATTGAATAACCCCTACCTTTTTGCATGTCCAGCCACCTGGATTGTGTCTGAGATTTGTGACATATCCTTAGAAGTAACACTCTTACCAAGACTGTCATAAAACATACGGAGTTTGAGAAGAGAAATTTTGCTTTAACTTGTGCTGTGCAGCATTTCCCTTAATAGCTGGTGAACTTGTAAAAGGATGCTTACTAATTTATTGCTGGGTTTTGCAATTAATTCACTTATATATGTTTCAGTTAGGTGAAAGCTATTCTGGAAATTTAAATCCTATTTCATCACACAAAGATATTGGTAAGTTTTTATCATGAAATAAATTGTTTTGTCAATAGCTTCTCTTACTGCATATATTGCTGATAACATGTGTGCTGATAGCTACCCATCACCTTCCCTCTGTGGGCTATGATGATGATGATGATGATGATGATAATAATGGCTTAGATTTCACTCTACACTTTTTACCTGCTTTTGAGATTCATCATGCTTTAGCAGTTCCACCTTTAGGAGTGGTCTGAATATTTGACATAATTTCTTTTAACACTGTCAGTCAGAAATTCTTGAGCAGTAGGACAATCTCAGAATCCATGGTCATATCTAACTGAAATAATACTACTCTTTGGCAATTTTTTAAAATAATGAAATTGTAATTAATCTCCAGAATTATTGATTGTATTCCATATAAAGTCAAAAGTTAATTCAAAATATTATTCCCTTCAAGGAAATTTATTTGGGAAAATGGAGAATGATGATTCATTTGCATTTTCTTTTCCGTCGTGCTCTTCCACTCAAGCTTTTCAAAATGGGAAAGATGACTTCAGTTTTCCTTTTGCTTTTGGGTCATCCCAGGCTGCCTCACTAAAAGGCTTTCAGTCTTCATCACAAAGCAGAAATTCATTTTCACTTTTTTAATTATGTTCCTCAAATGGGCTTAGAGTTCTTATGCATTAACAAATGTTTTTCACCTTGCACCTAAAACAAAAGAAGATGACAAAGGAAAAAGAGAACAAATATTTTCATCCAAGTGATGACATTGTTGCATTTGAGTCTATTGATTTTAAATGGCTCCAGTTAAGAAAGTTAAAGGTAATTGTTTCACTATATTAAAACCTTTGACAAACTTTTATTTTATGAGCAGCATGTAGTGTAAGCTTCAAAACTTTAATTTGAAATAGCTTCTTCAACATGTTTGGTGCTATGTATTTATCAAGAATTTTACTGTCATCTCAACTTTGTAAAGACTTTTGGTAAAACTTTTACAAGTTGTTATAGCAACAGAATGCTTGTCACTATTGTCACAGTTGTTTTCCTTTTTAAAAAAAATACTGTCCTGTAACATATTTAAATTTTAAATAAAAAATTAATCTATATATTAAACGCCTCACATTTCTTCATGCGGCCAAATGTTTCTGTGAACAATGGCAAATGAATTCCTGTTTCAATGGAGCAAAACATTCGATCTCAGACCACATTTCTGCATCCGTTTGTGATACACACACACACACACACACACACACATGCCTTCATGGAAATTTATCAGTATTGTAGTGCAAATTTACCCATCTGTCTAATCCAGGAGGTCCCAAACTGTGGACTGCAAAGTTGTATGTCTATGAAGAACACAAGTGGCAGCTGTGGATTGTGGCGGCAACATCTGCTCCAAGACAGACTGGAAGTGATAGGTGCGAGGAAGTGGTCCGCCAGTATTCTCAGTAATTTTCAAGTGATTGTGGGGAAACAAGTTTGGGAATCACTAATCTCACCTCCAGTCAGTACTGATAGAGAAAATGACAGTCCTAAAGCACAGTCATAATTGTACAATGAATCATCTATGGATTACATATGTGAGCATGTGTGTGTATCCACTCCTGCTGCCTTCATGTCAATAAGAAAATGTAGGACTGTATACTCTAACTTCAGAGAGCACACCTGGATTGTTGACTGTTTTCCTCAGAAATTGAGTTGCTGCCAGCTTGCCTGCCTTCAAGGCTGAACGGCTCATTTAGAAACTTCTCTGTTGGCTTTTTTTTTATGTTGTAGCTCTTGACGTCTCTGGAGTTGACACAAGTCACATGCAATCAAGTCTCCCTTCCTGGTGGACAGGGCCTGTCCTAATGTTCTCTGACTCACACCCAGGTTGTCTGTAGCTCAGCAGTTCTGCTTCCAGACACATCACTTTTATGTTCCCATGTTAACATCTTGCCAGGAAATTGCCTTTTGGTGTGCCACTCTTCTTACCTTTGCTTGATCTGATGTGAATATCATGCTCTTTTTTTGAACATTTGGAACAGTTCACCTTTGGAAAGGTAACTTCACTCGGTTCTCTCCTTTCTCCCTCAACTGTACTCTCTCCTCCATAAGAGGATTTACATTCCCTCAAGAAGAATCTTCCTGGTTTAAAGATAGGCAGATTACGCATACCTTACTCAGTTATCTGACCAGCCTGTGTCCTCCTAAGATCTTCATAGGAGGCCTTTCTCTTCAGCGCTAACTTTGACCACTGGGGAAAGTCTTCTATGTGGTGATGCAGGACTGAGCCTTCTCTGTGGTGGTGCCCTTCTCGTGGAGTGCCCTTCCCTTGGAAGCATTCTTGCTGCTGAAACACCTGTCTTTTCCACGCCAAGCAAAGTCCCATGACTTCTCCAAGACAGTTATAGGAGGTTAGAGCTTTCACTGATTGAAAGTGAGTTACCCACTTAGCTGTTTATTCATTTTTGAACATTTAATACTGCATCTTTGATGCTCCTGTTAGTAAACTGGTACATGGGGTTGTGTGGGTTAATCTGCCTTTTAAAGCTGATTTTATGTCATTTGCAGTTTTGTAATTTGTGTATTTGTAGGACTTAAGTCTCTCTTCCCACTCATAAGAGTTGCAAAAGTCTCAAATTTAGGTCCAATGACTCCGAGAAATAATCCTGGGTTAGGATGTGAGTGTGGCCTGAATGTGCACCTAATTCATTGAGTGGCTGCTTGTGGCCTGTTCATATGTGCGGCACCCGTTGTATCCAGTCCTATGCATGCATGCAAAAAAGATCAGTCCCCCCCCCTTAAGATAAAATATCCACAAAATATTCTGTCTCAATATTTGACATCTGATGATACTTGATTCAAATATTAAAATCAATGGAGCAATCCTACCGTATTGGCCTGAATATAAGCTCACTCCTCCTCCCCCCCCCGCAAATTCTGGCCATGAAAAGTTAATGGGTGGGGTATAAATAACACATTATTATTGTCATCATTGTGCAGCTTCAATTTGCGACCTTACAAAAATGGGCTTTTACAATATCGCTGCTGAAGCAGACATACGGTAAAACGGAACGGGTGTGAGTGCCTGCAGAATTTTAAGGGAGCGGCTTATTTTCTGGTATTCTCTCCCCCCCCCCGCCCCGAATTTTAATGGTGCTGCTTATATGTGGGCCAACATGGTATATTCATGTTCTGCCATCTGAGGGCTACAGGGTTTGGCAGAAGTGCATGGCAGATACGCTGGTGGGGCACCCTAGATATGCTGCCAGAACAGCTGGAATGGGAGTAGCACAAGAGGAGCACACTAAAGCCATGTTACCCTTGTCAACAGAACAACGTGAGACCGGCCCCAGACTCAGTGCAAATACTTTCTTTCCCATTGACTTCAATGGACCTATGAGTCAATAAAGCTTTGTGCACCAGCAAGGAAGGCATGCCACAAAACTGAAGCAGACAATTGTGCAGGTTTCAAAGGACAAGCTATGGGTCTCTATGGGGCAACTGCCCGTTGTGTTTGCTAATGTATAAGCCCGATTTTTACTTCCAGCAGAGCTCTCTAAAGTGCATCTAACCACAAATCCCTTTCTTAAGAGCAACACTGAAAAATTGGTTCTGCCGATTGGCTCCTTCAGTATTTCCCTTGATACCTTTCTGGAAACATCTATTATTCCATGACCCAAATAAGCGTTTGCAATTTAAGGATTGGGCAAGCAATGGTATGTTAAGATTTCCTGCGACTTGTTTGTAAAACTTAAACCAGTTACAGGCACTTCAATCCTCCAGACATTTCAGGAAACCATGGTATCCTGGCTATAAATTCATCAAGTCACTCATTTTCTATCCGACCGCACAGTTGCTCAACAAGTAAACAGGCAGCTACTGACTTAGGAACATAGGAAGCTGCCTTATATTGTCTACACTGACTGGCAGTGGCTCTGTGGGGTTTCAGGCAAGGTGTATTTCCCAGCCTCACCAGAAGATACTGGGAACTGACCACCAGACCTTCTTGCAAAACAGATACTCTACAAAGCTCTTGCTAAAACACTGTCCAGCAGGCTCTTATATATGTTGCTATGTTTTTATGACATTGCATGCTGATGCTTTTTATTTCTTATTCCCCCCCACCCCCATTTTTATTTTGTCCTGTACCCCAGGACATTTCCCTTACGAACTGGTTGTGTGCTGCCCTACCAAAACAGCATAGATACCCTATGTCCTTAAACCTTCTAGGCCAAGCCAAATTGGTGATCTTTTCTTTAAAAGTATTTTCTTCAAACTAAACATTAGGAACTTTGTTGTTTAGTCGTTTAGTTGTGTCCGACTCTTCGTGACCCCATGGACCAGAGCACGCCAGGCACTCCTGTCTTCCACTGCCTCTCGCAGTTTGGTCAAACTCATGCTGGTAGCTTCCAGAACACTATCCAACCATCTCATCCTCTGTTGTCCCCTTCTCCTTGTGCCCTCCATCTTTCCCAACATCAGGGTCTTTTCCAGGGAGTCTTCTCTTCTCATGAGGTGGCCAAAGTATTGGAGCCTCAGCTTCACGATCTGTCCTTCCAGTGAGCACTCAGGGCCGACTTCCCCAAGAACGGATAGGTTTGTTCTTCTTGCAGTCCATGGGACACTCAAGAGTCTCCTCCAGCACCATAATTCAAAAGCATCAATTCTTCGGCGATCAGCCTTCTTTATGGTCCAGCTCTCAACATTAGGAACTAGGGTATGACAATTCATGTAATTCATTTTTTTAGAACCAGAATATTTTCAAATATAACTTTTCTCACCTTATATGTGGGGTGGGGCAGAGGACTAGAACAAATGGAAGTCCTCAACTAACTTCAGCCCAGTTGGTGTTGATTTTGAATGTACTGTTTTCCAGGTCTTATACTTTCAATCTGTAGATTATACACAATATAATTTAAACAAGCTGATCCTGCTCTAGAAAGGTGGGTGGTGGGTGGGAAGAGAGACTCCTTTCATTCCTATAACAGTTTGGCTAAGCCAAGCAATTATTTTGCTACTGTGTAATTAAGGCTTGCCAAGCGATCTGCTTTGATTAACAAGATGCTCAACATCTGCTCATGGAACCAAGGATTAGTAACCTCTAGACCTTTCCTTACTTGTGTGGTTAATTCAATGTGGGGATGTTCTTAAGGCAGGCTACTCGAATGGGAAAAATGATGCCAAGCAACCACTTATTCCTGCTGAAAATTTGCAAAGACAACAACAATACATTACAACGTTAGGGCCAAACAGCTTAAAAGTGTCAGGATGGCATGATAAGTGAGGGGCAGGGTTCCTAATCCTGACATCCATGTTCTATCTCCACTGTTGGAGGGAGTTATGCTTCTGAATACCAGCTGTCAGAAACTGCAGGAGGTGAGAGTGCTGCTGCCCTCAGGTCGTGCTTGCAGGCTTCCCACAGGCATCTGGTTGGCGACTGAGAAGAGAACACTGGGCTAGATGGGCCACTGGCCTGATCCAGCAAAGGCTCTTCTTACATAGGGTGCTTAAATGCTGGGGAGGGAGGGATGATGGCAGTAGACCACTCAAAAGCACAAGGTCTCCTCCGGTTGCATCTCTGGTGCCTCTAGCAAGAAAGAAGCCAAGTTGCAAGGATGGGGAAGATTTCTGCCTGAGACCCTGTCAGAAGAAACAAGAAGGCAGCTTCCTGTGTTCCTAAGTCTCCCCTGCCACATCTGCCTTTCCATTTGCTTTCCTCCTAGCGCTTACAGACATGTACCTAGAAGACCTAGCTGGGGGAAACGCCCCTGGACGATGGGGATACAGGAAAGATTCCAAACAGGACATAGTTTACAGTACGATGTGCAGTAAACTGTGGAGTTTGCTACAAGATGTAGTGATGACCACTAGTTTGGATGGTTTTAAAAGAGAGGAAGGGTGGTCAGAGAGTGTTAGGGACTGATGAGTGTGCCCTGGGGGAAAGGGGGCTGGAGTCTGACTCAGGAGAAGGGGCAATGGTTTATGGGGACCTGTATCAGCCAGGAGGTGAGAATCAGAGGCAGGGGAAGCTTCAGAGCTGGAGGAAGAGGCAGACCAGGTATGTGAAAGACTAAGTACTTCCCCAGCCTCTCCTGCACCACTGTCTCCCAGAACCAGGAGGGGATTGAAAAGGGAGGAGCAGAGGGAGTTTCCATGCAGGCCCAGTCTCTGGCTCCATGCTTGCAGACCGTTGGAGGAAGGTACATAAACCAGAGCATGGACCTGGGAATAGCTGCCTAGCCATTAGATTGGTGTGTGTAGATATCCAGAGCTGTAGAAGGGACGGTAAGCATTATCTTTGACAATAAATACTGTTATCAGGTAAAGGTAAAGGGACCCGTGACCGTTAAATTCAGTCACGGATGACTCTGGGGTTGCGGCGCTCATCTCGCTTTATTGGTCGAGGGAGCCGGCGTACAGCTTCCAGGTCATGTGGCCAGCATGACTAAGCCGCTTCTGGCGAACCAGAGCAGCGCACGGAAACGCTGTTTACCTTCCCGCTGGAGTGGTACCTATTTATCTACTTGCATTTTGACATGCCTTTGAACTGCTAGGTTGGCAGGAGCAGGGACCGAGCAACGGGAGCTCACCCGTCGCGGGGATTCGAACCGCTGACCTTCTGATCGACAAGTCCTAGGCTCTGTGGTTTAACCCACAGTGCCACCCGCGTCCCAAATACTGTTATAGATTTGACAAAAAATATATACTAAAAAATAGTAAATGGTAGGATTTTGATTAAACAGTATTGAAAAGAAGATTGCAGACCAGTGGGAAAATACAGGCTAAGCTTCCTTTCCAAGCCAGGGCTTCACCTGAAAAAATAGAGGTATTAACATGACAAAAGGTATTGATGAATTCTTGGGCCTGGGGTGGGTGTTTGAGGTGTCAGGAAAAGAGAGTCTTTAGAGCAAGGTGTGCTGTGAAGAAGAAAAAGAGGAAAGGGACAGATCCATCTTGGGCAGGCTGGTTGAAGGCCGGCTGGGAGAGACAGGGTGTAGTGGGGGCGGGGGCAGAGAGGCCAAAGTCTTGGGGGGAGCAAACCAGGTGCACCCTCCATGCCTGCCTCTGCCCCCACTGGTGCTTGCATGGAGACAGAGCGTGGAGCAAGCTCATCTCCTTCCATGTCCCACCCCACCCCCACTGACATGCTTGGGGGGGGGGGACTGGGCACAGAGAGTGCTGTTCACCCTCCTCGATCTGCCCTGCCTCAGCAGTGGCAGTGGCCTCTGTCCCACAGGGTGTGTGTGTATGTGTGTGCATGGCAGCAGCTTCCGTCCCTGCGGGGGGAGCACACAGCAGTATCCTTCGCCCCCCCCCCCCGTGGGGAAGCACAGCAAGAGCCTCTGTCCCCACTGGGGAGAGAAGCCTTCTTCCATTGCTGAGGGGAACAAGCCCTGTTTAAAATGACCATGTTGTAAGATCTGGACTCCCTCCATGGAGACTGAAGGTGTCAATATGTGCGTAAATCATATTTTTAAAAGCTACGGCAGTCTCCGCCGCGTCTCCAATCCACCAGTGGAGCCCAATCCCTGGGTGAGTGCCTGGAACCCCCCTGGGATCTTGATGGGAGGGGTGCCCAACTTCTGTAACACCTTTTAACTCTCCGCTATGTTCATTCATTTGGCTGGGAAGCGTCCTTGACAGACTGATTCATAGGTGAATAAATAAACCATGGCTATCATTTTGGTTGATTGTGTCCTTCCTTCCGTGGCAGGAGGCCTCTGAATACCAGTAGCTGAGAATCGCAGAGTGTTGGTGCACTTGAGTCCGGCTTGTGGGCTTCCCATCAGGATGTCTGGTTCGCCAGTGTAAGAGCAGGACTGGGCGGGCCTGATCCAGCAGCGCTGCTCTTCTCGTGTCGATAACTTTTATCATAACTTTACTTACATTTGGAATGGAAAACGGCAAAGTAAAACTACCGGGTGCTGTTTGCTGCAGGAACAACACTGCCTCTCCCTTGTGGGACACTGAAAAGAATATGGCGCTTAAGCAGAATCTCTCATTAGATCCTCTTCTGGTGGAGGATTCACAAGAGGCATGAAGCCTCCAAAGCTAATCATACTGATTTTCTCCTCATCTTCTATTGATCCTAAAAACTCTCAGATGGGAGGCAGTGAGATTCGAACGCTAATCCACTTGGATAACAGACATCCCCATATGGTTACTCACCAGCTTTGCCTTAAGCTAATCAATAATTACTCTGATGAAGAAAAACAATCTATTTTACTTTTAAAAAAACACAGAAAACAAAAAAAAACTAGGCTGGAAGGTTAGCGGTCGATCACTAGATCTTTGACAAATGCTGTTTGTGTGGTGAGCGGGTGCTTAATATTTCCCATTTATTGGAGTTTGGAATTGGAGTCTTTAGTACAGAATTCTCTTCCTCCTCCATCTCCATCATGGAGTTTTTGAGAGTGGGGTGGGATGAACACGGCTATGCCCCAAAACAGCTACTTTAAAATCTTTGATTTCCAATGCCTATGGAGCAATCTCTTGTTTCCATCCCTGGGCAGGACTGGCAAACAGAAGCAATTGGCTCAGGCTGTGGGTGAGCAAGATAATGAATCAGAATCCTCCTCGTGGGCCCACTGTTTGCTGGCCCTGGTGCTAGTGCCAGCCCTGCCTACCTGGCATGCCTCTCTGCCTCTTTCTCCACCTCCTCCCTCTAAATGTAATCCCCTTGTGGTTCATTGTATTTGCAGTGCCTGATGTTTTTATGTAAGTTTAGGCAGCATTTTTTGCCAGCTCAGCAAACCATGGGGCTGGTGCAAGTGCTCTCATGGCCCTGCTGCACAGAATGGCTTACTCTCGGGAAGGGCCATGACCCGCTTCAAATGCGGCAGGGAAGGAGGAGAGGTCCCTACCAACTCTACACTTCTATGATCCTACAATTCTGTGAGAGTCTTGCTGCTGCTGAAGCAGTGACGAGACCAAGCAAATTAGAATCAGGGAAAGGTGTGCGTGCGTACGTGCATGTGTCTATGTCTGTGTCAGTGTGTCAGTGGCATAGCATGGCTTGTCAGTGCTTGGGGCCATGGAGAGATCACTTCCTGGTTTGCATGGAGAAGCCGTTTTCACCGGAGCCCAGCAACAGAAGCGTGCACCTGTATTGAGGCAGCACTGGGTGTTGAAATTTTGCACCCCTAACAATTTTGTACCTGGGGCAACTGCCCCTGTAACTGCCCCTCCACACGCCATGCTATGCCACTGGTGAATGTGAGTGAGTGAGTGAGTGAGTGAGTGGAGAAAGGATGTTTCCACCAGCAGGGAGGATAAAAGTTGGCAAGCTCTTCAACTGACCCTGCTGACGTTTTAAACTTGCTTGTCAGTGTGAAGCAGGAAATGACCTCTCCAGACGATGAGATGGTTTGTTTTACAGGGCGGTATCCAATCATCATCAACTTTATTGCACTAGCCAAAGGCCATGGCATCATTCACAAAGGAAACCAAAAGAAAAACAACAATAACCATAAAAACATCAGACAGTGCAAATACAATGAACCATGGTCACGTCTCCTAGAAATTATTTGTTGCAGACGATATAATAGCAGGGGTTCTCAGATAGAATGTGCCAGCTTAAATGTCCGAATCACCTTTGCAATTGACCACTATTTTATCTAGTTCTTTTCTCCTGATCTTCTTAGGTGCCAATGCAATGCATATAGTGCTACTTTATAAGTTACGAAGTCATCGGTATCACTCAGCAGCCATTTCACGCCCTGTTCGAGTGTGTTCCATTCTTGAGCAGGGGTTTTATAAATCGGTCTCTTGGTTCTATATGTAGCGGGCATTGCAATAAATAGTGGTACAGGTCCTCTACACAAGGTTGCCCACACAGACAAAGTCTCTCCTTGGACTGTACTTTGCCGTACCAATGTGTCATGGAAGTGCAATCGTTTCTGCTTTCACAGCAGGACTTCCCCTGCTCTCTTTTCCTGCAAGAACCCCACACCCACCCAGTGGTGGAGGAAGCCTCTCTGGAACCCAGGGCGGGGCGCCAAGAGACAGGGCAAACCAGCCAGTGGCGCATGTGCAGCACCCATACAGACTGCACATGCGCGGTGCTCGAGCGGCAGCCCATACAGGCGCCGTGGGGGCGCCCTGGGTCACTCTACAGCTGGGGGGAGGCAGCGGGCCATTGTGGCACCCGGGGTGGAACCCCACCCCACCCCTTCATACGCCCCTGCACAAACCCCAGGTCTGCTTCACAGGTTCAGGGGAACCCTAGAACAGATTTCGCAGATGTATTCCATGAGAGCAGTTCTTATGTTGTGCAGCTTTCTGGTATCGCTACTGGATTTTGTACCGAATGCCAGGGTTTGCATGCTTGACTGCACCTTGCCTAGAGCATCTTTATTTGAGAACTGACATAACCTGGGGATTTTCAAGGTTGGCATTTGTGCCCACTGTGCCAACCAGACCCTGCCTTCTATTTCATGTCCCTTGTCGTGGAACGGTCTCTCTCGGGAGGTTCCTTCCGTGGAGGTTTTTAAGCAGAGTTTGGGTGGCCACCTGTCATGGACGCTTTAGCTGAGATCTCTGTGTTGCAGGGAGTGATGCCAGTGTGGGGTTTGTACAGCTTTCAGATACCTACCTTGTGCAGCCGCATGCGTGGAAATGTAAGCAGTGGAAGCCAGACAATAATCACAGAACTGTAGAGTTGGAAGTCCAACCCCCTTGCAATGCAGGAATCTCAAGGTTTTTGCAACAAGATGCCTTGCGCAATAGAATGCGCTTATTCTGTCTTGGTGAAGTTCTGGAACAGGAGACGGATGCACTCTCCACAGTTCCTAATTATCTAAATTCTGTTTTTTAAAAAGATGGAAAATGTAGATTTAATAGGATGCCAGTAGACAAGGAGTATCAACTAATTGGCCCATTACACAATAAATGTGTCATCATCATTAGCCAGAGGGGAAAGAAGTCTAATTGAATGAAGACTCTTGATGGCTTCATTATGTTTCTGCTAAGCCTGGCTCCCTTTCTGGGTCTTGACCAAAGAATGGATGTTTTGCAGAAGGTTTTCCCTCCCCTTTCAAAAGACAATTAAGACTGTCAGCTGTTTGCTTAGCTGACACTGAAATGATTATTGATAAGCTATTGGCTAGTCTGCTGCCTTTTAAGTGACTAATCAATTATATGTAAATAAACCTGCATATTACCAGAACCTCAGTGTAGGTGCTTTTTAAAAATATACTGAAATGGCTTAAAGTTTAAATCTTACAGTTTAAGAAACAAAAACAGACACTTTCCAGTAGAAGGAAAGACCCGTAACAAAATAACCTTAAAAAAAATAAACAAATGTCACATTTTCCTCTTTTTGCTATTAATTATCTTCAAATGCTTTAAATAGTTAATTTGGTTTTTTTAAAAATATTTTTAGTATTTCACTACTTGGAGCTTTTACTACAATCAAGTGGTATATCATTTTTGTTAATTACCGTATTTTTCGCTCTATAAAATGCACCAGACCACAAGACGCCCCTAATTTTTGGAGGAGGAAAACAAGGGAAAACATATTCTGAATCCCAGAAGCCAGAACAGCAAGAGGGATCACTGTGCAGCAAAAGCAGCGATCCCTCTTGCTGTTCTGGCTTCCGGGATAGCTGCACAGCACACACATTTCTCCTTACTTTTTAGGAGAGAAAAGGTGAGTCTTATAGAGCAAAAAATACGGTAAATGAATAGTAATAAAACTTTTATTGAAGTATCTAAATACATTTTATTAAAATTAAATGTTGTCCATGAACTCACAGCTCCACTAAATAAAACTGGGCATCAATGATTCGATTCATCTTCACCCATTATTAACTTCATTTGCCTCCCACCCATCCTCCAAGGAGACCAGGGTGACATAGATCAGGGGTCTCCAAACTAAGGCCCATGGGCCGAATAACACCCGAGGGATTTGTTTGTCCTGCCCGCAGTGACCCCAGCTGCCCGCTACCACCGCCCGCTTTTATCGGCACTGCTCTGCACGACTGCCCACTTCCAAGTTGGAGGAGCACCAGAAATAGCTTGTGTGCATGCACAAGCGTTATTTGTGCATGCGCAAACGTTATTTCCCGTGCACATCCAGGTTGGAGGAGGCCCGTGCACATGCACACAAGCTATTTCTGGTGCTCCTCTGACCTGGAAGTGCGTCGGAAATAGGGTGTGCGCACTTGTATGGGCACACGCTGCCCTGCCGCGCGATTGGCGCTGGAGACACCGGCCCGAGGCGGAGTAAGTTTGCTGACCCCTGACATAGATGGTCCTTCCTTGCCCAATTTTCTCTTCACAAGAACCTTGCAAGGTGGATTGGGCTGAGAGTGAGGGACTGGCCCAAGGTCACCCAGTGAACTTCACAGCTCAGTGGGAATTTGAACCAGCAACACTGTGCAGAACAATACCACATGCATCTGTTTCCTTCACACACACACACACACACACAGAGAGAGAGAGAGAGAGAGAGAGAGAGAGGAATTCCCCACATACTCTTTGAGAAACCAACTTGTCTAGGGTTGCATATTTCAAAAAGTAAAAACCAGGAAGACCCCAAAAAACGCCCCCAAATGCAATTTTTTGATTGACTTGCCTAAGATCCAAAGCGTCGACTTTTGGAAATTCCCCCCGTACTTCAATTCCACCTTTTTAATCCCAGTAATGTCTGGGGAAATCTGGATGTATGGCAGCCCTATACTTGTCTAAAACAGCATTGTCATTATCTAGTTTTTTTAAAAAATGTATCATTTTGCTCTGTTCTTTCAGCTATGTTTCCTGGAAAGAACCACATAGGAATTTATTTCTGGCTACTTTCGAATAACTATAGTCAGGAGGTGGGTTGTTTTTTTTAGCAGGAACTCGGGGGAACTGAGTTCACATACCTTTTAAAAATTAAATAATATATATATATTGTCTGTTGGGGCTAGGACAGATATACTCACAATGCCTGGGCCAAAGATCCACCTGTATCTGTAATCAATAAAGTTGGGGCCATTTCTACTCCAGATCATTGTCTGCTTGAGTTTATTAATCACGTCGTACATTTAGCCACCCCACCGCGACTGGGCCTGCAACAAGCGAACAAACTCTGTGGTGAGATCCTCCAGCTTTTTTCCAGAAAAAAAGCACTGACTATAGTTCAATGTTACTTTTAATCACAGAATAGATTTTTTGTGTTCTGGAAGACAAGGTGCAACCAAGAAGTGCATCAGCGAGGGCGTCCAAAATCACAAGAACACCACAAGGAGGCTGTAAATGTAAGCAGTTCATCCAAAACTTGAGCTAAACCCTAACAAAACAGTTATGACTGCAGACAAAATTTTCCTTTCCAATTACGGTTTCATACAACTTATATCCACATTTGCTAAGGGCAAAGGTCTCCTCTTGAAAGCTGAAACACTCCTCCTCTCTAATCTTAATTCCTAGGGAAACACCCAATTACTTGCTCTGTGTGTGTTTTATTACCTGTTTTCTCAGGTGGAATTTAATCACACTTCTTGACCTACCTAGTTATTTTAAAGGGGAGTTGGCCTGGGCGATAATTATCATCTTGGAGTCTTCAGTGTTTAACCTTTTGTATGCCTTAGGTGAACAGAAAATAACGCAAATGTTTTGAAGAGGTTGTGCTTCTTTTTACATTTTTATTTTAGCCAATATAGATAATGTATAAACACATAAAGCATTAAATAGACTATAGCGGGCTTCAGATTTTTAACTGGGTGCTCCTTTGGTTCTTCGCCTGGGTGCAATGTCTTGCAAAGAGCCACAACGTGTTGTGTGCACCATAGAATCTGTGGGACACTTAACGGCAAAATTCCCTGGCTCACGTTTCCCCAAACCAGCCACCCCCTGAAATTTTCACCTCTCTGAGCTTCACAATGCCATTCCATACCCTCCAACATACCACGGACCCAAAGTGGGATGTCCGTTTTTGGGTCCCAAGCTCTTGCGGGAGGAAGCCAGCTGACTCGCAACAGAGCACCGGACCCAAAAACGAGACGTGCTGGGATTCAGTCAGAAGGCAGGATGGTGCCTGCAATTCTGGGATGCCCCACTTAAATCAGGACAATTGAGGGGTATGCAGTTCTCCAGCCAAGCAGCGTGTACAAAAACACATAATCCAGGGGGAAGGGTGCATAAATGTTATGTACTGAAGTTCTCACCCTGGGCCAGCAGGGGGATACTGTAGATAGTTTTCACTCAGGTCCACATATGTAAATAAGGGATTGAAAGTGACATTCAGTGATTGGATAGTTACAGAATGTGGTTACTGTTGCATTGTAGTGGAGCTCTATATAAGCAGGCTGGCTGAACCCTTCAGCTCATTTCTGTTCTGGCCTGTGAATAAACAAGAGCTGTTTGAAGAATCGCTGTGTCGTCTGATATGTTCACCCACAACTTAACAATAAATATGGATATATCTGTGAAAACAGCAAACCCAGATGTGTTCTGTTAGTGGAAAATTGCTTTGTGAAAACTTCTAGATTAGGAAAAACTGCATGCCAAAACGTGTGTATTAGAATTCATGCTAAAATGCAGGTGGACTGTTTTATTTTACCAGTTGAAATTGATGTGGAAGTATGCAGAAATGAACATAAGATTGGAAAATCAAGAGGAACTAAAGTGCAGAGATTTGCCGATTTGTTAGTGGGGTGGGGGGTTACCTTTGCCCACCCCCTACCTGTTTTCCATTTGTGACTTGTTTGGAATTACAATCCATGCCCCTGATCTGTAAGGCCATGCAAACTATATTTTCACAGGCATGGTCTTATTTTCAGGAATCCAGTAAACGTCCGGCAGGAGGGAGTGAACAGGTGTGAGCTCACTACCTGGCATGTGTTGGTTACCCTCGACATTGCCAATGTGTGAATAGGACTTGTGATTCTAATTAGATTTTAGGGTGGAACAACTTACAGAAAAGCTACCGTGGATTATTGGAAAGGCGGTGATTAACAGGGCAGCGAGATCTTTAGCAGACACAAGGGGCATATTGCGACAATCCTATTAGGGCCTCCTCCTCATTAGATATACTTATGTCAATTAGCTGAGCAATGTAGCAGAAAGGTGAATGCAAGACTTGCTTTTTCCGTCTTTTTCTTTTTAATCAGCATAGATTTCCAGCTTTGGCCAACCACCAAGCATCAGGGACCATTAATGAACATTATCTGACACTAATATGGTGTAATTATATTAAGATGTCCAAACTGATTTAATAGTCATAAGCGCTCCCTAGTTCAGAAGCGAAATACCAGTTTTGATTTGTCTCGTTTGGTTGAAAAAAAGAGTGGGCGATTCCAAAGAAACGAGGGCCGGGACTTTAGAGAGCCGAAAGCAGCGTGAAAAAACTTTCACTTCTTGTTGGAGAACGTCAAAGGGTGGGGAGCAGGTGGCCCTCGAAACGTTGCTGAATGGCCCTTCCCTGCTGCTGCTCCACTTTGCTTTGACATAAAAATGGGCTTTGCGTGAGTCGGCGGCGTGCTCTGCCCTCTGTGTGTTGGGTTCAGAGCTCTGCTTTGAAGCGTGTGCACATGAAGCAGCTCAGCGCTGCCCCATCAACGTTTGGAAGGCAGGGAGGTCAACAGCAGATGGCGCCAGAGCCACGGATAGATGGAGCCAAAAGAATCTCTTTCTGTTCCATTTCCTTGCTGAGTTCTGTAAGCGCAACCCTGGAACTAAAGAGGAGGAGGAAGCAGGGCCAGCAGGGCCAGCCCCTAGGCTAGTTGTAAGTTGGCAGGTAGAAGGTTTGCTGAGGTTGACGAGGTTTGGGGTAGAGGTCCGCGGTTTGGCGTAGAGGTTCCTGAGCTGCTAAAGTGAGTCCCACTAGCATCTAGATCAAGGGAAGTAATAGTGCCACTGTATTCTGCTCTGGTCAGACCTCACCTGGAGTACTGTGTCCAGTTCTGGGCACCACAGTTCAAGAAGGACACGGACAAACTGGAACGGGTCCAGAGGAGGGCAACCAAAATGGTCAAAGGCCCGGAAACGATGCCTTATGAGGAACGGCTAAGGGAGCTGGGCATGTTTAGCCTGGAGAAGAGGAGGTTAAGGGGTGATATGATAGCCATGTTCAAATATATAAAAGGATGTCACATAGAGGAGGGAGAAAGGTTGTTTTCTGCTGCTCCAGAGAAGCAGACACGGAGCAATGGATCCAAACTACAAGAAAGAAGATTCCACCTAAACATTAGGAGGAACTTCCTGACAGTAAGAGCTGTTCGACAGTGGAATTTGCTGCCAAGGAGTGTGGTGGAGTCTCCTTCTTTGGAGGTCTTTAAGCAGAGGCTTGACAACCATATGTCAGGAGTGCTCTGATGGTGTTTCCTGCTTGGCAGGGGGTTGGACTCGATGGCCCTTGTGGTCTCTTCCAACTCTATGATTCTGTGATTCTATAACAAAAGGGTACAAATCTACATATACTACTTGTTAAGCCCAGAGAGGAGAAGACTGAAAGGCCCTGTGACAGCCATCTTCAAATATTTCAAGGGCCGTCACATGGAGAATGGTGCAAGCCCATTTTCTCCTGCTCTGGAGGGTAGGACCCAAACCAATGTATCCATGCTCTACCGACTGTGCTATCCACTGGATTTACATTACAAGAAAAGGAGATTCCAGCAAAACATCAGGAAAGATTTTCTGATGGTAAGAGCTGCTTGACAATGGAATGGGCGAACTCTGAAGGTGGTGGGCTCTCCTTCATGAGGGGTTTTAAGTAGAGGTTGGGTGGCCATTTGTCATGGATGCTTTAGCTGAGATTCCTGGAAGTTGGACTAGTAATAATAATAATTTATTGTTTATACCCCGCCCATCTGGCTGGGCCTCAGGGTCCCTTCCAACTCTACAATTCTATGATTTGCAACCAATCAACTTCCACCACCAAGTGTGCACCTGATCAAGCCCCTGGCTCTGTCTAGGATTCATCCTGGCCCCTTTTTTAACCACAGCTGTCAAAACTGGAAACATTTCCTTTAATTCTCACGTCGCAAAGCTTTTCGGAAGAGTTGATTGTTTTATGCCTATGTATGAGAGAGAGTCCATTCTGAAGGAAATCAGCCCTGAGTGCTCACTGGAAGGACAGATCCTGAAGCTGAGACTCCAATACTTTGGCCACCTCATGAGAAGAGAAGACTCCGTGGAAAAGACCCTGATGTTGGGAAAGATGGAGGGCACAAGGAGAAGGGGACGACAGAGGATAAGATGGTTGGACAGTGTTCTTGAAGCTACCAGCATGAGTTTGACCAAACTGAGGGGGGCAGTGGAAGACAGGAGTGCCTGGCGTGCTCTGGTCCAGGGGGTCACGAAGAGTCGGACACAACTAAACGACTAAACAACAACAAATGAGAGAGAGAGAGAGAATTTGTCTATTCCCTATTCTCCTCACTTTGCCATAAAACAAAGTTAATTACAAATGGAGGCAGAAAGGCACCCAGTTAGAGCGAACCGATGCCTGTGCTTGAGGCCATAATATATTATTCCATGATATATAGATGTCTGGAGGACTGCCTGCTGAAGGCCTGAAGGGCCCTGCCCTTGCCTCTCTCCACCTAGCTTGGGATGGGGCCTGACAGGCTTCACAAGGACTGCGGATGCTGCTCAGCAAAGAGGGCTCCTCTTTTAAATTGTTTTTCATTTTTATCTGCATCATTTTAAATGAGACCATCTTGGCTGTGAGCTCTGGAAGACCTGCACCCTGCCTTGCTGCCCCTTTCCCATCCGGCCTGGGAGAGTGGAGTTTGGACTGACTCCAGCTACAAAAACTGAGGCTGTCGAACAGATTTTTGGGCTGGAGTATTGTTTATGGGTGGGGTGAGAGAGCTTGTTGCTGTTATTGATATTATTGTTGTATCTTTACTGATACTGATACGATACGGTAATCTTTATTGTCATTGTCCCTTACTGTTATGTACTGAGTTGAATAGGATCCAAACTGCAGCAGTCTGATTGGTCCTAGAACAATAGGATCCAAAAGGCAGCAGCCTGATTGGTCCTAGAACAATAGGATTCAGAATGCAGCAGTCTGATTGGTCCTAGAACAATGCAGCAGTATGATTGGTTGGCAGGAACCACCCAATCATGCTCCAGATTGAAGGGAATCCACAACCTGATTGGCTTACAGTAGAATTCCGGAATTAGCCAATCATGTGCAGCCCATTGTGTAAATAATGTATATAAAGCAGATACTTTGAGGGGACATTCATTCATTCCTCCTCACCACTATGAGCTGAATAAAGAGCATGAAATCAACGAAATTGAAAAAAATCTACATCAGACATTCAAAAACCAACAAGCCTGCTGTCCCAGCTATCCCAGCCTGGTTAAACCCCTAAAAACTCTGATACCCCATAATTAAATACAATATACTCCCATAGAGACTACCTTAAAGGTAAAGGTAAAGGGACTCCTGACCATTAGGTCCAGTTGTGACCAACTCTGGGGTTGCGGTGCTCATCTCGCTTTATTGGCCGAGGGAGCCGGCGTACAGCTTCTGGGTCATGTGGCCAGCGTGACTAAGCCGCTTCTGACGAACCAGAGCAGTGCACGGAAACGCCGTTTACCTTCCCGCTGGAGCGGTACCTATTTATCTACTTGCACTTTGACGTGCTTTCAAACTGCTAGGTTGGCAGGAGCAGGGACCGAGCAACGGGAGATCACCCCGTCGCAGGGATTCGAACCACCAACCTTCTGATTGGCAAGTCCTAGGCTCTGTGGTTTAGCCCACAACGCCACCCGCGTCCCTAGAGACTACCTTACACTGCGTTTAAAAGCTTTAGTTTTAGATCTTATGATTTACGTGGAAATTGTTTCCATTTGTTTGTGTACTTTTGATGTGTTTTGTTTATTGTTTATGACTTCTGTTATGTTTGTAATTATGTAAATCTTGTCATGCTGTAAGCCGCCTTGAGCGTAGTTTCAACTGGCAAGGCGGCATAAAAATAAAATGATGATGATGATGATTGAGGAGAAGGAGGAATCCCTCCTTAACAGTGAGGCCTCTTCCTTAATCCCTGGTTGTGCCAGAGACAACCTCCATGCTGTTATCTGCATCTTACAGCCCTCATTCCCACTGCTTCGTTCTGCTAACTGGAGGAAGCAGGGACATCTATCCCACACAACTCCAAGTACTAATGGCCACGGAGTGGCAAAGCAATTTCTGAGTGGGCACGACCTAGTTAAAGGAATCTATAGCAGAAGAGGGCGGCAGACACCGTACGCCTGCCTGTGCAATTTTTGTCCCATAAATAATGCAGCATTCTTGTTTGCAGCTTCTATCCCCAGTACATTAAATTTACATCACCCGTCTCAAGAACTGCAGTCACACATCGGATGAGTTATTTAACTGTGGGGAGGGAGGAGGAAAAGATGACATATTTCCCTTCCCGGCTGTTGCCCCCCCCCCCTACATGAGCACAATATCATTTTACAAACATCATCAATTGACATCCTCCTCCTCATTTTTTTGTTATTGTTTCGATTTCTACTGCTTTTGCAGTGTGATCAGCACTTTATACAGTGGTAGCTCTGTTTACAGATGCTTCAGGTTACATACGCTTCAGGTTACAGACTCTGCTAACCCAGAAATAGTACCTCGGGTTAAGAACTTCGCTTCAGGATGAGAACAGAAATAGCGTGGTGGCGGCAGCGGGAGGCCCCATTAGCTAAAGTAGTACCTCAGATTAAGAACAGTTTCAGGTTAAGAACGGACCTCCAGAACGAATTAAGTTCTAAACCCGAGGTACCACTATACACTTTTTAAAGACCTCCTTCCTCCATCTTTTAGTGTGGTAGGCCCCTCTCTTTGGAACTACCCGCCTTTTGACGTCATGCAGGTAGGTGCCTTCACTGTGCAGTATCTGATGACTTCCAAAAACATTTTTGTTTGGACAAGCATACCCAGATACTGACAGGTCATAGTGGAGAGTTTTAACCAAATGTGATCCACCTGGAGCAGGAACCGGCGAGCCACTCCAGTATCCCTGCCAAGAAAACTCCATGGACAAAGACAACAGGCGTATAAAAGTTATGACGCTGGAAGATGAGCCCCTCAGGTCGGAAGGCATCCAACATGCTACTGCGGAAGAGCAGAGGACAAGTACAAGTAGATTCAGAGCTGATGAAGCGGCTGGGCCAAAGCCGAAAGGACGCTCAGTTGCGGATATGCCTGGAAGCGAAAGGAAAGTCCAATGCTGTAAAGAAGAAATGGAGGCAGTGAGAGGTTTTACTTTCTTGGGCTCCATGATCACTGCAGATGGTGACAGCAGCCACGAAATTAAAAGACACCTGCTTCTTGGGAGAAAAGCAATGACAAACCTAGACAGCATCTTAAAAAGCAGAGACATCACCTTGCCAACAAAGGTCCGTATAGTTAAAGCTATGGTTTTCCCAGTAGTGATGTATGGAAGTGAGAGCTGGACCTTAAAGAAGGCTGATCGCTGAAGAATTGATGCTTTTGAATTATTGTGCTTGAGGAGACTCTTGAGAGTCCCATGGACTGCAAGAAGATCAAACCTATCCATTCTGAAGGAAATCAGCCCTGAGTGTTCACTGGAAGGACAGATCGTGAAGCTGAGGCTCCAATACTCTGGCCTCCTCATGAGAAGAGAAGACTCCCTGATGTTGGGAAAGATGGAGGGCACAAAGAGAAGGGGACGACAGAGGACGAGATGGTTGGACAGTGTTCTTGAAGCTACTAGCATGAGTTTCACCAAACTGAGGGGGGCAGTGGAAGACAGAAATGCCTGGCGTGCTCTGGTCCATGGGGTCACGAAGAGTCGGACACGACTAAACAACTAAACAACAACAACACCCAGATGCAGTGGCGGAGGAAGGGGGCGGTCCTCCCTGGGTGTCATCTTTGAGGGGGTTGACATCGCCCCCCTGCTCCCCTGGGATGCTCGCCACTGGCAACTAGCCCTGCCCACGGGTGCACAGGATATGCACCGCTCCGGGTGCTGGAGCAGCTAGCTCCTCCTCTGCCCAGATGTTTAGAAAGCTGATGCGAGTTTTAATCTGTTTTTTTTAATCATTTTTATTGATTTTCCAACAAAAAACATCCAATTAATAAATCCAATCATAGTAATCCAATTAAAATAAAAAACTAAAATAAAAAAGACCAATTTATAATCCAAATTATAATTATCAATTTTTCAGAGCTCCCCACAGTCTGGACCTCTGAAACATATCTCCACATCTCAGTTCTGCCGCCTTTCCTCGTTGTTTCCATATTTTCCACATCTCAATTTGAACGCTTTAAAATTCTCCGTCCCTGGTTCCACGATTCTCAATCATGTCAAACATCATATATCCTTTCATCCGTCGAATACAGCTTTATTTGTGTGTGTGTGTGTGTGTGTGTGTGTGTGTGTGTACACTGTATTTTTCGCTCTATAAGACTCACTTTTTCCCTCCTAAAAAGTAAGGGGAAATGTGTGTGCGTCTTATGGAGCGAATGCAGGCTGCGCAGCTATCCCAGAAGCCAGAACAGCAAGAGGGATTGCTGCTTTCACTGCGCAGAGATCCCTCTTGCTGTTCTGGCTTCTGGGATTCAGAATATTTTTTTTCTTGTTTTCCTCCTCCAAAAACTAGGTGCGTCTTATGGTCTGGTGCATCTTATAGAGTGGAAAATACGGTATATATTTCCAACTGCCTTTTTACCAGCGCAGCTTCCTCTGACTCCATTCCAATCCGGGATGTCATCCAAGTCTGTTATCTGAAGTTTAATGACGCAGCAACTCCCAATCATTAATTGTCCAAACCTTCCTTTCGAGCTTTAATGAACCAGTACCTTCCAAGTTAATTGTTAGGCAAAACAATTGCCTTTAAGCAGAGGCTTGACGACCATATGTCAGGAGTGCTCTGATGGTGTTTCCTGCCTGGCAGGGGGTTGGACTCGATGGCCCTTGTGGTCTCTTCCAACTCTATGATTCTATGATTCTATGAAAACTGTTTGCAATATTGCAGTGTAAATAAACTGTATTCCACAAATATCAGTCATTTGGCGACTGATCAGTTTTAATCTGTTTTTAAGCTGATTGTTAGTTTAACATTAATAAACTCCAGTCATATTAACGCCTCCCTTGTTCTCTTAGGATGGCAATGGCGCCCACCGGAGAGGTGCCGGAACTGAGTTCTGGCGGGGGGGGGGGGAGCCTTGATAAACTCTTAATTTAGACTTGCTAATTTTCCTTATTAATAATGTTATTGCTTTATTTTTAAAAAACAACAACCACTTTGATAGTTGGTTTGTTTTCTCAACAAGAGGTGAATAAATTTTATGAAATAAATAAACGTTCTTGTTCCCTAAAGCAGGCATGTGCAACCCCTAGATGTTGTTGGACTCTAAATCCCATTATATCGCATTGCCAGCCTGGCATGATAGGAGTTGTAGTCAATCCACACCTGCAAGGCTGCGTGTTCCCCATCTCTGCCCTAACTCACCCCCCTCACAAGTTCTTGGGATCCTGGTCGTTGCCAGTACCCAAACAGACATGACAAATGGTTGACCACATTGTTTGACCTATAAAGACTTATTTATTTTATTCAGTAAATTTGCACACTGTCCTTCATCTGTAGATCTCTTGGGCAGTCCACAGCACAGAAATACAATGTGGGTCAGGACCTAAAAACCTCAAGGACCTCCTCTCCCCACGTGAACCAACCTGGACCCAGTGTTTGTCACCTGAGGCCCTCATATGAGTGGTCTCTCTGAGGAAGCTGAGAAGAGCGGCAACAGGAAAACGGGCCTTTTCCGTGGTGGCTCCGGACAACTGGAGTGTTATCCTCAGGGAAAGGCACACGATGACATCCATGACTGCTTTTAAGTGCCAGGAAAAAAATGTTTCTCTTCAGCCAGGCTTCTGGCCTTTAGCTCGGTTTTAGACATCGTAACCTCTTTTTAGTAGGTGGGATGTGTTAGACTGTTTTTTTCTTTTTGTTTTTAGTATACAAATGTTTGCAGCTTTTGGATCTTTTTAGTCTTATGTTGGTTTTAATAGATTTAAAGAACATGGGTGTATGCAAGGAAATTGTCCTCTCCAGATTTTAGAAGACTTCTGAAGGCAGCCCTCTTTAGGGAAGCTTTTAATGCTTAATAGGTTATTGTATTTTAGTGTTCTGTTGGAAGCCGCCCAGAGTGGCTGGGGAAACCCAGCCAGATGGGCGGGGTATAAATAATTTTTTTTTTAATTTACTATTATTTTTATTATCCTCATCAGGACTTTTGCTCGTACCAATCAATTTCCCCTCCTTCTTCTTGCATCCAACCCCATTAAAAATCTGGAGGGAGGTGAAGGGATTACTGGTAATTGAAATTGTTAAATATTGGTATAGTATTTAAGAGATTTAAATTTTTATAAAGATTCTATAAGGAAAGCAGAAAGCAGCAAGAAATATCAAGTAAAGGTATTGGAGAGGGGATCAGTGTAAATGAAAACATGAGACTTATGGTTTTGTTACATATGATTTTATTTTGGAGTTGTCTGTTGTAAAGAATGTATATTATGTGAATAAAAATAAAAATAAAAATAAATAAAAATTTGGAGGTTTGGGGGAACCCCCGGGACACATTTGGGAGTTGAACAGGGGCAGGAGAAGGAGGGAGGAGACGCAGTTGCACAAACAGCCCAATTTCACCAGGTGCAACCCTATATGTCCCTCTGCGTGTTTTGAAGATCGCTCCCCGGGGCACCCGGTGAAGTGGGCTCTAATCCACGAAAGCTTATGGCACCGCAGCTTATACCTAGTAGAAGTACAGGAAAACACAGCTGTCCTCCTTCAGCCAGAGACAGCTGCGTGCGTCTGTGCGTGTTTGTGTGTGTGAGGGACAGCCAGAACCCAGGCTGGAGTGTTTCCAGTGTTTACGCCTCTTCGCGACGGGGGATGCGTGCCGGGTGCTGGGAGACCGAGAAAGAGTGGGGAAGAAAGAGCGGCCTCAATCAGGCAGCGTTTTAAAAAAGAACATCCTTTTCACTGCGTCGTCAAACTCAATTAGAAGCAAAGGTTTTCTCTGTCAAGCTTCCTCTGCCCAGCACCACCCGAGCCGGTCCAGGCCTCCATGCGGCCTTCCCTTTTGTGGCAGAGAAAGGCGCGGAGCAGGCCGTCCGTGGGGAGCAGGGCACTGTGTACAGTGGATTCCTGTCTCCTCCATTCTGCCGGCATAATGCGTTTTGTCAGGAGAACAGGACAACATCCTGAGCAGATTTGGCGAATTAAAGAGCGCAGCAGGGGAAGGAAACTTGTTGCTAGGTGACTGACAACCGCTGCATGTCACTCCATTTTGACGCTGCCGGAGGTTCTCCTCCCCCCGCCTCCCCCTGCTTTTATCCTCTTGCTCTCCCAGCTAAGGCCTGGCCTTTTCATCGCCCTCCATAATTAACTCTGTTCAGACGATTTCTCCATTTGTCTCCCCTGTCCGCCAAGCTCAGAGGGCTTCCCAGTCGCCGTTACCTCCACCCGGAGATGCAAAAGACGTGCTCCGAGGCCTGCCGTTCTTGCACGCCCTCGCAAATGAAGACAGGGAGGCAAATTCATGGAGGAAAACAACAACAACAACAACAACAACAACAACAACAACAACAAATAATAATAATAATAATAATAATTTATTATCTATACCCCGCCCATCTGGCTGGGTCCAACCAGCCACTCTGGGCGGCTTCCAACAAAACACTAAAATACAATAACCTATTAAACATTAAAAGCTTCCCTAAACAGGGCTGCCTTCAGATGTCTTCTAAAAGTTTGGTAGTTATTTTTCTCTTTGACATCTGATGGGAGGGCGTTCCACAGGGCGGGCGCCACTACCAAGAAGGCCCTCTTCCTGGTTCCCTGTAACTTGGCTTCTTGCAGTAAGGGAACCGCCAGAAGGCCCTCGGTGCTGGATCTCAGTGTCCGGGCAGAACGATGGAGGTGGAGACGTTCCTTCAGGTATACTGGGCCAAGGCCATTTAGGGCTTTAAAGGTCAGCACCAACACTTTGAATTATGCTCGGAAACGTACTGGGAGCCAATGTAGGTCTTTCAAGACCGGTGTTATATGGTCTTGGCAGCGGCTCCCAGTCACCAGTCTAGCTGCTGCATTCTGGATTAATTGTAGTTTCCAGGTCACCTTCAAAGGTAGCCCCACATAGAGCACATTGCAGTAGTCCAAGCGGGAGATAACCAGAGCATGCACCATTCTGGCGAGACAGTCTGCAGGCAGGTAGGGTCTCAGCCTGCGTACCAGTACCAGGTGGAGTTGGTAGACAGCTGCCCTGGACACAGAATTGACCTGAGCCTCCATGGACAGCTGTGAGTCCAGAATGACTCCCAGGCTGCGCACCTGGTCCTTCAGGGGCACACTTACCCCATTCAGGACCAGGGAGTCTTCTACACCTGTCTGCCTAAGGTAAAGGTAAAGGTAAAGGTACCCCTGCCCGTACGGGCCAGTCTTGCCAGACTCAGGTTGCACCCCCATCTCGTTTAAGAGGCTGGGGGCCAGCGCTGTCCGAAGACACTTCCGGGTCACGTGGCCAGCGTGACAAGCTGCATCTGGCGAGCCAGCGCAGCACACAGAATGCCGTTTACCTTCCCGCTGGTAAGCGGTCCCTATTTATCTACTTGCACCCGGAGGTGCTTTCGAACTGCTAGGTTGGCAGGTGCTGGGACCGAACGACAGGAGTGCACCCCGCCGTGGGGATTCAAACCGCCGACCATGCGATCGGCAAGTCCTAGGCGCTGAGGTTTTACCCACAGCGCCACCCGCGTCCTGCCTGCCTACTGTCCCCCCAAAACAGTACTTCTGTCTTGTCAGGATTCAACCTCAATCTGTTAGCCGCCATCGATGGCTGGGCTCGGCCTCCACAGTAGGAGTGGAGTTGAATAACAGTTGCTGGCAAACACAGGTTTAGGGTGCTTACCTGTTCAGTGGATTCTTTTAAGTCAGAGGGTGAGGAATGCTTTCCGGACCTTGGCAACCTTCCGGGGGCCACAGCCCTGTGTTGGAGGGGGCCAGAGGCAAAGTAGGCGGAGCGACAAATGTTAATTTTAAACTTTAGCCGAAACGGACATGTTTCAGCCAGGCAAGAACCCCTCAAAGAAGGAGGAAAGTGGGGCTGGTGAGGCGTGTGGCCCGAGGCAAGAGTCCCAGAGGCCTGGCAGAGAGACTTGGAGGCCACATCTGTGTTCCGCTGTCCTCTTTTATAGCTTCGCCACATACCACCTTGGTCACTACAGATAATTAGACTAGATGATCCTTGGGATCTCTTCCAACTCTACAATTCTAAGATTTATGGCTTAATAGTGGTTTATAGATGCTCTGATTATAGTTCGGACAGATCGTGAAGCTGAGGCTCCAATACTTTGGCCACCTCATGAGAAGAGAAGACTCCCTGGAAAAGACCCTGATGTTGGGAAAGATGGAGGGCACAAGGAGAAGGGGACGACAGAGGATGAGATGGTGGGACAGTGTTCTCGAAGCTACAAACATGAGTCTGACCAAACTGCGGGAGGCAGTGGAAGACAGGAGGGCCTGGCGTGCTCTGGTCCATGGGGTCACAAAGAGTCGGACATGACTAAACAACTAAACAACAACAACAAATTTTATTAGTTTTTTAACACACCATTTTCAACAATAATTAAACATACTTTTACATCTTATTCATTTTTTTTACTTCCATCAGTCCTGTCTGAAAATTTTCCAATCTAATCTCTTAGTATGCATTTCTTATTTTCCCTATTACATTTCAAACTCATAACCAATATCTCTATCTTTTTCTACTTTGTAACACTTTGTGTATTTCTCCTTACAAAACTTCTTGTAGTCCTACTAGCGTAATTTATTGATTGCAGTTGCTCTTCAAATAATTCATATACTTCTTCCAATCTTCTGTAAATCTCTGGTCCCGCAGATTTCGAATCCTTCCTGTCATTTTGTCCAATTCTGCATAGTCCATTAATTTCGTCTGCCATTCCTCTTTCGTCGGAATTTCTTCTTGCTTCCATTTCTGGGCTAACAGTACTCTTGCCGCTGTTGTCGCATATAAGAACAATTTAACATCTTGCCTATTAATGCCTTAGCCTATAATACCAAGTAAAAATGCTTCTGGTTTTTTTTTAAGAATGTATATTTCAACATGCTCTGATCATAGCTCGGTTGGTTTGGGCGTGGTGCTGATAATGCAGAGGTTGCAGGTTCGATTCCCGTATGGGACAGCTGCGTATTCCTGCATCGCAAGGGGTTGAGCTAGATTGACTCACAGGACCCCTTTCCAATTCTACAATTGTATAATTCTAAGAAATAAATTGTCGACTTCCTTAGATGCTCCCATTTGATTTTTTTTAAAAAATAAAATAACTTGTGGAACTTTTAATTAGCGCATTGCCGCTCCGACCCCCCCCCCCGGCCCCACCCTGCGATGAGGTTTCTCAGGGGAGGATTAGCCGACGTTCAATTTTCACCAGTTTTGCTGAAAAGGTTAATAGTTCAGGGAGTGAAGTTAGTAGCAAACAGAATTCCCCATGGCTAATCCCCCCGCCTTGAAAGGCGAGGGGGCTTTTGTGCTGACAACCGAGGGGGAGGTAATGAGACTCTAGTACATTCTTAAAGCTCACTTCATTCACTCCTCCCTGAACGAGGCCAAGCAAAAATTAGAGCCTATAGGTGTTTTCCGTGGCTCTTTCACAAGCAGGCCTCCTGACACCAATTAAAGAGATTATGTCATCCGCTGAAAAGAAAAGCCATAACTTTTGTGTGCTAAAGCCCCGATTAGGGTAGACGGGGTCACCGGGCCCAACAGAATAGTGGGTGACCTTAGCTAAATTAACTTCAGAGCTCAATTCCTAATTAACTGTTTTCAATGAAAGAATGTGTAATTTCAGGCAATTGGCCACAACATTAACTGTTTTTCCAAGAAGTTGAGTAACTAGGCAAGCAGGTGGCACTTTGTTTGGACTTCCACGCAATGCAAAAGCTGCAGTCAAGGAGACGGGCAAGACAGGGGGAGCCAAAACAAATGGTTGGGGGAGGTGGGGTGGGGGAACAGCACAGGGAACAATTGGGAACGGCGGAACTCCCTGCCACTGGAAGGTAGCCGATTTTAAAAATATTCACCAGGGAAGTAGGTGACCCTGTCTAAATTACGCCCCACGAAACATTACTCACACCAAAATTGTACTTCTCCGAATTTTGCAGCGCCGTTCTGGAGACATGTGCAGAAATGCACAGGTAACACGGGTAAATAAATCGATAGATTAGTTAAAATAGCACACAAGATGTATTATAATGGGGGGGGTAGCTTTACAAAAATGTGCACGTTAGGCAAAATGGCAAAGAAATATGTGTGTATTGGGGGGATTTCGTGCTGAAATGCCCTTGAATTTTCACGAGGGCTTTTAAAAAAAATAATGCAAACTTGTGTGGAAATGTGGAGAGTGGAAGATTAGAAAATGATAAACTGAAATGGCTAGCTGCACCCCAACCTACAGGGGAGTCAGGGCTCAGCGGTATAGAAGTTGTTTTGTGTGGATAAAGCCCCAGTTTCAAACTTCCTGCACCACCCTGGATGGAACTATCAAGGCCTATGATGTTTCTTGGAAGCGAACCAGCCATATTGAATCACAATAATATCCTGCTCTATTCTTTTATTATTACATTTTTTTAAAAAAAAAAATATTTGCTTATCACATTTTAATCCATAAACATGTCTGCCTCGCCCTTCACTGCCAGTGAATCCCAAGGCTAGGTCCACCATAAGCAGATAATAAAATCACTGAGATAATGTCAAATCCCCCACGGAACAACCTGAGAGCTTTCGCTCGCTTAATCTGCTCCATCCTAATAATACAACATGATCTCATATAGTTCCACATTATTCTGCACTTGTCAGACCTCACCTGGAATTCTGTGTCCAGTTAGGGGCATCACACTATTAGAAGGGTACAGTCAAATTGGAATGGATTTAGAGGTTTACCTGGACCCTGAGATCATCGTCTGAGGCCCTCCTTCGTGTGCCTCCTGCATGTGAGGTCCAGAGGGTGGCAACATGAGAACGGGGCCTTCTCTGCAGTGGCTCCCTGTCTGAGGAATGCTCTCCCCAGGGAAGTTCGCCTGGTGCCTTCATTATACACCTTTAAGCACCAGGCAAAAGCGTTCCTCTTCCATCAGGCCTTGGGCTGCTTAACATCTTATAACCTTTTAAATGTATTCGTGGGGGAGGTTATTGGTTTGTGGGGGGAGGGTTGTTCTTGGTTTTTTTTAATGTATTTTGTGTTTTTTATCTTGTATTTTTATGTGAACCACCCTGAGATCTATGGATGAAGGGCGATATACAAAGTTAATAATCATTTTGAAAGACAGTCAGGGTATCTATGTATACGTAGGTGTACATAGATGGCTAAATGGAACCTGCATGTACAGGAGAAGGCTACCTCAGAATATCAGGTACTGGGAAGCTCCCAGAGGCACCAGACTGGCCTTTGTTTCCAACAGATTTCAGGAGCATCTGAAACGATGACCTGTGCACACCTTTGAAATGTTAGAAAGGTCAGACGTTAGTGAGTGAATTGCAAGAGAAGTTTTTTCAAGGTGTGCATCTCCTCCGACCCAGTTCCATTTCTCTAGTTGCTGGAGTATGAATTCCAAGCAGAGCTTCGTACAACTTAACTCTACAAAGGTATTTAATTTCAGAGCCATTTTTCCAAGTCCCTGAGACAAGGTATGGGAGCCTCCTAGTGTTCAGTTGCAGTTCAGTATATTAAAACACCATTCAGATGCTTATAAGCATCATTCCCCATCAATATTCCTACACAGAGAACTGGCAAATTCAGTGTTACGGGAGTTTCGAGATCATCAAAGGAAGTGTTATGCCACTCTTTCCAGTGCATTGCATCAGCGTTTTCCTTGTCACAAAAAGTCCAGCCTTTCGCAAAAGCAGGTTTGTTGCACAAAAGTTGTGGCAAGAGGTCCTATAGGCTGAATGAGCAAAAGAGCATAGGACTGGGTTCTTGTGCTAGATGTGATCTTGCTCAATACATGATTTGATAAGAAGGAGATCCTTGGGGTGGATAATTCCCCTCCCCCTCCCCCGTTTGCATTTTGCACTTCCGAAATCAAATCTGCACTTCTGAAACCAAGATGCAAACTCCAGCCCTCTAAAAATGCCACAAACCTAGACAGAAGAGTTTGCTGGGTGGATTAGCACCACCATGCTGGCTTCCTAGCAGGTGAGTCACAATTGCTTACCGGGAAATGGAGGGATGAAGTGGCAGAGAGGTAGGCAGGGTGCAAAAGCCAATTCAGTGTTATGCTAGGGCTTTTGCACCATGCTGACCTCCCTGCCTCCTGCTAAGAAAAAGGTTGCACAGTGGCTCCACCCCACCTGCTAAGCTGTTTCTGGCTAAATTAATGGAGGAGGGAGTAAACCAGGGTCGCAAGGTGATTTTGGACTACAACTCCCATCATCCCTAGCTAGCAGGACCAGTGGTCAGGGATGATAGGAACTGTAGTCCAAAAAGCAGCTGGAGACCCAAGTTTGGGAAACCCTGCTTCAAATGGATAAAACAACCCCATTACTTCTATTTTTTATGCATAATAATAATAATAATAATAATAATAATAATAATAATGGCTGTTATTGAAATATTTATCCTCTGCCTTTCCATTTTTTAAAAAAAGTGTTCCAGGTGGCTTTAAAAGTGCTAGTTTATAGCTATGCACATACATTCAGATCTCTCTTGAGGTCATTATCACAGTCATCATAACCTATTGCAGATAAAAGACACATCTTTGACTCTATAACAAACATGTGAGCAGACAAGGTCCTTGCCTTGAACGCGGCACAGTCTAACTCACAGAGACACAATATTGTCTTCGGCGTGGGAACACAGGGAGATGCTCCCACTCTCTGCCCCTGGGACATAGGCAACCAAAATCTTCACAGAGATATGCAGAGAGGTGCTGACGTGAGATCAGAATCGGTGGCATCATCAGGGCAGGAAGTCCAGGGCCCTAATCAGCAATGGGCCTCTTAAAGCACCAGAGCAGCTGACCACATTTTGGATAGCTCCGTTGGTTAGAGCAGGCTGGCGCTGATAATGCCAAGGTTGAATATTCCTGCATTGCAGGGGGTGGAACTCAACCACTCAGGGTCCCTTCCAACTCTATGAAGAAAGTGAAGCCATAAACATTCTTCTTCTTCCTCCTCCTCCTCCTCCTCCTCCTCTTCTTCTCTTCTTCGGCGATCTGTAGCTGAGTAAGATTGTCTTCCATAAACACGGTTTTAACAAGGAGTCTGTAAGTGACTGTGGAGGCCAATTCTGGATCCACACATCCTTCCACAGTGGGGACATTGGTTTCCAGGCGGGAGTTGGTCACGGTGTGGATTTTCCAAGCGTGCCTTTCTCTTAGCACTTTTCTCCCTTTTGTCCTGAGTTCGAGTGTCTTCAAAGCCCATGACAGCTTTGGTAAAGGCTGTTCTCCAACTGGAGCGCTCACAGGCCAGTGTTTCCCAATTGTTGATGTTTATACTACGTTTTTTTAGATTTGCCTTGAGACAGTCTTTAAACCTCTTTTGTTGACCACCAGCATTACACTTTCCATTTTTAAGTTCGGAATAGAGTAGTTGCTTTGGAAGACGATGATCAGGCATCCGCACAACATGACCAGAGTAAAAAAAATCACTTAACTGCAGCACTGATCCAAATCAAAGAGCTGAGACAATCCTGCATGATGCCAAGCTAATTTTTTTTTTTTTTTTTTTAAGTTGAGCATTTTCACCTACTAGGAAATTGTCTTGCCTGCTCCACGAGGCATCATCAGGGGGCAAGAATTAGAAAAATCCCAACCTATTGGGTCAAAATAATTGAAAGTGCATCTTGGAATTCCCCCTTTCTGCACTGAATTATGGGCACATAGGAAACCGTACCAGATCAGGCAAAAGAAGAAGAAGAAAAAGAAAAAGAGCAAAGATCCCAGTCCTTGGGGGACTCCACTTCCTATTTCTCTCCATTTTGAGATTTCTACTCTCCAACCTCTCCGGCCACCCATCTAATTGCCGCAGACCAGATAGCCCCAAGCAGATGACGTCGACTCCTAGGCACTAGAATCCTCCGCTGCCTGGGCTGCCAAGTGCCTCAGATGCTCAGCGACATAATGCATTGGGTCCAATTGCCACAATGGCACAGCTGAGTCGGAAGTAATAGTTGCTGATCGCGCCTCCGACTGAGCCAGAATCCCTAATAACACATGAAACAACAGCCGTGCGCACGGAAGATGCAGAGGTCAGACAGAGCCAAGGAGATGGGGGCTGGGGAGGCTCATGACAGAAAGCATTATTCTAATGGCCCTTCCTGATTAGAGTAGAACAACTGTGTCGCAGTGGCTGTTATTGCGGTTACCTGCATTGGGCCGCTCCATTTGCAACGTGTAACAGGCCCTATTTGTGCTCGCTACGGTTTGCGACAAGCTCGCACGGCCAGCTTACAACACATTTCCATTTACCCCATTGAGTCTAAACACAGCAAGCCTGCTCCCCTGGCGGCTACCTGGTAGGCCTCTTGGAAATCGCAAGCACGGCACTGACAAGGTTTACCTCTTAGGAGCATCTTCGGAACAAAAGCATTTCTAGCTCGGCCTGGAATAAAAACACCGCCGCCTTGACAAAAGAGTGTTCAGAGCAGAGGGTTGTTAGGCACAAATGGGTGTCGTTCAGCACTGGTGCGTGAGGATCGGGGGCGGGGGGGGCAAAAACACAGAAACAGACATGGATGCGCAAGTAAACTGTCCCCTTGCCCATCTTCAGTACTCACTGTTTCCTGCTCTTTAGCAGCAGGCGGAACCTTCGACTGTGACGGAAGGTCTTTCCATGCCTTCATAATAGCCAGCCCTACTCTCTCCATTAATCACAGAGTTAAGGCAATAATAATAATAATATACCACCCTTATCAAAAGTTCCCAGGGCATGATAAAAGTCTGAAAATTTATCAGGACAGGTTATTTTTTTTTGTAAATAATTTTTTATTTGGTTTTCAAAAATATAAACATATAGCAAAACCCCATTCAAAATCCAAATATCGAGATTGCTCTGAATCTCCTGGCTTCACCCCATCCCTTCCATGGGTCCTATTGGTAATATTTTCAACTGTATATCAATACTTCTCCGATTGTTTGTCTTTCTAAATTATCCATACGTTCAGTTATATTACAAGTGTGGTTAAAATCCTGCCAATGTTTCAACCTGCTTACAATGATCTCGTGTATAAATTACAAACTTTTCCCATTCTTTTTTAAAGTTGTTGTCTTCTTGATTTCTGAGCTTCCCTGTTAGTTTTGCCATTTAAGCATAGTCTCTTCCTAAGTTATTTGTTGTTTACTGTTGTAATAATTCTTTTCTCAAAATTTATCTTCTGCACCTTGAAAATAAAAACTCTATCTATATCTATCTATCATCTACAGTGGTGCCTCGCAAGACGAAATTAATCCGTTCCGTGAGGCTCTTCGTATAGCGGTTTTTTCGTCTTGCGAAGCAAGCCCATTGACAGCTTAGCGGATTAGCGCTATTAGCGGTTTAGCGGCTTTTAGCGATCAGCTGTTAAGCGGCTTATCAGCGGATCAGCTGATAAGCGGCTTAGCGGCTTAGGAAAAGGGGGGGGAGGGGAAAAAACCCGCAGGAACTCACAAGACATTTTCGTCTTGCGAAGCAAGCCCATAGGGAAATTCATTTTGCGAAGCGCCTCCAAAACGGAAAACCCTTTCGTCTAGCGGGTTTTCCGTCTTGCGAGGCATTCGTCTTGCGGGGCACCACTGTCTCTATCTATCTATCTATCTATCTCAGGGCAGTTCACAGAATAAAATACAAGATAAAACACCAGTAAATTATTAAACCAAGGCAACAAAACAATACCCCCTTCCCACAGATAAACTTAAAAGGCTGTAGGATATTAATGAGCCCAAGGCCTGGTTAAAGAGAAAAGTTTTTGCCTGGCACCTAAAAATATATAAAGGCACCAGGCGAACTCCCTGGAACTCCATAGACGAGGAGTCACTGCAGAGAAGGCCCTGTTCTTGTGTTGAAACCCTCCGGAACTCACATGGAAGAGGCACACAAAGAAGGACCTCAGAGGATGCAGGCAGAATATGGGATGTTTACACAGGGAGAGGCATAACACCAGAGTGGCCCAAGCACTCATCAGCAACAAGATGCAAACTGAGCAATTCCTGCTGGAGATGGGCAGAATCTGTTGGGATGTGAAAATGCTAAAGGAGGATGTATTTATTACAGCCGTACCTCTAGTTACGAACTTAATTCATTCCGGAGATCCGTTCTTAACCTGAAACTGTTCTTAACTGTTCTTAACTAGAGGTGTGCTCTCACTAATGGAGTCTCTTGCTGCTGCTGGGGCAAAGTTCTCAACTTGAGGTAACTCTTCCAGGTTAGCGGAGTTTGTAACCTGAAGCGTTTGTAACCTGAGGCATTTGTAATTCGAGGTACCACTGTATTGACCTTCCTTCCTCATGTTTGTGGGTTCAGCAGAGTGCCACCCCTTTGCAGCTTAAAGAGAAGCACAGATAGGCCAGTTTTAGCCTTTTACTTTAAGTAATCCAGGATGCTTTCAAGCAGACTGGGTTTTCCTCATATTTCCCCCTTAAAATAACAGTCACACAAAAGGTCTTGTAAAAAGAACATTTACCCATTCAGAATGCTTGTTGAAGAGTAACAGATACAGCACCTTTTTCAGGCAGGCTTCAAATGGTAATTCAGCCACAAAGATACTAAAGTCCAGCTTAAAATGGAAATGGAAAGAGACGGAAAGAGTAAGAGTGTGCCCAGGCAGGTAGAAGAATATATAGCTATGCCTTCCCCCATCAGGGCACAGTGGGAACGTCTCTCACAGAGTCCTCTCTAGCAGGTTTACAGGAAAACTCTGTGAGCTTCCGCTCCTATCATGTGCCTATCTGGCAAAACATAACTTGTTGGTTTGACTGCATTAAATATCCCACAGAATACCTCAAGGACTGCCTCTCCACATATGAACCAACCTGGACTTTGCAATTATCACCTGAGGCCCTCCTTTGTGTGCCTGCTCCACCAGAGGTCCAGAGGGCGGCAACACGAAAATAGGCCTTTTCTGTGTTGGCTCCCTGTTTGTGGAATGCTCTCCCCAGGGAGATTCGCCTGGTGCCTTCATTACATCTATTTCAGTGCCAGGCAAAAACGTTTCTCTTCAACCAGGCGTTCGGCTGATTAACATTCTATGGTCCTTGAAATGTATTTGTGGGAGGTGGGGTTATTGGTTTGTTTCTGGTTTAATACAGATTTTGTATTCTCATTTTGTATTTTTCTGTTGTGAATCACTCTGGGCTCTTCGGATGAAGGGCGGTATACAAATTCTGACAGCAGCAACAACAAAACAACAACAACAGGGTCAAAGCTCTAGGATAGCCGCAAGTGCTGCTGATAACAACAACAACAGCAATTCATTTATCACTTTATTTGTGAAAAGTCTTAAAGTTATCGAAGATATTTTTAAATACATGAACGTAACATTAATTAAAAGCAAAGCAAAGCAAAACAAAACATACAATGACAAGAAGTAGGGCAAGTCCTACACCATCCCACTAAAAGTTCAGCATCACAACAGAGGCTACCCATCCCTCAAAGTCCGGGTTAATAAAAAAATTATTGGACGGGCACCTAAAAATGGACAACGATGGCACCTAGCCCATTTCCCTGGGAAGAGCCTCTGCAAGTAGGGGGCCACCACCGAAAAAGCCCATTATTGTATAACTACCCTCCACACCTTCTTTGGATGAGGCAAACATGGAAGGGCCTCTGAGGAAGACTGCAGATTATAAACCATGAGTGCAGAGGGCAAGAACCCCTTGCCTTTGCGTGTCAAGACCCCACAACCACCCCCTCGTTGAAATGAAACACACAGGACACCAATATTAGGTTAATGTTATTGGGCAAATTTTGGCCACAACTTTATTGATTACAGAATGTGAGCGGTATTGGCTTAGGTATTGAATGGACCCGACTATATCTGACTCCTGCTCATTGTGCAGGGAGTCCAGTAAGAGTAAACCACCAGAAGGGTAAACCACCAACACAAGCTCCCCCAGGTGTTCCCCACGGGGTCATGTCATGGTTCTAGCCCCGCCCCGGGCTTTGGACAAGATCCACACCCCCGGATTCCTTTAATGGAATACCCTTAAGCTTGGAGGGGCAGGTGATGGCCACGCCTCCCCTCCCCTATCATAAGGTCCAACAATGCCTAACCGCAACACCTTACAAAGTTGTGACGGTTGCTACGAGGTAGGCGAAAACCCAATGGCCCCATGCCAATTTTGCCAAGTGGAAAAATTTCTACCAGGCCCCTCAATTGCAACCAACTGAGGTTCATAGCAAGGCCAAGAAGAAAAACCTGCAAAATAGGGAGGGAGGGAGATCGAAGAGGCTCCCACCTTGGCATAAATGGTCCCAACCATGCTCCCACGGATTGGCTGGCTGGTCGCTGACACGGCCGGGATCCCCCGGGCCACACGGGACTTCGTCCCCGCCCCTGGAGGAGAGTAGGTGGCCACGCGGTCCACCGCAACTCCTCCCCACGGTGTAGTGGAGCAGACTTCCTTGTCTCTAGGGTTATCCTGCTGCGGTTCAGAGAAATATCTCCATTTCTGAAGAGCTTGGTGTTTCCACTGTCGCTCAGCTGCACCCGAATTATTTAGTGGGCTGTATTTAAAGGGCTCCCCAAGCGTGTTAGCAAAACCAAACACTTCTTAGCAATAAATCAGACGCGGGCAATCCGACTTCACCACCGTTAAGTGGTGCTGCAAAGATAAGGTTCTTTAAAGGTCACGTTTTGAGAACCTCTTTTTCTTCTCCCTCCTCTTGTCAGCGGTGGTTGTTGCTCAGAAAGATCAGCGGTTCCTGACCTTGACAACAATGCCCCCGAGGGTTAGCGACAACCCCTTCTGTATCAATGCACATGGCGAGAGCCTCGTGGGGGCTGTACGCTTTTGATAGCAGGCAGCCTGGCTTTTCTTGACAACTCTCCGAGCAAAAAGATTTAATCCATCTCTCCCAATGTGAACTGGATCGCACTCCGCTGACATTAGATCCCATGCCCCAGGGAGAACCAAGCTGTGTGCTGTGTGGTTGTATTAGTGTGACTTTAATGGCTAAGCAGGGCAACCGGGCTTGACAAGAACTAAATAATACAAGCAGGGCGGGGGGGGGGAGAGTAACATGCCAAAGTCTATGGATTTCCTGGCATGCTAAAATATTGAAAGCCAACAAGACCAAAAGCTATGGGTGAGCTAGGTTTCAGCTCCTTGTTAGGATGTAAACAAGAGAAGATCTCCCCCAACCAACTCTTAGTACTGGAGGTGGTTCGCAGACACCAGGAATTATCTTATCCTCCAATAACTGCAATTTGCATTTCAAATGTGAAATGTGATTTCAGTCTGAGCACTTTAGACATCTCCTGCTTAGTTTGGAAGCGTGAAATCTCCTAAGCTGTCTAAAATTGGCTAGGAAAATATACCTTGCATGGCATCGATCAGATGCCATCAGATCAGAGTGGCTGCAGAAACCCAGCCAGAGAGGCAGGGTAGTAATAATAATAATAATAATAATAATAATAATAATAATAATAATAATTGTTATTATTATTGCTTGTTAAGTATGCCATTCCATCGCATATGCCAGATATCCAATGCCAACCACTGTACAAATACTGAATCTCCAATGGTTATTCAAGGATTTGAGAATTCAGAGGGAATTTTAAGGAGTAGATTTGGGAGCAGATTCTGGGTTGCAGCGTACAGATGGGGAAAAAAAGAGTAGTCTAAAAAGGGAGGGGGGAGAGGGAGCAGCCTGCTCAAAAGCACAGCATTGATGGAAGCAAAGTTTTCAGGGGGGTGGAGGGGCTTCTGTTCTTCATCTTCCAACACCCACCAGGTGCAACGCTAAAAAACTGGACAAAAGCAAGGAGATTTCTCAGGAAAGAAGCCAAAAGCCAAATAGTGCTAGTTCAATCAAAAGGAGACTCCCGGGTGGAATCTTTGTTCCTGCTGCATCAGATCTCGTTCCACCGCAGTCATGAATAATCACCTGGATTTTCTGCCCATCTTCGGCTCCCCTTCCCACCGACCCCATTTCAAGGAGGCAATTAATAGCACCAGGTGCAACTCTTCTGCCTCATCTCCCAGGACTTCCCCATTGTACACGGCCGAGGTCCCCACCTCCAGAATTTCTTTGCAGAAGCCTCTTTCCCTTGGTGTGGCACTTCATCTCAGAGGACCCCAGCACAATGGGAAAGGAAATTGAATGTGGCCACGCTCACAAAGGAGTTACGCTCTCCTGCCTCAGGTTCCCCCTCCCCACCCAGTGGCCCGAGGGCATGATTTGCTTCATCTAGTTGTGCCACAAAGCTGGAGTTCTTTGCTTGTTTATTTAAAAGAAAGCTGCAGTGAGAGAAAAGCACAGTGTAAACTTGCAGTCGGGTTTAATTCTTGCACAGTTAGGTTCGCCAGCAATGACCACAGCGACTAACAGCTAAATTAAGAAATCAATTTCTTATGTTGAAGATGTGCCCAGCCAGCTCGGCCAAAGGTGGTCCTTTTCGTGGTAAGGCATCTAAAACAGCACACAGCATTCCCAGTGTGGTCTCAACCATATATTTGTATAATGGCCTTACGGTATTGGCAGATTTTCCTTTCCCAATGATCCCTCGCATGGGATTCTTCTTCTTCACAGGTGCCACAGTGGATCAACATTTTCATCAAATGATCCACTACCCAGTACGTTTCCAAGCACAGTTCTAAGTGTTGGTGCTGACCGTTAAAGCCCTAAACGGCCTCGGTCCAGTATACCTGAAGGAGCATCTCCACCCTCATCGTTCTGCCAGGACACTGAGGTCCAGCGCCGAGGGCCTTCTGGCGGTTCCCTCCCTGCGAGAAGTGAGGTTACAGGGAACCAGGCAGAGGGCCTTCTCAGTGGTGGCTCCTGCCCTGTGGAACACCCTCCCATCAGATGTCAAAGAGATAAACAACTACCTGACATTTAGCAGACATTTGAAGGCAGCGCTGTATTGGGAAGTTTTTAATGTTCAACGTTTTATTGTGTTGTTAATGTTTTGTTGGGAGCCATGAGATGGGAGGATGGAAAAGGCTGTCATTATGTCTCAAGCGCTACAGGACTGCAGTGACAGCCTCCTTTGGCAAACTGACCCTTGCCACCCACTCCTCAATTATAAAAATGACATGTAGCTGCCATCATCTAATCATGCTAACCACAAGACTGCCTCACTCTTACTGAAAGAATCCCAGTATCTAGGGAAGAAGCAACATTTTAGTATTGCGTATGTCTGAGCTGGCACAGGTTGGTCAAGTGTGAATGAAACAAAGGAACGGATTCTGAATGAAAAATGAAATTTATTTCAGGAAAGCGCAGCTTACTTGGAACTAAAATTTAAAAGACCACTTTTAAAAACTGTAACAGAGAGGCATAAAAACAGAATTCTAAAACATTCCTTAGGCCAGTTTTCACCAAACTGGGACCATCCAGATGTTTTTGACTACAACTCCATCCATCCTAGGCAGTTGTGTTATATTCCTAAACCTCAGGAGGACACCAGGTTTGCAAAAGCTGCTACAGGCATTTTTCCTTCCCGTGTCCATACTTAAATCCTAGTACCTTCACAAAATTCCCAGCATGTTCCCATCTTATTTTATATTTCCCTCCCGTCTTTGAAGTGACCGCACTGGAGATGGGGAATATGGGCTCAGAAATCACACACCCTTCGATACATACCATATTTTTTGCTCTATAAGACTCACTTTTTCCCTCCTAAAAAGTAAGGGGAAATGTGTGTGCGTCTTACGGAGCGAATGCAGGCTGCGCAGCTATCCCAGAAGCCAGAACAGCAAGAGGGATTGCTGCTTTCACTGAGCAGCGATCCCTCTTGCTGTTCTGGCTTCTGAGATTCAGAATATATTTTTTCTTGTTTTCCTCCTCCAAAAACTAGGTGCATCTTGTGGTCTGGTGTGTCTTATAGAGCGAAAAATATGGTAATCTCTGAGCCCAGACCCTTCCCCTAATGGTTGTTTAACAGATGAAAGAAAGGCTGAGTCTCCTCTTTGCCCCCGAGGACTCGGGGGAAAAACTTTTCCCAAGACCTAGTCCCTCCACTCTATTCCAGAATCAATACACTGGAGAGAAAAATGCAGCCACCTGGGTTATCCAATGCATAAGATACCTTATGAAACTTACCAGTGTCCCTACAAAGATGGTTTAGGGTTCTAAACAGCACTTTGTGCTCATAGCTTTGCTTGAAAGTGGTGGATTTAAGTGGGGAAAATGACCGTTAAAGGCAAAGCATAAAAAGTGCAACAGGACTGCAGGAGAAGGGAGAAGTTGCAGCCAGATGTTCACCCGGCACACTTGCAAGTTTTTCATAACATAAAATAACCTGGAGGTCATCTTTTTTCAAATTAAAGCAAAGGCACATACAGGTAGGGAGAAAACCTAAATAATGTAACCTGCGGATGCAAAGCAAAGCAATTTGTGGTGTACAGAGCTTTACGAGAAAAAGAAGTTTATATACTGGAACTGTAAATAGAAAAGGTAAAGCAGTGCAGGTGTGCAGCTGCAGTACAGGTGTGGAAAACCTGTGTTGAATTACAACTCCCATTGTCTCTGCCCACTGACCATGCTTGCTGGGGCTGATGGGAAGTACAGCTCAGAAACAACTAAAGGTTTCCCACACCTGCCATAGTGTGCTTGGACTTGATGCTTAAGACAAATCATGCTCCTCTGGGATGCTGCTCACATGCAAAGCAGGAACAAGTGTGCTAAGCTCTCTCGTCTCCACCTCTACGAGTCTTTCAGGTGCCACAAGACCTAAGCAGACCCAAAACTAAAACAAAACCACCAGACAAGAGTATAACAAAGTTGGCTTTGGATCGCTGAAATTAAACAGGGCTTTGATGAAACTGCATGCTTTCTGACAAGCCGGAAACTGGGTAAGGGGCATGGCTACCAGGAAACAAAACTAACCAGAACACAAGAAAGAATACGGTTGTGAGATGGAGATTACATGTTAATAGCAATGATTAACCAACATTAAGGGGGGAAGTATATAGATCACAACTTAAAAAGAGCCAGTCAGGCATTAGGGCAGCCTTTGCAAATCTTGCGTGTTTTGGACTACAACTACCATCAGCAACAGGCAGCATGGTTGTAGTCCAACAAAACATCTGGAGAGCATCAGGTCAGCAAAGGATGGATTAGGGAAAGGTGGAAGTGCTAAATTGTCTGCCTCTTCCCCTCTTTCTGGAAAGCGGCAGCAGATTATGACTCACAGAGCAGAATGATGCATTTTTCTCTGCGTACCTTTTTAAAAAGTATGTTTCTCTGAATGCTGAAAATCCAGGCAAGTGGTCTATAATATCCCTAGCGTGAAACAAGGCCTTGGTCAACTAGAACAGGGGTCAGCAAACTTTTTAAGCAGGGGGCCGGTCCACTGTCCGTCAGACCTTGTGGGGTGCCGGACTATAGTTTTTTGGGGGGGAAAGAGAGAACGAATTCCTATGCCCCACAAATAACCCAGAGATGCATTTTAAATAAAAGGACACATTCTACTCATGTAAAAACACGCTGATTCCCAGACCGTCTGCGGGCTGGAATTAGGTGGTGATTGGGCCGGATCCGGCCCCTGGGCCTTAGTTTGCCTACCCATGCACTAGAAGTCTTTCTCAACCTTGGGTGCTCGGATGTTGTTGGACTACAACTCCCATCACCCCCAGATGGCAGGAACCAGTGGTCAGGGATGATGGGAGTTGTAGTCCAACATCATCTGGGGACCCAAGGTTAAGAAAGGCTGCACTAGAAGGAAGCACTACAGCCAGCTCTATAGCACCCCACAGACATGCCTGGAAACAGCTACAGCCATTTGGGCCAATGCCCTGTGGAATTAGAAAAAACAAACAAACTACTGTTTGTGGGCAGTTTTGCAGAAACGCTGATATTTGCTGATTTGCCGTTCCTGTTTTAAAGGCTTGGCTGAGAAAAAGAGTAGAGTGCATTCTGCTAGGGCATTTTAAATGGCCATCTCAGCAACATTATTTGACAGCTTCCTTAAGAGTGCATCTTGCAGGACAAATTGTTTCCCCCACCTATACCCTCTAACACCAGCCATTTCACATCATTTAGCCTTCCTCCACAGAGTGAAACCATCTCATGCCACCACTGTGGGAGAAATCATGGGGCTGTTTGATCTTAATCCACCAGATGTCCCTTTTTAAATATCTCCCTGCCCAGGGCAGTCTGCAAGCCAGTCTCTTGGCAGGCTTAGAATGCAGCACAACTGCTTCTTCCAAGGGAAGACTGGACGAAGGGCTACCAAAAAATAATTCCCTGCAGAGATCTAAAAGGGGCTTCTAATGTTTTAATGTTGTATTTTAATCTTTTTTAAATTGTATTTTAATCAACTTGTTTTTATTATTGGTTGTTAGCCGTCTTGGCTGGGGAGGGCGGAGTATAAATAAAAAAAAAATATTATTATTCAAAAAGGATTCACCTATTGCGGGAACTTCTCTCCTGCTTGATCAGTTATTACTCCAAACAATAGCCTGAGATGCGGGTTTTTTATTTTCCCCTATGTGAGGATGATGTCTTTTAAACTGAATACAAATCCACCACTGCAAATATAAAAATGCATGAAAAGACAGGGACAAGGGAGAATAACACAGGCCACACCTTGCAGTATATAGATCCTCGGGATGCCTCAGCAAACAAAATGCTGTGGCTGAAAAGCTGATTTGGAGAGGCATGCCAATCAGCAATCTTTGTGATGCAGGATCCTTCCTTTAGATCAGGTACTGAAGGTTAGCTTTCGAAAATGGTCATGATGCATAAATTTGTACTTGCACCAGCTTATTCCATGCACCACAGAATCTCAAGTCTAACATGGACTAAGAGAAATCGTAACAGCAGCCCAGTGCAGTAAACTGGACTGAGTGTGAAATCTCGGACGAGGCAGATTGGAGTTCAAGCTCCATTCTGCCATGAAGTTTGATGGGTAACTCTGGATAACTGTCATCTGTCCAAAGCTGTTCAAGAAAGAGTAAGATACAAATATTAGAATTGTGCAACGTAAGCTATGTTGCTTGGGACGCGGGTGGCGCTGTGGGTAAAACCTCAGCGCCTAGGGCTTGCTGATCGCATGGTCGGCGGTTCAAATCCCCGCAGCGGGGTGAGCTCCCGTTGTTCGGTCCCAGCTCCTGCCCACCTAGCAGTTCGAAAGCACCCCTAAGTGCAAGTAGATAAATAGGTACCACTTTATAGCGGGAAGGTAAACGGCGTTTCCATGTGCTGCGCTGGTGCCGGCTCACCAGAACAGCTTCATCATGCTGGCCACGTGACCCGGAAGTGTCGGCGGACAGCGCTGGCCCCCGGCCTCTTAAGTGAGATGGGCGCACAACCCTAGAGTCGGACACGACTGGCCCGCACAGGCAGGGGTACATTTAAGCTATGTTGCTACCCTGTACTTTGAATTCTATGAAGGAAGCACAGAACACGCTGATGACACATGGATGAAATTTTCTCCAATTCGGATTTCCAGATTGATTAAAATGACAAAAAGGAAAACCAGGCTACTGCTCTGAGCCAGTTGCATTTCTGTATTAAGCAGATATAACACTGAGTTATACCTTGGTTTTTACAGAGGGTTCTAACTCCTGAGGTTAGAAATATCTAATTCTTCTACATTTAAGTGCCTGGCTGCATGGAGCCTCCTCGCATGATGAAACTACGAATTTCAGGCACTGAACTATTTCAGTAGCTGAAACTCATTGTATACTTTTTTTTTTTTAACTGCTTAGGTGCACGTCTGAACAAACATTAACCACAGGGGGGAAATGATACCTGTAGAAATGAATGAAAGCTTGTGTTTCCAGCCCAATTTTGTTTAATGAATAGGTGGAATTGTGTAAAAAGCTACAATATAATAGGAGCTTGATATAGGCCAATGGCATAGGTCAGAACCTACGTTCTGCAAACCACAAGATGTGGAACCAACTCTAACGCATACTGAATTCAACAATGCGGCCTACTGTAAGTGTGACTTGGTATTATTAATGTTCAGAACTCACCGATAGATCTAAACTGTAATGGTCAAAGTTAAGAAAAATATACAGAGCAGTATGGACGTGAAGCAAAAAGCAGAGGAACAAAATATTAACACCTTACAGGTAAATTTGGGACCATCATATTACTTTATTTTGTCAGCAGAGGCATCCACTCCTCCCCTCCAAGTTAGGGAAATAAATAGCACACAATTCTTCAAAACTTTGCTGCATTGCCCCTGAGGTGTTATAAATTTTTTTAAAGCATTTTTTAAAAGTTGCAAAAACGAAAAGTGCCTTTTTTGCCCTTTTTTGCAGATGAATGAACAAGAGTGAGCAAGCGCCTTTGCTAGAATATGTGGTGCATTGATTATATGGATTTAATCTCATTTTGGTATACATAGAATAGCAGTGTATTTAGCAGGCATAACTAACACAGTGCTTTGACCCCTTCAAAGTGCCAAATGTAAGGGAGGGGGGCTCCACAACTGCTGTGCCTCTTTTTTACCCTGCCTCCCCCCCTTTCAACCCCTTTCTTAGCACTAGTAGAAACAGCAGAAGAATTGTGTTTTTGTATGTTTAAAGGGTACACCTGCCGTATGTTTTAAACATACGCTATGTCATTATGACATTTAAATTATTGTTTTAACATATGGCTTTCCACTTGTGATTTATAAAATATTTTAAACTTTTCAGTTTCCACAGCCTGAAGTTCTGCAAAAAAAAAAGAAAAAGAAAAAAGAACTGCACTTCAGTTTGCACAGAAAAGGGAGCAGTTATCTTACTAATCCTGGAACCACTTTAACATTCTTTACTAGCTGACCTTGTTGTATTTTAAATACAGGTCTCTGAAATAGGTTCTCGTGATCCTATACGTTTGACATCTTTATAGTCTGAACTCAACAAAACTGTACATTTTAACCATTTATTTGTATGTAGGGGGAAGGATTGGTTCTTTAACCCAAAATCGCTATAAATTTATAAATACAAATAGTGCTTAAGGTTTTTCTTCATGCTTTAACAGGGTACAAACTGGTTACAATGATGTCAAGGTTAAGCACCTCACACAAACAAGAGGAATAAAATAAAAGTGTTTGCTGGTATAATGCTATCCTTAGTTGAGACATTATTAAGTTACTTTTTCACTGTTCAACACTGTTCAACACTCCCTAACTCTGCAACAGTTTTAAGGCTATATATACACACAAATGTATATTTCCAAGTTAGGGGGGGGGGAGACAGATATAGAAAAACGCATTGTACATTGCTTCCTATAAAAAGGTATATTTTACACCTTTTTAAAAAAATTTCTAGCTACATTGCTACAACCTATTTATATATTTTGTTGATTTTCCTTTGGAGGGGGAATCTGTTGACTGAAAGGTTAAAGAAAGCTACATATTGATCATACAATATTCTCAACATAAAAAGGGACAAAATACAAGGTGCACGAAACAGTAGTTCTGCAAACACGGCTGATTTGAAAAGTTATCTTTGAATGTTCAATAGGAGAAAAGTCAAATTAGTTTTATTACTTTTATGATTTTTTTAAGAATTAAAATTTAAACTCAACAGTTAAATATTCTGAACATGCTGTATTTCAAATCTCACATACTGTTAAAACACTAGTTTTTGTTCTAAGTCAATGGGGCCATATAAAACATACCATAAAAAGTAAGATTGTCAGACTCTGACAAATGAGTTTTCATTAACAAGAGGCAAGTATAACTTCACATGATTCTCTCAAAGCAAAAATCTTGAAAGAAACTCATGGGGGGAAAATTTTCATTTCTGAAACCATATTACTCCTGCTAACTGGGGGGAAATATCCACCTGTGCCTTGGGCAACAGTCAAGAGTTTTTCCCATTTCATAAATGGGCAATTAGTTAATAAAAAATATTTATCCACATGACATCTCATTTACAAGCATTTCAAAAGACAAGGGAGAAAGTAGTTACACATATATTGTTAAATTTTGTTGTTTGTTAAATCAATCTTTATTGATATAATGGAATTCAAAGTATTTTACTTGGAACAGCAGCCAACCCAGCCAATCAGGATGATAAGAATGCTGCAGGCTTATACTAAATAAAGACATAGCCTCTTACACAACTGAAAATTAACTGAAGGTAAAGATTTTTTTAAAGGTGCAAATAATCAAGGCATTTTGACCCCCATGATCTATATTTCACTGCCATGTTGCAAGGCTGGCAAACATGTCCCATTTGTTCACTGAACTTCCCATATATTTCAATAGGATTTTTAGATCCCGCAGGAATTATTATTTTTTTAAATCGAACAACTAAAAGTTCGATGGAGAATGAACTGTTTTATCAGTTATTTTCCATACTAGAATTGCAATGATCTGCCTTTATATAAAATAGCCTTTACACAATTTCTATGTACCTCCTGAGCGCTTAGCTGGCGAGGTTGCTGCTCCCAGCAATCCAGAACCACAAATGTGAATGGAAAAGGGCTAGATTACTGTTGTTCAAAGCAACAAACCAAGCATTTAATCTAACCTTAATTGATGTAAAGCAGTTCATCATTAAATAAGCATTTTGTACAACCACAATTGCACTTTACAAAACAAAAATCATACAACATAAAATTGCTTAGAGTCCAATTTACAACATATTGGTTTCAATATCACTTTTACAGAAGTCTGTTTTGCAATAGAAAACGTAAAGGGGAAAAAAAGATCATCAGTTCCTGGGCTAGGTGTTGGGACTGCTGGTTCCAGGTGTAGTCACTTTCGCCAACACATCTTTTCCCCTTCAAGTAAGGTGGAAGATGGATGTTAGGAAGGGTCACTGTGGGTAGGGTGCAATTTCCATCAGGATGGATGTAAACTCCACAGCTTAGATGGCAGTTTTACCACATATCATCGGTTGATGCAGAGTCCTTAAAGAAAAGAGAAGGAACCCTTTAAAGTCTGGAGCGCCCAAAATTACAGCAGTTTCTGGATAATCCAGACTGAAAAGGGTAGATACGGCGATAATTTTAGGATTCGGGTGTTCTTTACATTCTGAAGAGCTTTACTCTGGGAATAGTAACTTATGAGCGTTTAACAATATAAGATACCTAGTACACAAAAGCTATTTATGTCAGCCATCCCTTGTAAATTGTTTAACATAAAAGCAGACTATTTTCAGGTGTCAAGAGTTAAACTTTCAGCTTCTGCCTTAAACTAAAAGTTATTCACACATGTTCTCCTACAGTTTTTCAGTTTTCCTACCCCATAAGGCAAGCTAGAAAGCAGGTTGCAGTGAAATCATCCTTAGAATTTAAAATCTTGGTACTCTAGACTCACATCATTAGAAGTATCTTTTTAGATGCTATTAATATAAAACAGATATTGTCCAACTGTCATTCACCTCTTTTCCTTAGTCATGTTTAAATGCTGAACAAGGCATTTCTGTGCCACATGCCAGTTCTGTGGAGATGAAGAATGGCTTGACTCACCAGATGCAAGACATCACCTGGGTACTAAAGCAAGCAGCAGCTTCAGGTGTTCAGTATCTGATGTAACTCAGCACTTCATAATCACAGTACTGATATGCAGTACTACTGCACCCTTTATTTCTGCAGATAAAGATGGATTTTTCTACTCCTCTGGCATTAAGAGATTTAAGATTTCTAGAAATGTTGAAAGTAGCTAGGGGAAATGCAAATTAAAAAATAAAGGCAAGAAATGCTTATTTTCATATAACTTTTAGTATGTTTTATGTATAACTATGCAAATTAAATTGCAGGGTTTGATATGTTTACTGAACCCAAAGGCACCTAAACATCTTGGGTTTTGTGAAAACAGGGACTCTGGCTTTAATCTCCCCCACCCCGAAATCTTCAGCTGTGCAGGACTTCAACTGTGTTTAGCTTCCCTGAACCCTAATTTTGGCTTGTCATTGTGTTGAAACCACAGTTAATAACAAACTTCGGCTAATTTAACAAACCAGCTTCATAATTTGTGGTTTGAAGTTGGCTGGATGTTCAAGCCAGTTTGCTACAAATCACGTGGTCAAGTTAAAGGCCAAAGCCTTCTTGCCTGTCCACTCAAGGAGGTGGTGTGACATGAAAACACTATCACTGTAACCACCAACTTCAAAATTACCGTATTTTTCGCCCTATAGGATGCACTTTTCCCCCTCCAAAAATGAAGGGGAAATGTGTGTGCGTCCTATGGGGCGAATGCAGGCTTTCGCTGAAGCCTGGAGAGCGAGAGGGGTCGGTGCGCACCAACCCCTCTCGCTCTCCACGCTTCAGGAAGCTCTCCGCTAGCCATGGGAGACCCAGCTCTCCCACGGCTAGCGGAGAGCTTGCCTGCACCCAGAAGCTTGGGGCGCGCTGAGCTCAGCACGCCCCAAGCTTCGGGCTTCGTGCAGCGCTCCGCTAGCTGTGGGAGAGCTGCGCGAAGTCGTGTGGCTCTCCCACGGCTAGCGGAGACCTTGCCGGCACTCAGAAGCTTGGGGTGCGCTGAGCTCAGCACGCCCCAAGCTTCGTGCAGCACTCCACTAGGCGTGGGAGAGCCGCGCGATTTACGGCTAACGGATAGCAGCCTGTTCTGTGGGCTGGGGTCGGGGGAAGCTCGGGCTTCCCCCGCCCCAGCCCCGCACCTGGGGGGGAAATAAAAATGTTTTTCTTTATTCCCCCCCCCCCAAAAAAACTAGGTGCGTCCTATGGGCTGGTGCATCCTATGGGGCGAAAAATACGGTAGTTTTTTCCCTACTCCTTGCCTTCTCTCACACAGCTGGGGGAGAGTTAACAGATTTTGCTTTCCATTTGGACCAATGTGGGATTGTTAAGCCTTCTAGCATGACAAATTGTGTTTGGCACTAGCTATGGTGGATTTCAGACAAGCAAAGTTCAAACGAGTGTTTCTAAAACAGGCTCATTTAGACGGATCACGTTGGTATGAACCACATATTTGTCTCCAAATGACATAGAAAACATTAGCTGGCTTCTGTGGTCATCTTCCCAGTCACATGGGACAGGGAGAGGAGAGTGCATGTTCCTAAATCATGTCCCTCTAAACCAGATATGGGGAACCTTTTGGCCTCCAAAGGTCACTGAATTACAACTTTCATCAACCCTGGCCATTCTTGCTAGGGCTGGTAGGAGTTGCAGTTCAGCGCTATCTGGAGGACCAAAGATTCACCATTCCTGCATACTGCACCCCAATGCAGTCAGCAACTAAGGAAGGGTGGCTATAAGAATCGCCTGGGGCACCCAGCTGCCACTTTCTAAAGAACTAAAGAACATGACTTTCTAAAGAACTAAAGAACATGACTTTGAACATGCCACTTTCTAAAGAACAAGACTTAGGCTCTTAAATCAGGTGGCATTTTTGTGTTGGTAAAATACGGCATTCTTAGTATTTTGCACGCATCTACATTTGTCAAGATGTCCTGGCTGAATAATTGTAAGCAATCATTTTGAATGTTGCTGACCTAGAAAAAGGTTATGCTATCATTCCAATTATTAACAGGATTTTCTTTACGCTTCTGAATCTTGAGGTTGCTCACTTTTGATGCTTCTGTACACAGTATACTGATGTTCAAGAGAAGCCAACTGGGAAACTGGAGATTATCTTGCACAGCAGTCAAGTCATTTCAGTTTGGTTGGCATCCTCCATACCAGAAATGACAGAAATATATCTATTTCACCTTTTAAGATATTTAAAAACCTTGTGTTGGAAGGTGGCAAATTAGAAAGGCTTCTACTATGCATAAAAAGCCCTCCAGTAGCAGACCATCCACCAAGAATCTTCTAGTGGTTTTAAGATGAGTTCTCCAAAATGGCATGTCACTCAAAAGCACAACGCATGACCAGCCCAAGCAACCTAATTTCCTCCACTGACTCCATTTTGTCTACCCAGTTACATTTAGCCTGGTGCAAAATGCAGTGAGGTTGCGCTCACCCGTGTAGTCTGAATTCAAGTACTTAATCTAGGACCCTCGTACCTATGGGACCGCCTCTCCTGGTATGCCCCGTGGAAGACCTTAAGGTCCATAAATAGCAACACTCTACAGGTCCCAGGCCCTAAGGAAGTCAGAATAGCCTCAACCAGGGCCAGGGCCTTCTCAGCACTGGCTCCGGCCTGGTGGAACACTCTGTCTCATGAGACCAGGGCCCTGCAGGATCTGATTTCTTTCCACAGGGCCTGTAAGACAGAGTTATTGCGCCTGGCCTTTGGCTTGGAATCAGCCTGATCCCCTCCCCCTCTTTCCTTTTCCTTCTGTGATGGAACCCCTATTTGGGGACTTCCCTGACTTTTTTCTGGCTCATGTAGGACCAGTCTGGATAGTTGGCCTTGGTGAAGATTTGACATTTTCTCCCCCCAAACAGTTTTTGATCAGGGCTTCCACTGAAATGAGGCTGCATTTTAAGTTGTATTTTAATCCTGTTTTTAAGTTGTATTTTAATCTATTGTTTTTATACCTGATGTTAGCCGCCCTGAGCCCAGTCTTGGCCAGGGAGAGTGGGGTATAAATAAAATTTATTATTATTGTTATTGTTATCAACATCATCATCACCATCCTGGATTTGGTTTCTCTCCTGGCTGCCAGCCTCACACCATAAGCTTGTTTCTATTGCTCTGCCCTTTATTCTCCCTTTTCTGCTTTTTCTAGCCTCTGCAACGTGCACCAAATACAGGGTGATAAGCTACCTTAGTCATACTCAAAGCAGTCTCACTGAAATCAGTGGATTTAAGTAACTGAACCCATCCATTTCAGTGGTTCTATTCCTTGTACAGCTTAGCTGAGCATCACCACTGCCATGATACAAAGAAAACCCTTCTGTAGAATTATGTACGAAAGTTATGCACTGCATTAGAAATGTGCTCCTTTGATGTAAAATAAATGAGGACTTTGATGAGACCATGCGTGGCCACAAAAATGAGTAAAAAAAACATAGTAGTTCTGAGTATTAGAGACTTCTCAACCTGTCCCCACTACCAGACAAAACAGGCACAAAAAGTCAACAGTGAAAGGTTAATGATTGTGTAGATGCCACCCATATGCATGAATGCAGAGCTAAAAATGTTTTCCTTTCAACTCCCCAAGAACCTTTCTACAAGTGGGAAGGGTAGTGTGCATGGTGAGGTGTGTTATGTGCCAAGGAAATAGCAAAAAAAGTGCAAGCACATGTTTGAGACAGAAGATGGGGTGCGTGTGAAAATGAAGCAGAAGAGTTGTGAAAATTAAGTGGTGAAACAAAAATGCCAAGATTTTCAGTGTATTAGTCACATAGCACTGCACACGGAATAATTCAATTATGAGATGGGGGGAAGCTAATGGCTTGTCCACCAATGCTGAAGCCACAGCAAGAACAAACTGGGTAGCCCAACTTGACACAACAGGCACCAATTCCACTTCTGACAGCCAAAATACATTGCCATTCACATGCAACAAAATGTTTCTTTCTGCAAGCATTTTTACAGCTACAATTCAAATGGAAGACAGCTGTGCATTGGGACTCCTAATGTCAGTGATAAACAGGTCTCACAAATCTGGATTTCTTTTTTTTGCTTTAATGAACATAATACATTTTAAGCACTGAAAAAGCAATCTTTCCATCAACTAAACTTGTGAAAATGGTCAGTAAGGACAGGCTGACGGGATGACAGGCTGGACAGCACTAATACTCACAGCATCATCATTTCTATAAGGATTCAGTCTGTTATAAACTGCTTCAATCACACTCCGTCTAAAGCAAGCAAGAAAAAAAAAAGGTTTTAAAGATCAGCATTTTCCAAAGGACAATTGTCATCTGAAAACAGATTCTCAAAACAGAAATACCTTTTAAAAAGGAAAAAAGGAAAGGAAACCCTTATTTATATATATAAAAATATGTGCCATCTTTCTGCAAACTGACATTCAAGGTAGTTTACCAGAATTCCATAAGACCGTCAACACTCATAACAGAACACACATCATTATACAGAAATAGATAAAAGCAGCAGCTTAACCATTTTAGTAGTAGCCAGTTGACTATCGACAGACCAAACTAGGTAGGACAAGCACAGCGAAACAAAACAAACACTACAGCAAATTGAACCAAATTACTGGAACTACTTACCAAAATCCCAAATAAGGAAAGCAACATTTATTTTAAAAGAATTAATCAAGTACCAGAGAATGTCAGCAGAATGAGAGGGCCAAGGACCAAAGAATAGCACAACTAGTTATCTGCACCCAGTAGGGCTTGAATTCCCAGCAGCCCCAATACAATTATTCCACTTGAAAATCCCATGCTCAAGCAACTGGGCATGTCTTGAACCAGGGTTTGAATCCCAGTACAGATGTGGATGAAATTCCCAGTAATACCCTTCAGTACAGGAAAAACTGGGGCTTCACTAAAGGCTCATCCAGACAGAAAATTCCCACAGATGGTTTGGAACTTTACTGCCAAACTAAGATGAACAGAAAGAACCCCTAACAGAGATGCAAGATTTAACACTCTCAGTTCATCTCTGGTTCAACTGTAGTCAAAATATCCTGTATCTCCGTGCCCAATAGCCTAACATCTAAAATTGTCAGAATGAAGAAAGATTTGACATTATAGCCTTGATTATGTTGTACTACTAGACCTTTTTATTTAATTATATTTTAATCCACTTTTCTACCAAAAGATAAATTCAAGAAAACTTAAGAATTAAAGACGCCTTGATTTTCTTCAAAATATTAACAGGTTAGGTTCAAAGCTACCAAATTACAAAAAAACCTAAAATTGCAACAGTTCAAAATGGAGCAGACAATAGCATTTAAACCCCATTTTGAGAAGCAGTGTCTAAGCCGCAGCCTTTCTCAACCTGTGGGTCCCCAGATGTTGTTGAACTACAACTCCCATCACCCCTAGCTAGCAAGGCCAGAGCTCAGGGATGATGGGAGTTGTAGTCCAACAACATCTGGGGACCCACAGGTTGAGAACCACTGGGAGAGATAGCTGCTTACTGAAAGGCAAACTTCCTTAGGCAGGCCTTCCATGGCCTCAGTACCAGTACAAAAAAGACCCCCACCATTTGACAGTGGATGGACAAAGGGCACAGTCTCATCAAATGATCTTATGGATGCAATGGCTTCATGTGAGAAGAAGCAATTCTTAAAGATACTCTGGTCCCAAACCATTTAGTCATAAAGCAGTGTTTGAATTGACCCCGGAAGCAGATTGGCAACTGGTGGAGCCTGCATGGTATCAGAAGTTTTGATGCGTTACCATCCGAGAAATGCAACTATGACCTTGGTGAAAATGCAATACCATAAAAACCAGCATTATACATATCAAATGAAAACTAATTTGTTTAAGCCAGTCAAAACATATAAACATAAATACCTAAACCATTAGAATCATACACTTAGAAAGATTTAAAAGCGGTAAATATTTAAGAACTTCAGTTAAAGGATGAGGCCACTCTTAAAAATAGCCTGACCTTTCTTCAGCTGTGGTATGACATAGGTTTACTTTTAATTTTAGAATCCACCTCCCAGTCTGCCACAGGGTATCACGCATGCCTTCATTTCCATGTTTAATATAATTCCAAATTTGAAAGAAAAGGTTAGGGCTAATAGTCGTAATGCCCCTTTAAAATTATTTTGGTGCCCCTCCCTTTTTAAGAGTGGCCTTATTTAAAGAATATTAAATCAACAGCAGATTTACGCAGGTGTAAACTCACTTGCTTGCCAATTCACCCCCTGGTGGAAGGTTTGGGATGCTCTCTGTTTGTAAAGTACGCATGACGTGGACTAAGTCTGGCACTCCTTCGCCCTGCTTCTTTATGATCTCTGGGAATCAGAAGTACTTTCTTTGTAAATTCAGTCCAAATGCAATTGAAAAGATTTCAACATTTTACTTTATATAAGACAGACTAAGATTTCAAAACCTTTGTCATATTGAGTATTGTATTTAGAGTGTCTCTTGTACCATAACAAAATAAGCAGGCTGGATAAAACAGTTCTACCTTGGCATCTTTGCCATGTATTTCCTACAATAAAACTTTTGGAAGCATACAATATATTAATCTCATTAGATCATTATCTAAAAATATCAATGATACTCTTGTAGTACATTGTAAGGGAGCTTGCTCTAAAAGAGCACTGAGATCTTAAGTGCTTATACTGCCTGAGAAGAAAACAAATTAGTTATAAATTGATTTCACAGAAAAATGTAACAACCATTTTTAGTAAATGAAAATGATACACTCCAACAGACCAATTTAAGAGTTTTATAAACTGAAATATGAAAACATGAGTGACATGATAGGAAACATACTATCTTGAATAAAAATAAGAGTTGTGAAACAACAAAAGATGAACTGCACAGTCTCTGTAGGGAAACAATGCTCAAACTAATTTGTGCAATACTTAAACCCCATTGTATGAATTGTTGAAATAATCAAGAATCTGATTTCAGCTGCAGCATCATTTACTTTCAAGCAGTATTTGAACACCGAATATTTGAACACTTCAAACTTCTCAATCCATCTTCAAATCAATTAACAGATAACGTGCATTATTCAGAGAACATCAGGTGCCAAGATTTTAAAATCTCATTAATGTAACAAATCATAGGTCAGATTTTCAAAAGTGTTTTAGACCACCAACTTAGGTTGTTTGTTGATTTATAAAATAGAACTATTAAAACTGACAATATTAGGATATGAATATTTGCCTTTGAACAAGTCACACCACTGGTCCATCTAACCCAGCAGCATTCTTCACTGAAAGTGGCTCTTCAAGGTCTCAAGCTCAGGTTTTTTCTACTTTCTTCCTGATAGCATTTAACTGACGACATTAGAGGGATCAAGCTTGGAAAGATTTCATTTTGCAATCCAGTAAACACCTATTATTATAATGGATGCTTTATTAGGCATACAATAGCTTTAATTAAAGTAGCAGTTTGGTATATTGGCCAGCACACTTGAGACTTCATGAAAACACCTGTAAAATGAGCTTGATGAGAAGTGCAGTTTTCTCAAAACTGCATGTAGTATCAATGTAGCACCAAAAATAAAATAAGGAATGTTGTGCTACCAAATTTAACTTTTTCAGTTTATAACAGCAGGCCACATGCAGACAATATGACACAAGAACACAGCTAGTGGAATAGGAGCACAAAAACAGATTTTCAGTAACCTTTCAGTCCCTGCAAGTTTTAGCTCAATTTGTAGGCTTAATATATAGTAGCCGATAGCAAATAGTCGGGGGAAAATCTTGACAGCTGTCAAAGTACATAGATATCAAATTTAATTCCCTATAAATGCTTCTCTCTTTTTTCCCTTTAAAGAAAGATTAGTGAATAGTGGCCAGGATCTGAAGAGCTGCTTAGGCAAAAGCAAGGGGCTTGGCACTAACCCACTGAAACCATCTATTCTCTTCTCCAAGGCCCACACGTCCATCACAAAAGCAGACTACTTGGGGAGGGGGGACAAGTTCCCTTGATATCACATTGATAGCTGCACAGTTCTATGGATCCTGGACAGTATTTCAAAGCAAATACTTTACTTTTTGTTTTGGCTAAACATTTTGAAGGTGAAGTACTAAGGTCAGAATCTGTATTTTACCACCAACTATTTATGACAAAGGCTTCTAATACTGAAACTGAATAAAGAGCAAAGATATCAGAATTATTTTGCCAAGTTCTTTTATTGTGAATTGTGAACATCTAGTATAGTCTACATCATTCTAATGCTATGTTATGTTTTGTACAAAAATAAAGGGATTAAAATTTATCTGAACTACACAGTTCAATAACCTAAAGCTACAGTACATTTAAAATACATTCTCCACTAAAATACATTTATACTCAATAGAAATATATGTACAATCCACAAATTATTTATGGCACAAATGGAACCAATCCGTTGGCCTTCATCTTGCAATATCTTTTTGTGTCCATGCATATTGTAGCTTCTCATTAACTTAAAACACTTTCTCAAACTGCAGCACAAGAAGATTAATGAAAGACAGATGAATAGTGTTGACTTCAACTGCTCTTCTCTAAAAGGAGGCTGTGGTTTTAGAAGTCTGAGAAACACTGTATTTCTATACTTGTGGGAACATGTTCTTGCATCCAAAGATCTACTTACTTCCGTCTTCTAAATGAGAGAAAATATCTATACTGAAACATGTGTTTTACTAAAGATATATAGTCTACACCGAGGTGATCACACTCAATTAATTCATTGAAACACAGACATTTAAATAGTTATAATAGTAGACATACACCTATTACAAAACGTATTTCAAAACAGTTTCCCCGACCAATCCTTAAAAGTGCTGCATCTGTGCAAGCTCCACAAAAAATAACAATAGCTTGCACCGATGGAGCAGCTTAAGGATCTTAGTAATGGAAAGTTGAGGGTTTTTGTTTTGAAGAGCTGGGCTAGTCCCACAGGGTTGGATCCAGACCTGCTGTTCCATGAAATGAAGAGCTCCCTTTCATTTGCAGAAGTGAGTTGGGTCCAGTGGAGGATCCTACTCAACAAACTGGACACTCCAATGGGGAGACAGTGGGAAGAAATTTCCATCAATTACCCCCCCCCGGCCCCATGCGGCCCCACACACTCTATTGTAGTTTTTTTGTGGCATACCAGAATGCCAATGGGGGGGGGGAGGTGAAGATCACCTCTATCTTTTTCTGCCTGCAGGAGCATACAGTGTATGGAACTGAACTCTGTGCAACTCCAGATCCAACTCGTATTTTTTGGAATAAACTTTTCAAATATGTAGTTTATATTGCAAGTTGCAGGTCGGATTAGTATTATTTACTACACAATTACAGCTGAAATTGTTTGACACTGATATAAAATAGATTAGAACAGACAGCAGAATTCAGAACTGCCGTATTTTTTTTTTCTAAACTAGTCACCAACATAGCTCCTTCGCAAAAAGAAACAAAATTGAATGGTGAAATGTAGTATTTTTCCTAGTACGTTGGGTCAAAAGTACAAGCTCTTAAGCCTGGTCGGGCTGTAAATTAAAATGTGTCCAATCTTCTCACGTGATTTACACCATTTCAGTAGCCATATAATGGTACTACTGTTTTCAGCTACCATTTTTTAAATTTCAATTTGATCTGTACAATGCAAAATTGCTTACAGACAGGCCTGTGCACAGCTTTTCTGAGGCCTGGGGCTGAAGTCTTGTTAGAATAAAGTTATAAACTCAAACAAAAAAGCAGTCAGTCCCTGGTGGGGGCCCCTGGCCAGCTTAGCTCTTACCCAGGGTCTCCCTCCCCCCCGCCCCGCCGCCGCCTTTGCATGGGCCTGCTTACAGATCTTCATTATACAGGTCCATTTTAAAATTATAATTCAAATTCCAAAAACACTAACTTAGGGCATTTTAGGGAGATTGCAGTAACAGATTATTAAGCACATTTTGAATTATTCAACAGTTACATAGTCAGTTCTATTTTCCCGTGAATTTATTCAACCAAGTAGTTCCGTTAGCGCAAGAACTGTGCAATAGAACTAGCCCCCGTGTCCCCTTCACAGCATGTTCACCTCAACCCTCCAAAACAGTTTGGGAGTCAGTACAGAGGGAGGAGTAGGGGGAAGTTCTTTTGTGCAATCAGAAAATCTTACATATACGGAACTACTTTGTTGGATGTTGCACATAACCAGAAGACACTGGGTTGTAATCCAAAACTGTATCAGAGGAAGGAAACTTGTGCCACGGATCATTCCCTCCCGCCCAAGAGCCTCAACTTGAAGGCTGGAGGACCTATCAAATTTTGCAGGCTGTGTCGTGTCCAGGGCAGCAGTATTTGAGGAAGGGGGGAATTGCCCGAAAGCTGATTCCTTTCACTGCAGCTCCAGATACAGTCTATCAAAGAGGCTTTCTGGGGGAAGAGGGTACAAGGGGCTGCAGGGGGGAAGAGGTAAAGAAAAAGATACAACTACAGTGGTGCCCCGCAAGACGAACGCCTCGCAAGACGGAAAACCCGCTAGAAGAAAGGGTTTTCCGTTTTGGAGGCGCTTCGCTAAACAAATTTCTCTATGGGGTTGCTTCGCAAGACAAAAAAATCTTGCAAGTTCCCACGGTTTTTTTTCATTCCCCCCCCTTTCCTAAGCCGCTAAGCCGCTTATCAGCTGTTCCGCTGATAAGCCGCTTAACAGCTGATCGCTAAAAGCCGCTAGACCGCTAATAGCGCTAATCCACTAAGCTGTCAATGGGCTTGCTTCGCAAGACGAAAAAACCGCTAGATGAAGAGAATCGCGGAACGGATTCTTTTCATCTTACGAGGCACCACTGTATAGAGTTGGCAGGAGACTCAAAGTTAGTTTATTCAACACTGATACCGGAAACCCATTACCAGAGAACAATGGGACATGTTGCCTTCCACTCCCAGCACACTGAATAGAAACAGGCATGTCTGAAACTTTGACAGCTTCCAGTTCAGAACCGGTCCCAAGAATGCCTAAACTGATCTTTGACACACCTCAGTTTTTAAAAGTAGGATAGGGAAATAATGCAAGAAAGCATAAATGACAACACTGTATTAACTGGCAGCTCCCTTTAAGACTGATCTTGTGGCAAATCCCCAAACTGCTTTTTGAACTCAGGAAAATTCAAATAGCAATTCAAGAGTTCCAAAGGGGACTAAACAGAAAATCTTCAAAATGCTGAGGTATATTCACACTGCCCTTTGGATCGCAGCTATGGCATCTATTCACAAATTAAAGTCTAGCTAATTCCACTTACCCAAAGAAAGAACTGTAAGGTCAAGTTTCAATTATAAACATGGATTTTGTTACACACACACACTCATCAGTGAAATGGTTTCAGTCATATGGGATGATATCAAAATAAGCTTATGCATACAAAGTGCTTCCACACTTATAGATGAGGACAGATGATTTTCCTTTCTTGCTGTAGCTCCTCCTATCTATCAAATACTGCTTGGATGCCCAAACCTTCCTAAGCAACTTTTCAGGAGGGGCAAAGAGCTGCAGTAGAACAAGCCTTTTTTTGCAAAATTCTGGTGCAGTTTTGCCACACTTTACTTTGGTTCCCAAGGATGAAAAAGTGTGGACAAACAAGAAAACACAAGTATTATTTTCTAATGCCTCTTCTCATTTAATCTATTAAATATTGATGAACATCTTACTAGGTCATTACAAACGTTAACATTCCTTGCCCCAAGTTACCTTCTGAATACTACATATGCCACAATTTGTAACATTCATGGAAAGTGACTCCAAAACATGAATATCAGTGGCCACTAACTGCAATTCTCCCAGTGTAAAGAGAATGTGCTATAATAGGAGCATAATAAAATTACATCACTACCACTACTGAGGATTTGAATAAAACTTTCAAGAGTTCAAAGTGCTTAACATTCATAATCTTGCTGTATTTCTTACAACCACCCCAAAATATTGTTCAATATTATGATCCCTCTAGTTAAAATGTAAGGGAAAGGGGGTCAAGAGTAGTAAGTTCATGGCCAAAATGAGATTGAATCAGAGACTTCCTAATATGTAGCTCAGTCTCTTAGGTACTACATGACACCAACTCTCAGTAAACAAGCCACTGAATCAATTCAAGATGACAAAATATTAAATAAACAACATTTATGTTCAGGACAATTAAGCGTCTACAGAATAAAAAAATAAAGTGCAAGAGATTTTTTAAAACTCATTCATTAATATGGCAGGCGTAAAAATATTTCATGTTAGTGCATGGGACTTATGACTTCAGAGCCTTTAAGGTGTAATCACCTTATGTTTAGGTCCATTACACTATATTATTATTATTATTATTATTATTATTATTATTATTATTATTATTACCACCACCACCACCACCATAATCAAATTTATTGGTCACTTTTTTGCCACAGGCACTCAGCAAATTCAGTTTTTTTAAATCTAATTTTTACTTAACTCAACATTCACAATAAAAAGGTTTCTTTATTTTGGAAATAAACATATATTACAACTTATAGTTTCAATACATACTTACTAAGTCCTGTTGAACATACTGGAACATCTAAGGAAACATGCACAGGATTGCACTGCACATGTTCAAAGGCACTATAATACAGTGTGAAACACCTTTCAAATTCATGCTTTAAACCAGAAACAGTTTTGAACCATATGGCACAAAATTATATGAAACGCAAAATACCAGATTAAATTATCTATGACAGTACTGATTTCAAATTTACTATTACACAAGCATAACAGATATTAATAAACTATTAATTTAAATTTGATCGTATTATTATGGCTAACTGTCTTCTCAGCAACCAGGATCAAAACTTGCTTGCAGTCTAGAATTATTGCTGGCAAAATAAATGTTATACTCAAATCTTTCTCCAGTGTAAGAAGAATTGTCAAGGACACCTATTTTGACAGGACATACTACACATATCCAAAAAGGCAAGAAAAGTACCTTTTTGAGAGGTGTAATGCTGAATGGCACTTAAGAATTTAAGAAAATGCTCATAGATGTTTAGGACTTAGCTGTTGGGCATTTGTTTAGAAATAAAATTACTTATTTTTTTTTAAAAGAGCCACCTTCTACTCTGCTTTCCAGGAACTTGTCCAGCTCTGCTTCTCTCTTCACTGCCTCTGGTAATACCTTTGGTGCATTTGGGAAACAGATCAATATCACACTCATGTTGTCTCGGCTTCCCTGGAGTGGGAGGGGTGGAGAAAAAGAAAAGAGTTTGATGAAGTTCTATTTTCCAGCATAATATTCACACAAGTCTGACAACTTTCTTTACATTAATACAAGAAAATGCTAGTAATCATAACTTTCACCAATTTCTCACTCCAACACTGAACGTAAGCAAGTATCCATTTGCTTCTATAACTCTTGTTCAACAAAGTCACTTTGTTCAAAGCTTACATGAGTTATTCTGGCTCCCCTTTTGGCAACATACAGATTGTAACTGCAATACTAGTAACACAACAAAGCACACTGAGTGATAATATTAAAGGCATAGCCTCCAACTTCTTGCATACTTTTTATGAAAGTGAAGGTTAAGGAAACAAAAGAGGAATGGGTAGTTTAGCTAAGCTACAAAATTGGCCTAAACTAGATACAACAGCTGTTGCATGTATCTTTCTTTTGACCTGCTCCCACCAAACCTCCATGATACTAATTTTAAGAAAAGTGTGGTGGTGGAGAAATATTAGTAAGTAAAGTTAGAGCTGATGTCCAATTTGGCTATGTGAGATTATTAGCTTAAAATAATTTACCAATGCACATGTTTTTCTGCAAAGAATGTGGAAAGCTGCCTTATATAATCAGATGACTGGTCCATCTCGCCTAGTATTGTTCACACTGACTGGCAGCAGCTTTCCAGGTTTTCAGACAGGAGTCTTTTCCAGCCGTACCTGGAGATGCTGAAGATTGAACCTTTGGATTGCAACATGTTAACTGCCAATGAGCTACAGTCTCTTCCCTACATACAAAATCCAGCAACCTAGTAGCAAAGCAAGTTAGATATAAGCATGTGTGTTCAATATTGGTCCCAGAGAGTCAAAAGCCAGCTAAAATTGTGAATGACAAGGTACCACTTTCAACACCAGCTGTATCCATTGTTTGCCAACACTACAACTAATCATACACATTTCAATATATCCCACATAAAACGTCTGGCTACCTTATACAAGCAGGTGTCGACTATCTCATTGCAAACTCTTTCAAGGTCATCAGTGACTTCAAGCCTTGATCTGACAAATTCACACAGCTCTTCATTTCCCATAACATCCCAGATGCCATCACAGGCCAGTATGATGAACTGATCATCATCTTCTGATCTCTCAATTTCATAAACCTCAGGCTCAGGTGAGACAAGCTGCTCTGTAGGGCCTTTCCCATGGACGCATTTGTAATCAAAGTCTCCAAGTGCTCTAGACACAGCGAGGGAGCCATTCACGCGCTGAATCATGACTGAACCACCTGCATTCTGTATACGTTCCTTCTCCAGTGGATTATTTGGTTTGTGATCTTGCGTAAAGAAATAAACCTTTCTGTTTCTACAAAGTAATCCTCTAGAATCTCCACAGTTGATAAAATAAGTGTGCTGAGGAGAAATGAGGACTCCCACAGCTGTTGACCCGCTTCTGTCCGCACCATGCTTCTTCTCAGAAAGTAGCCTCATTTGTTCATCAATTTGCAGAAAACCTGTTCTGATTCCTGTCTTTACACTCTCCACGGATGGCGAAGCTCCACGGCCTTTAAAATCATGATTGCTTGTGATGTGATCTAATAAATGCTCACAGCAGTATTTGGCAACTTGGGATCCAGCGTGTCCATCATACACAGCAAAAAAAGACCACCCGTCAAGTCCATTTGGTAAGCCAATTACAGCTGTATGCGCATCCTCCATCTCAACTCGCCAACCTTGCATGCTACTTAGCCCATAACGTAGTCCATTGCCCTGCCCTTGGGCATTGTGCTTCTCCATCTTTGGCTTATCTAAAAATGCTCCCATGATGTCTTGTCCTTTAAGATCTGCAGAGACAAAAAGATCTGCTGTTAAGCTATTTTTAAGACAGTTAGCAGTTTAATCATATGCTGAACGAACATGTTGCTTAAAGAAAACACGAACCTGAACTGCAGTGCTTACTGTACAAAACAGACAGAATATGTTTAATTAACGGGCAGCTGAACTGTTCAGCTTGTGGCTTTGTGAACTTCACTCTTGGGAATAGTTTGTGTATTATTATAAATATTTAAATTGTTACTATGCAAGAGAATGGCTTGCGCTTTATTAATGTGGCTTTTATCAAAACATCTGCAGTAAGTGTAAATAAATCAAACCACAGCTCAGACTCTTAAGAAATAAACAAAGCTCAGTGGATTCTTGGTTGCACTGTACAGTAATATTTTCAGTCACCCATTTGTATACCAACACACCAAACCCAGATTTAACTAGATCCATCTTGTCATGCACTTGGCCAGTAACCGTCATGGAAGCTACCTGGAATGGAACATCCCCAACTGGAAAGCAAAGTGTGTGTGTGTGTGTGTGTGTGTGTGTGTGTGTGTGTGTGTAGTGGTGATGGTGACTATACTGGACCAAAATCAATTTCAAGACTGTTACATTTTGCCCTGTTCCGAGATTTTTAATGAAAAGCATGCTATAAGACCCCTAAATAAATGAATACATCCATTTATTGCCCATCTATGGTGTAAAGTAATCAGTAAATACTGGGAAATCTACATAAATAATTTTCTCTTATCTTTCAGTGAGTAGATTTCAAGGCTGCTTGTCAATATCCTTCTTAAACTGTGGTACCTGGAACTGGACCAAGGCAGAATAGAGTGGTACTATTACCACCCTTGATCTGGACACTATATTTTCTGTTGATGCAACCTAGAATAGCATTAGCCTTTATTGCTGCTGCTTCACACTGTTGACTTATGTTGAACTTGTGGGTTACTAAGAACCCCTAGATCCTTTTCACATGTAAGCTAGGTATCCCTCGTCTTCTATTTGTGCAGCTGGTTATTCCTGCCTAATTTGTACTGCTACATCAACAACTGATGTGCTCCAATGGGAAAATAAGAGGAGAAAATTGACTGAACTGGGCTATGGACATAGTTGTGACAGAAGACTGTAAATCATACTTGCATCTGCTTAGCATCATTAATTTTTAGGTTTTTGTGGGTTTTGTTTGAAAGAGCACAGCTTGTACTAATCACAACAGGTAGATGGTAATGGCACACTGTTCCAGTATATCATACATCTTTAAGTGATGTTTTTCTTCGTAGATTCTCATTGTTTATTCTACCTGAATCCATTTTAGAAACAAAATCTGTATTCATGCCATAGTTACTGAAGATGAATAGTTATTGAAGAAGTTTTCCAAAGAAATCTTACATCTATTTAAAAAAGAATATATCTTATTCTTAACACATAAAGAAGTCTTTAAGCAATCATACAAATTCCACATTATATACAACACCCTAAAGTGCTATAGTGAAATAAAAGTATCCAACTATATTTCAGTCATCTGCAAATGGGGATGTGCATACAATTTCAACTAACAACTGTACTGGATTGCTTTGAAACCTCTAACATATTCTGAGTAAAGTTCACACCTTTTAGAAAAGTAAGTGTTTCGTACAAGATGGCAAAATCTGTAGCTCTCCCCTCAGAAAAAAAACAACCCTGAATGCAATGCATCATATATTCAATCAACCAGGCCGCCAAACATCTGCAAAGCCACAATATACAGTACGCTGCATTCAGCCTTAAGATCATATGTTGTGCATGCCTGGCATGGCATGGTCTCCCACACAGTGAAATATGAATGATCTTCGGATTTAACCATTCTATATAGATTCCAGGCCAGTTGTCTACATAATTAGGAAGTAACCCTGCTTGCTGGACAGAGGTAAGAACCAGAGGAATAATTGGCCACAGACCTGGGTTTGGGGATGAGAACATAGAAGAGCCCTGCTGGAGCAGAGCAAAGGCCTGTCTAGTCCAGCATCCTATTCTCACAGTGGCTAACCAGCTGTGTATGTAAAGCCTTATTTGCAACAGGAAACACTGGCTGTAGCACAGTGAGGGTAATTAAGGGACACCATTGTCATAAAGATGGAAGAACAGGAAATAGAAGAGAGAGATGAAGCAGAAATCTCTGGGGACAACAGGTTTAGACAGGGGAACGAACAAGTACCAGAGCAGGAAATGCTGCCTGAATATGCTGTTTCATGTGTCTTTTTTATTATTATTCCTGTGTTAGATCTCAGAGTGATTCTATTTGAAGAATCTTTTGTAAGCAGCTTTGGAGAGCTTCTCAGCGCTATAAAGCAGGATGTAACTATTCTGAATAATGAATATATAATACCAGGGAAATACATATGATTCTTAAGACCTGAATTTATCTATTCTGAATTGTGGAGCAAAAAAAGTATGTAATTGCTCACAGACTGTTGAAGAAATAATAATAATAATAATAATAATAATAATAATAATAATAATACCCCACCCATCTGGCTGGGTAAAAGATTTTTGATAGGTTCTTATCAAGACCCCTTTCTTTTATACCCCTCTGCTTTTTAAGGAGTCAGCAAACATATTTTAATCCCTAAGAACCAAGCCTAGACAAGGCTGATAAAGCACCAGAAATTGCAGAATTTTGGAGATGCACAAGCCACCAAGCCTAGCACTTCACTGTTCAGAGACAAGACTGCAACTTCCAAGCAAAGCATTCACTCAATATTCCCTCATATCAACTCTTTCTCATACCCAAGATTGAAACATGGCTCCATAACTAGATCTTGTATATCGTGATAGCCAGGAACATGAGCTGTGAACAGTCTCAGCTGAATTATCACCTACCTTAGAAAAGTTTTAAGCATTACCAAAATATGAGAAGAGCAGTGAATACTTGAAAGAAACCATATAAACATTCATATAACCACAGAGCACAAAGGGAAATCTTATAAAAATATGCCTCAATCCCCTATTAGCTAATATATTTATCTGTATTTTAGGTAAACAAATATGTTGAAACTGTCATTGCATTGCCGTTCACTTCCTTCCCAAAAGTCTAAAGAGGTTATCATATGAATGCAATTCCTCCAAATATAAGGGCTGGGATGCAGGTCAAATAATACATGAATGCATACTTGGCAGTCTCTTTTTATATCATCATGGGATTATTCAATAATGAAGGCCTTGTACTTCACAGACCTGCAAGACCCAGGGAGAAAGTCAGGTCTGTGCATACACAAGCCCACACACTCCTCATTTTGCAACAGGCACCCTGCAATTCTTGGGTGAATCTGCTCTGCTCCTCTGCCCCAAATCACTTAGATGTCCTAGTTTCTCCTATGGGTTACACACTGTACTTACATGAGGTTCAAGTGGAAACGAGGCAAACACATAAACGGCCAACACAATGGCACAATTCACTTGTTTCCAGGAGTCACAACTGCAACCAAGTCCACTGCATATATTTTAAGAAAGAGGGGCTTCCATCTGACCTGGTATGGTGTTCCAGAAAAGAATGATGTCATCTAGAGATTTATTTATTTGCAGGATTTTCTGTAACACTTCAATAAATGTTTCTAGTTTACAGGAGATGAGTTAGTTGCTGCACTCCTCAGGGTGGCTATTCTCCAGTCTTGGGGCCAAAAATATTTGAATTAGCAAACTATGGTTTACACTTGCCATGCAAACGAAGTGTGTAAACAAGAATCTGACCTGGTCTGCTGGGCAAACAAACCACACCTTGCTGTTCAGATTTAACAGAAAGCTATGATTTCCCACAAACCAAGACGCAGCAAATGAAGTGGAACATTGAGGAATATACGTTTGTGTGAGCAGAGGACCAGTTCCAATTAACACAAGGCTAGGGAATCTTTCCTCCTGGGACGGCTGCATCCGTTCAGGCATAAAATGTGTCAGGGGCCACATACCAGTGATGAAAGGGAGTGCCACTCCGCAGCCACACGCCCCATTCCATCAAGTCATGCTCACATGCAAGCACACCCATTCATTCATTCATTCTCTTTCACACATACCATCTATTCAATTCACACATAAGCCCCTCACTACAATTTGCACTGAGAAATAGGCTCCTATTCGTTCCAATGGATTCTCTCCCCCCCCCCCAACAAGCAGGGGGTTGATCCAGATATAAAGCCTTGCTGGGGGAGTGTAAGAGGGACTTTTATCTTTTGCCCCTTACTATGTCACAATGTAATCCAACATGGTCCCAACATTCACTCCAATGGATCATTTCTTGACAAAGCAAACAGCAAATACCAATCCTGATTAAAGCCACATCAAGGTGCATAGAGTTAAAGCCCCACTACATCCCCATGCCAGAGTCCCAATCCAAATTGGCCCACTGTGCTCAGTATTTGCTACTTTTTTGTTGCTGGTTGAGGATGAAAAGAGAGCAGTAGGGATCTCAAGGAGCGGAACCACTGTCAGGCACTATACATACTGTCTCCACAGTATATTGCTTTTTACCTTCAACAATATTTTTTCATATTTTATCATAGGTTTTTGAACTTTGTGTATCTAACAGATTGTATAGTAGTGATCCTCCTACTATCATGTTTTGTTATATATTGGGGTCAGTTATTCTGCATGTAAGTTAGTCTGAATATTATATATTATCACCAGCTAAACCAGAGCGGCTCAACTTTTCAAACCAAGTGGTTGCAAGAGTACTTCGGCATGGAACCTGGAGGCTGCACACAACTTGTTTTTTTGGGGGGGCAGGCTGAAATCTGACGTCCCCCCCAAGCCCTCACGCTGCCTTCCGAAGTTCCGAAGTGTAGATACAAGAAATGCCGTTCTTTGGGAATGATGTGCAAGGCTCTGGCAGGTTCTTAGAGCCCTCCAACCTCCTTCCAAAAGCTGGAAAAGTGCGAACTAGGCTTTGGAGAGGTAGGACGACTCTAGGACCCTGTCAAAGCTTCCATGCCTCCTTCTCAAAGCCCAGCACCTCACTTACCCACAAGGCTTTGGGATAACAACACAGGGGCTGGGGGTCAAATGTTGTTGAGGGCCATCAAAAAGGCCTTGAGGGCTGCATGTGGACCTTGGGCCATGAGTTGAACCAACCATGGCTAAACTATGACTGTTGCCTACTGCCTGCCCATAGGCAACCACCATATTACTCTTAATATTTCGAGTATATGTGGAATAGTACCAGAGTATATGGGGGGTTGCAGACAGATTGCTTGCCTTAGGGGGCTTACATTAAAAATATTTATTGTGGGGAAGATAGCAAAGGAATGGAAAAGAGAGACAAGTTTCAGAAGGGATGATGCGAACAATGGAGTTATTCAGTATTTTTAAGACTCAAAAGGGTTTATAAACTTATCTTGATACATGTTGCAAGAAAATTCTGTGATGATTTCAGAGTGTTTATATGGATTGTTTGTATTTGTATATAATGATATTCATTACTTTAGTATTTTATATAAGTAGGCGGTAAAGTTAAAACTGCTTTCACGAAATTAGTCATTAAACAAGAACTTGTAATTATAGGCAAGGAATGTTTGACCTGTGTAGCGAGGTGGGCTAATCTTTTATGTGCAGACTAGTAACTTTTTTGCCAAGGTGATTTGCAAGGCTAGGGTAAGTCAAAGGCATCATACTATCCACAAGTCACCGATAGTTTCTGCTCAACTTGACCAAACAGAAATGATATATTAAAGTGCATCACCTCTAATTATCATTAGTACTATCATGAAAATGCATCTCATTCTACTGTTGTGGTAGCAAGGTGGACTAAGTGCTTTGGGTCTATGTTCTCAGATCAAAGAACTCCTGTTCCACATATCAGAATAATACTGACTTTCCCAGCAGTTGCCTTTCAGCTAAGAAGTGTACACCAAGTTCTTCACAAGAAAGTGCACATGTACCCTTCCAAAACAATTTACTGCTTATTTCTGGGTAAACGCCAAACAAGTGGGTACATGACATGAATGAGAAATACTTTCTGGATATACAGCAGTGAGAAAAGCTTTCAAAGTAGCAGAGTCTGTTTTCAGAAACCATGTTTCCCCCATGACAAACCACATAACGTTTCCAAAGTTAACATCTGTTTGTTTATGACAACAGTTCACATGCTCTTTTAATGTAGTGCTAATTATGTCAGCGCTCAGCATTTCGACTCATACACAAATCTCCAGAAATTATTCCAGAGAGCAGGCCTCTTGAATACAGAAAAATAACCATGTTTTGCTAATTTATGAGCACTCTCATGATGTGTGATGAGATATGGGGCTACTTGTGTGTGAGCGCTTACACTCTCAGAGTCTTGTAATCAGTTTCAAAACTGTCCCTCTCCGCGCAGCCATCGGTGCATGGCTGCCTTAATCGCTGGCAGAATCCGTCAGTGGGCGTTTCCGCAATTTCCTCCAACATAAGAGTTCTTTGACAGACACTCTACGCCTTGATTTTCTACGTGACAGCTTCTTGCGCAAAGTAGGCGTCCCAAGGGGAGGTCCTGAGCTCTCCCCGCTGTTCTCACTGGAAGCGTCTCGGAGCCGTTCCTCCGACTCTGTTTCCGCTGAAACTCTCCCTCTCCCCCTGCTGGTTCCCTCCTCAGCATCCGAGGGTCTCCTAGCATCCTGGAGCCCCTCCACCACTTGGAGCTCCGATGGCAGTTCCCTGACATCCACCTCCCCTCCAGGACCCCCCCCACCCCCGTTCTCCCCCTTTCTCTGGGTGGTGAAGCTGGGAACCCCCGGAAAGAATCTCCCCCATCTTCGGATGACTCGAAAACTGCTCTCCACCTACTACTATCCCTTCTTCCCGAATAATCTTCCCCATCTGATTCTTCTTCCTCTTCCTGTCCTGATTCCGGGAACCCCTCAAACTCCTCTTCCTCGTCAGTGGTGCCGAATTGCTCCTCCCAGAACCTAGCTACGGGCTGGGGCCTCCTTGGGAACCTGCGGTGAAACTCTCCTACAATAACCTCATCCTGGACGGTTTCTGCGGGTACCCAAGCATTCTCCGACTCTGGTTCCCCTTCCCATGCCACTAAGTACTCCACCTGTGTACCCTTCCACCGAGAGTCAAGTATTTCTGCTACATGACTGCTGCACTCCCTCTCTTCTACTTGTGGTGCCGCGGGAACTTCCCCTTCTCTTCCCGCCCTTCCCTGTGTGGTGACAGTAATGACCTATGAAATACTGGATGTAGTTTCATGTTGTCTGGCAGCCTGAGCCTGATAGCCACTGGATTGACCTGTTGTGTAACTTCGAAGGGTCCCAGTCGCCTTGGCCTTAGTTTCTTGCAACCTCCCTTGAATGGTAACCCTTGTGTTGACAACCACACCCGGTCCCCCACCCTTATAGTCTCTCCTTCCCTTCTGCTCCTATCTGCCTGCCTCTTGTATTCTTCCTTAGCCCTATCTAAATTCAATTTCAGCTGTTGATGTATTGCTTCCATTTCTTCCACAAAATGTTCCGCCGCCGGTACGCTCCATCTGTCCTCCCCTTCCCCGGGAAAGGCCTTAGGGTGACACCCATAATTGGCCATGAATGGACTCATGCCCGTGGACACATTTTCTGCGTTATTGTAGGCGAACTCGGCCAGGGCTAATTTCTCTACCCAATAATTCTCTCGGTCATTTACATAACACCTCAGATATTGTTGCAAAAATACTGTTTGCCCTTTCCGCCTGCCCATTGGTTTCTGGGTGCCTGGCAGTCGAGAAATTGACCTCCACGTGCAGTAGGCTCATGAGCTTCCTCCAGAACCGGGACGTAAATTGTTTTCCTCTATCAGAGACTACCCTCAAGGGGGCGCCATGCAACCTAAAAATGTGTTTTACAAACAACCTGGTGGTTTCTTCCGCCGTTACCGCATGTGAGCAAGCTATAAAGTGGCACATCTTGGTTAACAAGTCCACTACTACCATGACCGCCGTCTTACCCTTGGATTTGGGCAAATCCGTCATAAAATCGATGGACACTGCCTGCCATGGCCGTTCTGGTGTGGGTAATGGTTCCAGCAACCCCGCCGGTGCCGCCCTCTCCCTTTTGGCTCTCTGGCAGCGGTCACACCCCCTTATATATTCTCGTACATCTTCCCTCACCTTTGGCCACCAGAACTGCCTGGTGACTAACAACATCGTCTTGTGTTGCCCAAAGTGCCCAGTGGTGGGGCTGTCGTGCAGTTGTTTGAGTACCCTACTCCTCAATTCCCCCTCTGGTATGTACAAAGCCCCCTTGTAGTACAGTGCCCCGTTTCTTTCCTCAAACCCCCTGGGGTTCTCCCCTGCTCTCCGGAGCTCTCTGAGCTTATTTTGGGCGTATTCATTGCTCTCAGTCCCCTCTACCAGTTCTCGTTGTCCCACCAGTGCTGCCCCACACACCCAGTGGTCCTCGGGTATCACATGTCTTTCTTCCGGCGCTCCCTCCCCCTCCATATATTCTGGTTTCCGGGAGAGAGCGTCCGCCCTTACGTTTTCTTCCCCCGGTACGTAGCGAATCTCAAAATGGAACTTGGAAAACTCCTGTGCCCATCGCACTTGTCTCTGGTTCAATACCCTGGCCGTTCTCCAATACTCCAGGTTCTTGTGGTCAGTGCACACCTGGACCTTGTGTTGCGCTCCTATTAGTAGATGCTGCCAGCGTCGAAATGCTTCATAGATGGCCAGCAGTTCCCTGTCGTATACCATGTAATTCCTTTCGGACTTATTCAACTTCCGCGAGAAGAAGGCACACGGCTCCAGTCGGAGGGATCCTTTCCCGGCTGGAGCAGCACCGCCCCTACCGCTCGGTCTGATGCATCGGTCTCCACCCTCATTGGTTTCTGCAGATCCACATGCAAGAGCTGTTCTTCCGAAGAGAACGCCTTCTTTAGGTGGTCAAACGCTTGCTGCGCCTCTTCCGTCCACACAAATTTCTTCTTACTGCTGAGGCAATCGGTGATGGGTGCCGTTAAATGGACAAAGTTTTTGATGAACTTCCGATAGAAATTTCCAAACCCCAAGAATCTCTGCACATCCTTCCTGGTTTGAGGTGTCTTCCATTCCAGTACCTCCTGTACTTTGCTCGGATCCATTGATAATCCCTGGTCTGACAAACGGTACCCCAGGAATTCCACCTCTCTTGTATGGAACTGGCACTTATCCAGTTTGACCCATAGCTGGTTTGCTTGTAACCGGCTTAGTACTTCCCGGACATCTCTGACATGCTGCTCCTCGTCCTCTGAGTAGACCAGCACGTCGTCTAAGAAGGCTACACAGTTCTTGTACAGCAAGGGTCCTAGAACGTGGTGCATGAAGGATTGAAAGCATGCTGAGCCCCCTTGTAATCCAAAGGGCATAACGAGATACTCGAAGGCCCCCAGTGGGGTGAACATGGTGGTTTTCCATTCGTCCCCTTCCCTCATTCGTATCAGGTTGTACGCCCCCCTTAGGTCCAGCTTGGTAAAAATCTTTCCCTTCCTAACCCTGGTCAAAATGTCGTCAATTCTGGGCATGGGAAAGGCTACTGGTTCCGACACTGAGTTGACGGCCCTAAAGTCCACTACAAGCCTGGGCTTATTAGTGTCTTTTTTGTCCACAAAAAACACTGGACTGCCCCCCACCGCTCTCGACTCCCTTATGAAACCTCTCTTTAGGTTTTTGTCTATGAATTCCCTTAACTCCTGCAGCTCTCTGTCCGACATGGTGTACAGTTCGCCCACTGGTAGCTGGGCTCCTGGGAGTAGGTTGATTTGACAGTCAAAGGGTCTATGAGGGGGTAGTCTATCTGCTTCCTTCTCACTGAAGACGTCACTCAGGTCGGCGTATTGCCGTGGTATTTCTCCCTTTTCCCCCACCTCCATCCCTGCCAGACTTGCCATGTCCAACCCAGGGTTTCCTCTTCCCTTGCAGTGCTCCAAGCAATGAGCTGACCCGAAAGAGACCGTCCGCTGGTGCCATCCCACTAGCGGGTCATGTAGCGCCAGCCAGCTCATTCCCAAGATGATGGGAGGTCCCGCTAGTGTGGCTACATGAAATGCAATGACTTCCACGTGCCTTGCCACCCTCATTGTCATAGGCACCGTCTGTTGGGTTACTTCTCCTCCCAGAAGTTCCCTCCCATCAATCGTCGTGACCTGCAAAGGACTCCGGACGGGGCGCGCGGGAAAGTTCATCTTTCACCGCTGGGGCTAGGCCTTCTTCAAACATTTGTATCGGGTCCGAAGCCAGGTCCCAACCCAGTTTGTGTATGAGCATGGTAAATTGCGCCCAATACTCTCGGACTGATTGATTTCCCTGTTTGCACGCCATCAACTGCCTGCGTACCACGCCCTATTCAATCTGGCTGGAAAACATCAAATCCATCGCGATAAAGAATTTCCTCAAGTCTTTCAAGGCGTCATTATTTGATGCCATCAGGGGTCGAACCCAGTCTCTAGCCCCTCCCTCGAGGTGTCCAATCACAAAAGCCACTCTCGCCTCCTCATCGGCAAAGTCATCATACTGCAGGTTCAGGGCATACTGCATCTCTGTCTTAAAGGCTTGGTAATTCCTTGGGTCCCCCCCAAATTTCAGCACCAACCCCGGTACCTTCCTTGCAATGGGGGTGGGTTTCCCCTGTGCATCCGGAGCTCTCCTTTCATCGAGCCGCGCCGTTAGCAGAGCCAGCTGGCGTTCCAAATCTCTGTTTCTCTCCTCCAGAGTTGGTCCTCCTCCAGCTCCTCCCGCTCCTCCGGCTCCTGTTGGGTTGCTCATGACGCCTTCCTTCGCACAAGTAGCGTCAGGGACTGACGGATTGCTGTGATGAGATATGGGGCTACTTGTGTGTGAGCGCTTACACTCTCAGAGTCTTGTAATCAGTTTCAAAACTGTCCCTCTCCGCGCAGCCATCGGTGCATGGCTGCCTTAATCGCTGGCAGAATCCGTCAGTGGGCGTTTCCGCAATTTCCTCCAACATAAGAGTTCTTTGACAGACACTCTACGCCTTGATTTTCTACGTGACAGCTTCCTGTGCAAAGTAGGCATCCCAAGGGGAGGTCCTGAGCTCTCCCCGCTGTTCTCACTGGAAGCGTCTCGGAGCCGTTCCTCCGACTCTGTTTCCGCTGAAACTCTCCCTCTCCCCCTGCTGGTTCCCTCCTCAGCATCCGAGGGTCTCCTAGCATCCTGGAGCCCCTCCACCACTTGGAGCTCCGATGGCAGTTCCCTGACATGATGGATAAAGTGTTGGGATACTGCCAGGGAGACAAAGGCCATCATGGCCCCCAAGCCGCCTCCGGACGTCCATCGATCTCCCGTAGACAACGCTCTATCAGCAGATAATGCACAGCGAAAAATGCACGCAGGAGAGCATTATTTACAACTTTATTCAGCGTTGGTCAGAAGAGAAAACATGACTGCCTGCTTCAATGTCTCAGGCACAGAGAGAAATGAAAGCAAAGACACAACAGAAACATCCTGTGAACAGGAATTACGCAGGCTGTGACACAAACATCCTGCTCCCTTTTAAGGTGGAACGGAAATATCCTAACATAAAGTACCCAACAAGTACCACCAATGGTACTGAAATGTATATGACAGAGACCCAAATATTTTCAGTGTTGCACACCATGCTATAAAGTGAAGTGATGACAAATTGTTATAAAGGGTATAGCAATGACTGCATGCATGCTTTCGGGAGGCACCCAACATCAAAAGAATAAATATAGCCTTCTAAAAGCATACTAAGACAGGAAAGCATAGGAATAGATTGTTAATGTCATCACAGTACAAGATCAACAGGACGTCTTAACAACTTTGTTCAAGTGCAAAAGTGTAAGTATATAACAAACACCTAGATAAGTGGCCAATAAAGTGGCAAAAGTTAGATTCTGAACTAGCTAGTAAGTTCTGGAAACTCAAATGTCAGTTGACTATCTGAAGCAAACATATATTCTGTGTATGTGGTAGTCATGTTTGTAGCCCCTGAAGGCTTGAGGCTCAGGTGGCCTTGGTGGCATGGAGTGCCTTCCATCAGCTTCAACTGGTGCCCAACTGCACCCCTATCTGAACAGGGAAAGCCTAACTTCTATCATCTATGCTCTAGTAACCTCTAGGTTAGATTACTGCAATGTGTTATACGTGGGGCTGCCTCTAATGATGGTTTGGAAACTAGGTGGTGCAAAATTCAGTGGCCAAGCTGCTCACCAGGGAAAGTCAAATTGAGCATATAACATCAATTCTGGCCCAACTGCATTGGCTGCCAATTAGTGACCATTAGTTTCTGGGCCCAATTCAGAGTGCTGGTTTTGACCTATAAAACCTTAAATGGCTGAGGACCACAATACCTCAAAGACTGCCTCTTCCCATTTGAACCAACCTGGACACTGTGATCATCATCTGAGGCCCTCCATCACGAGGTCATGAAGGTGGCAACATGAGAGCCAGCCTTTTCTGCAGTGGCTCCCTGCTTGTGGAAGCCTCTCCCCAGGGAGGCTTGCTTGGCATTTTCATTACGTATATTTAGGCACTAGGCAAAAATGCATTTTTAAATTGTAAACCACTCTGTGATCCTCAGATGAAGGGTGGCATAGAAATTTAGTGAGTAGGTAAGTAGCCTCCCTAGCCTCCAGGGGTGGGGATGGTAGAAATTAATTGATTGATTGACTGACTGACAGTCTGTGTTGGGAAACATGTCCTGATGCTCTATAGATTTTTAAAAAGCAAGGGCTCCAATGTTTTCTTCCTACCTCAAGCATGGTAAATCCAAGCCATTCACCTTAGGATAGGGGGAACTTAATGTATTCTTCCCAAAGTTCTGGTGGTTTCCTGCCTCTTAGAATGGAAGAATGGTGCTTCTTGCCCTGACATTATCATGTTCTAATACCCCTTACAGAGTCCTGCATGCTTTCCTAACGGCAGCCCCTTTCCCCCTTTGCTTACAAATAGAAGGGACTTGAATCATGAAATAACATACCTACTCCCACCAGGGCACCTAGCAAAGGAATAGAATTTAAATGTGTAGATGCAGATACCAAGGATAAACAAATGAAGAAGGCCTTCTCTTCTGGATATACGCTTCTTCAAGTTTGGATATACACTTCTTCAAGTTCTCTTCAACATTCTGGTTTTTGCTATCTGCATCATAAGGCCTGCTGTCAATTTTAGATTGTTCACCCACTGCATGGGTGGCCATCACCTAGATTTTTTTTAAATTGTATGGTCTGCAGTCGCACTCCTCTGTTCCATCAGCCTGAGCAATCTTTCAGCACATGTCCTGCAGATGTGCCTTTTAACTTCAGACTTCTATGATTGTTTTTTGTCCCAAGCATAATCTTCAACCTGCTCTGTTTCTCTAACTTGTCTTAGCTAAATTCATCTTCAGTCTTACTTCTTTTATTCTTAATTTAGTTTAGTTAATTTAGTGGGCACCGGTCCTGCCCCTGGGGCATAGGGCAGATCGGACTGAACCCAAGGGGGCGCTAAGTTGTTGTTTTTTCCTGAAAAGGGGGTGGTAGGCCAAATAAGTTTGGGAACCTCTGGTTTAGTTCTTCCAGGATTTATTTTAGCTATTATGACTGTATCATCAACATATCGTAGATCCTCTGTTAACATTAATTCCCCTTTCTGGCCAATAAAGCTTTTAAAACACATCTTTCAAGGCAAGTGTAAATTAGCTCAGGTGATAAGTTATCTCCTTGTCTTATGCCTCCTTTCAAATGTACTGGATTGGTATTTATATGGAAATGATAAGTTGCTGCTGCCTTGTCTGCTATTTCTTGTAGTAGCTGGTTGCATCTGATTATCAATTCTGCAATTTTGTAATGGCCACTGTAATGCCCAGGTTTCAATAGTATCAAAGTCTTTTTCCTAGTCAATGAATCCAACATATATAGGTATAGTCGTCACATTTTTCTATCAACATTTTCATGGTTAATAGATTATCTGCTGTAGAATATGCTGCCAAACTCAGTGTTCAAAACTCCCATTGTTCTAGGCCAGGCATAGGCAAACCTGGCCCTCCAGACGTTTTGGGACTATAACTCCCATCATCCCTGACCACTGGTCCTGTTAGATAGGGATGATGGGAGTTGTAGTCCCAAAACTTCTGGAGGGCCGAGTTTGGGGATGCCTGTTCTAAGGCACATTTTGCAACAGGGAATTTTTTTTGGGGGGGGGTCACCTTGAAACAAATATAACATTCTGATATAAAAGTGAATCACTGTGTTTTATAGTTATTGATCCAGAAAGGCATATAATACCAGTCTTTTGTGTACTTAAGTCAGTGCAACTTCACACATGTGTAACAGTTAAAATATGTGCAGCAATACTTGGATGAAAGCCAAAGCTGCTTATGTAAAAGCATGAAAACACATTTGCTGAGTTTTGCAAAGCAAACATAAAGGAGATAAAGAAGTAATATATTACTTTACCTAGCTTGGCTCAATCTTATCCAACTGAGGAAAGTTTCAGAGACTCGCAGAATTGTAGAGATGGAAGGGACCCTTATCCAATCCAACCCAATGCAGAGCAAGAACCTCAACTAAAGCATCCATGACAGATGGCCATCCAATCTATGCTTTAAAACCTCCTATGTTGATATTTGATATTTAACTAAATTGTAGGTGCTGACAAGATACCCAAATTCATTTTAATTTATACTAGCTTTTTATTGAGACAGCATTTCAATTTCAAACTGATCTTATAACCACAAGGAGGTACTTTTGTTCAAAGTTTATTAAACTAGTGTTCTCTGTTCCAAGGAAACTTTTATCTGTTCATATTTGACACCACATTTCATTTCCAAAGTATCTTCTGAATACTAGCCTTTGTAAAAATTCAGGTGCAAAGCAAAGTATAGGCTCAAGGAATCAGGAGGAATAAATGGGCTATGTGGGGAAGAAAAAAGATCAGCATTAAAGGCAAAGACCAAAGATGGAGGATGTGTCCCTAGTTTGCAATCAACGTTCAAGTGATATTTCTGATTGACTGCTTTACGGGGTCAGGGAAATCCTTTTTGGGTGAAGCAGGGCTCAAGCTGGCAAGTCTTCTCTCATGTCTGGGTTAAAGCTACAGCTACTGATTACCTTGGGATGCTCAGGTGCCCTTTAGATGTAGCAATGTGGTTAGCTACTTTCCCATGAAGTGATCCCACATGGATGGGATAATGCAACCATATACTGTAGATAGGGCTAATCATTGAGTCTTCACCACAGCACTGAATTCCAAGACCCACATGATAAGCCACACTGCCATATCATTCAGACACAGCTCCTAGATATCATGTCACCTAAAGGAGAAACAGCCCCAGATACTCTATGTAGACTTGAAATAGAGACAAAAGCTTACTAAAATTCAAAAGCAAGCACCAATTACTGAAAAGAACAAAGGCTCTGGGATCCATCTGCTTTTCACAAATGTGCTACTTAAGTTATCAGTGTTATACTGTCTTGCTTAATTTAGTATTCCAGAAACAGAAATATGAGAGGTCTGACCTTATGACTATTTTCCTAAAGAATTAGCATCACTGTACTGGCATCAAGAAACAAATGCTTTAATTCATTGGGATAATGAACATACCCAGGACATCAGGGCATGCAACTGGGTGAGAAACAATGCTCTCATCATTAACATGTTGCCTTCTAAGCGGTAGTACCGACTAAATAGGAGTACCTGATAAAACTGATGGAATGCATGGATTGAATAACAGAAGCAGGAAAATGAATTAAAATGAAATTAGATATAGGGGGAATTTAAAGGGGGATTGAGCTTTTTGAATATGCAGTTAGATAAAGAAAACTAAAATGAACCATGGAAAAAGGGGAAGGGAAGTAATGAAATGCTCTTATGTAATCTGTTGTTTGTTGTAAAAGAGAAAATGATAAATAAAATACTATTAAAAATGTTGCTTTCTAGCCATCATGGAGCCAGCTACATCAAAAGAAACCTAAGTTGTTATAGGTGTCAGTACCCATTCAGAATGGCATAACAAAGCACAAAACAGACAAACAACCCTACTTACCTCCCACACAGCACACTGCGGTGGCTACAGCAGTACACCATTATTGCAAGTCTTTACATCAATAAAACTCGATTTAAGTGGTATTTCCCCCCAAAAAAACCCTGAACTATGCAATGCATGCAACACCACCTCAAAAAGTACCCATGGCTGCCATTTCTTATGAAAGCTGCCACCCTATTTTTACCTGGAAGTCCCACTGACGTTCACCTTAGTTCATATGTATAGGTTTGCACTGTAAAGCAGGAAACATTTCTGTACTGCATTCTTTGCTGCCAAAGCTGTGTCCAAAGCAGTGAACATATAAAAATAATTAGTGTGATTACATCAGTAAAATAATTTTAAACACTATCAACAGCAATTCAAACAGTTTTAAAAAAGGATCTACAACAGCATCCATAATGTGAGCCACTGTGGTATACACCAGAGAACTGGACTTTGGTTAGAGTGTTTTAGGTTCATATCCCTACTCAGATAAGAAATTTCCTGGGTGACTTAAGTTATCTCTCAGCCTAACATATCTCATTGGCCAGATATAAGATCTTATTTATTATTTAAAGTACATTGTTTGGAATCAATATGAGGCAGCTCACAAAAGATCCAAACACAAAATGATAATATAAAAAAAATTACAAAAGAAAATATTAAGAGCTAAAACAGCAGCAGAAATAGACATCCAATCACTAGTTAGCACTAAATAGCCTTGCGAAGGTCAAAGACTCTAAACCAACCATTAAAACACCAGAGAAATGGCCAAAGACACTGCCCAAAGATAAAGATGTCAGGCCATCACACTAAAGCAAGAAGCTGCGACAAAACTGATGATGATGCCAAAGCTAGATAAGATCGTGACTATGTAAGGGCTTCTTAAAGCAACCAATGCTTTGAACTCTGTCCAGATTTAGGCAACCAATGAAGCTGAGCCAAAGTAAGAGGAAAACACTCTACGCAGCTTGCTCTTCACTGCATTCTGCAACAGCTTCCAGAATAACATTTTACAGTTTGCATGTTTAAAACTGTTTTTCAAAAATTAATTCTTTGGGATATATCCAATGAACACAGGAAGCTTCCTTATAGAGAGTCTAATCACTGGTGCATCTAGTACAGTACTATCTACAGGTGGCAGTCATTTGAAGTCTGAGAAATAAGGTCGTTGACAGATCTGCCACCTAAGCATTTTAATAGGAGAAGCCATGGACCAGATGTAGGGTCTTCTACATATGACTCATCTGCCCTACCCACAAAATAAGGCCTTTCTAAAGATTTATAATGTAGTTTCATAGCATTTAACCAACTTTGGTTTTCTAATATAAATCTATTAGAATTTTATAGAAATATAATCTCAAACCTGACAAATAATCTACTAAAATTACTGATTACTAGACTGATGAAGGTACTGAAGTAAATCTAAAATTCTGAGCTCAGTCACTAATCCCCACAAAAAGTAGAAAGTGGACTTGGTTTCCGTTCTCACCAGATTAGGAACCCAGTTCTATACTTCCTTGCTCTACTGGTCAAACTCCTTCCCTCCAATGCAGCACGATTCCCAATCTTGATACAGAACTGCTTACAGCAGGCACCCCTAACCTGCGGCCCTCCAGATGTTTTGGCCTACAACTCCCATGATCCCTAGCTAACAGGACCAGTGGTCAGGGATGATGGGAATTGTAGTCCAAAACATTTGAAGGGCCGAATGTTGGGGATGCCTGGCTTAGAGGTTAGTGGTTTCCACATTAAGGAACATTTGAACCACTTCCCTCACTTTCCTCACATCATTTGTTGAAGCTGCTATCATATATATATATTGCATTATATTAATAATTAATTTGTTTTAAGGTGTAAAAAAGGGGGAGGTGCTGCAACCGACTAACATAGTGACCCCTCTAGAACTTTTTACCATGACACATGTACACACAGATGGGTAGACTCACTGTTAAACTTTGAACTAATCTGAAGGCTAGTGGAGAAGATGAATGAGGACAAAGCCCAAAGAATGAATAAAAATGAGCGCCATTAGAGCAGCGTTTCTCCATCTTGGGTCTCCAGCTGTTGTTGAACGACAACTCCTATCATCACTGACCACTGGTCCTGCTAGCTGGGGATGATGGGAGTTGTGATCCATCAACATCTTGAGACCCAAATTTGAGAAACACTGAACAAGAGTTGGTCTTAGACGTGAGAAAGAGGAGTCCCCACAGCAGTGTCACAATGTGGCTTTCAATATAGTCACTATCTTAGTTCCTCAACCACAAAATGGAAAGATTTTTCTAACGTAGGTAGTTCCTTAAGCACACTAGAGAATGTGAGGACTCTTTATAGTAAAACGTGGGGTGGAATTCTATGCTGCAGGTCTGGACCTTGTTCCACAAACACAACAATTTAGCCTAAGACAATTATCACTTAATCCTTAATATAGTATATGGAAGAGAAGTCAGTAGGATTTGATTGCCATACAGTTGCTTTATAACAGGGAGTGAAAAGCATACGAGCTTTCAACCATAATAAGCAAAGGCTCTCATAGGGGTTCCGGCAATAAGCCCAGCTCCAGTGGGTGGAAAGTGGTATGATGAGAGTTCTTAAACTATTTTGCCATGTTTAGTATTAGTCTCTAGCTGTCATCTGCATGTATAAATATTCCACCCATCTGGCTCTTGAAAGAAAGCAGAGCCCCAGAGGAAGATTACCTGGCTACGCTATATCCTCACATATTCCCTATATTCTACCAAACTGTGCTTCTAAGCACAGTACTCATTTCTACTATTTACACAGCTTTATAAAGGGAAAGAAAATATGACAGCTCAACTACTTCCATTAGGGCTCTTCTGAGGCTCACTCTTCTGAGGAGTGAAATCTTACCTTCACTCTTAGGGACTGACAACGCCTTAACAGCACAAGCACTGCAGCACTGTCTGCAGACTAAGGGAAAATATGCTAGGTCACATTTTTAAACATCATTATAACAGTAGTAATTGAAGAGTCTTTTCAACTTCTTTTTCAACCTGAGAACTCAAAACACATGTGAGGAAAATGTCTGTCTACTAGGTTATGGTAATAAGCAGTGCTTTTTTTCTGGGGGGGACGCAGGGGTAGGCATACCCCTAAACATTTTGTGAATCTAAGTTTGGCCTCATTGAGGGGCAGTATTTCAATATGAGTAGAAAAATGAGTACCCCTAAGCACTTTTTTTAAGAGAAAAAGCACTAGTAATAAGAAACTGCTTTCTCCATGTTCCTGTTAAAGCAGATACCTGCTTTAACAAAACACATGTTTGCAGAGTGATTCCTCAATAAGCTGAAGAGATTAAATTCTTGTCTGTGAGGAAATCACATACTCTAATTAGTACATCATAAGATGGACAATCATCACACTGAAGTAACTATGCAACTTGCTGTTTTCTACAAAATCTGAATCCTAAACCCAAAATCTGTGTTTTTAAAAATTATCCCCTTTTATAGAATTATAAAACGATCTGTATTTTAAACTACAAGCACCAGAAAGGTGTATTCTTATCAAATTACTTAAACACAAGACTGCATAATGGATCCAAAACTTAACAACCAAGTCACAGCTTTTGTGGCTCCCCCGCCCCCCTTTATAGCTAAGAAATGTCTCATGAAATCTGGGGGTGAGAAGGCTAAGCAAAATTTACACTGATCAGGAGATGGGCTTCTGTGTCATATATATGCCCCTCCCCAACTACTAAAAGCAGAACACAACAAATATATGCAAACCTGCTTGTGTTGCATAATACACACACACGCACACACACACAGGCTACAGAATTCATAGTTGCTTGGTGCAGAATCTGGAATATTTTTAGCACGAAATAGACAGAGCCAAAATCATAACATGCACCATAAATAACTATAGCATCACTGTTCTGTAAAAAAAAAAAATACTTTGCAGACTTGAAAAAAATATAATAAATTACCTTTTGCATTTCAATGGGCAATAGTACAGGCCTCTGAAAACAGCATCTCACACCCACTTCCACTATTCAAAGTATCACAAGAAGCGGCATATTTACATAACCCTTTTTTGTTTGGGTTCATTTCCCTTTCCCACACCTTTTTTTTCTTCTAAAAGAGACAGCAATAGCTGTGTGTGTAGGAAGGCAATCACTGAGGCAGACTGCTTCATAAATATTGCACATCTCAAAGTATATACCTAGCAAAGTGGATGATGCAGCAGGGTGGGGCGCTTTATAAATAGACTCATTTATTAATGGTTCTCTGTGAATGATAGCAGAATGCTTTGCAGCAGGAGGAGAATGTGTGCTTATAACCATTATTAATAAATCCTGGCAGACAGCAAGCTTTTTCGCCCACCACCATCCCTCCAGGGGAAGATACAGACATCCAGCTACGTCATCACCGGATTGGGTTGGCATGAACAATGAACACAGAGGAATTCAATCCCAAACATTTGGCCGCCTTCTACACACACACACACACACACACACACACCCCTAAAACCTTTCTCTCCGTTTCAGATTGCGGTGCTAAATAAATAAGTTCTGCCAAAATCAAAGAGTCTTCTTCCCTCCCACAAGGAAACGCGTAAAGACTTGCCTGTCAGATTTAGCACCCTGTATATACTAAAGACTCAGCATATTAGGGTGTTTAAAATAACCTGAAGAAAAGAGCATGGTTTTGGCTTAGGAATAACAGAATCAGAGTTGGAAGGGCCTCCGAGGGCCACCTAGTCCAACCCCCTACAATGCAGGAATCTTCAGCCCAACCTGGGGCTCGAACCAACGACTCAGAGAGCAAGAGTCTGACTTACTTACTTTTAAGGCCTCCCAAATTCACACCCACCCACATACATACATACATACATATACTAGTGAGAAAAAGTGGGGGTGGAATTAACTGGCCAACACCAGGAACTGAAGACATTTAAGTCTCTCTCAGCTACCCTGGTTCCTTTCCCGCTCTGCTGCCGCCTTAACCCCCCACTCCCAAGCCCCCGTGCAGGATTTCCGACTGTAAGCTCCTAGGGGCAGATCCGCGCACGGAAACATCCGAGTCCCAGAGCCAGTTTGCCACCGTCTCTGCCCCACCCCCAGCAGCTCGGGTTTTAAAATGCCAGCTGCTGGCGGCGGGGGGGGGGGGAAAGAGGGGGGGTCCGGGTCCGCCGGATCTTTTGAGGAGGATTACAACACAGAGAGAGAGAGAGAGAGAGAGACGCCTCATCCTCGACGACACGCAGGCCGGGCGCCTCCTCGCCCTTCCTCCCCACTGGCTTCCAGGCCCAAGATCCAGGCGGCGGTGGCGGTGGCGGCCTCCTCCTCCTCCTCCTGGGCCTTTCTCTCTCCCTCCACCCGGGCGCACCCGAGGCCTCCCCTCAGCCACCCTCGGGGCCTCCACTTACCCTACGGGAGAGGGGGCTCTGAGTGGGCGCTCCGAAGCGGCGCAGGGAGGAGGCCTGAGCCAGACCGGGCCGAGCCGGCGAAAGCGGCCTCTCTCGCCTCAGTTCATTCAGACGGGGCGAGACGATGGCGGCGGTGGCGGCGGCGGCGACTGCGGCGAAGGCAGCCGCGGCCGCTGTTTGTGCTGCTCCTCCTGGCTGGCCCTAGCGGGGAGCCGAGCGCTCATCTCGCCCGGCCTCCCCGTCGCCCACCCCTCCCCTCCCGCGCCGCACGCGGGTCTCCCCTCTTCCCCTCGCGGCGGCCACAACGGCGCCTCACGCGGCGCTTCCCCGTCTTTCCGCACCCCACCAGCACCCGCCTCAACTCCGCTTCAATTCCCTCAGGCGGGCGGGCGGGCGGGCGGGCAACCGGAGCAAAGGGTCGCGCACGCGCAAAGAGAACCACCCAGCGCGCGAGGGAGAGGGGGAGGAGGACGACGTCAGCGCGGAGCGGAGAAGACGCCGAAAGCGCGAGCTCGCCTCGCCACACCGCGCGTGCGCGGGCTGAGTCGGCTATATAACAAGGCAGGGGAGGCACGCCCGCGAGAGAGAGAGAGAGAGAGAGAGAGGTGGGGGGGAAAGGAACTCTCCCGCCGGCCTCCTATGCCTGGCCTGCGTACGTGCCGTGCGTGCGTGCACGCGCAGTTGTCTCTCCCCACCCCCCCTACTAAACACGCAAGCACGCACGCCGGCTCGAGCTTGCGCTCCCTGAGCGGCCAATGGGCGCGCGGATTTCTAGCCTTTTGCCCCGCCTCTCCCCTCCGTCCGTCCAACCCCAAGCCCGCGTCTCCTTGAGTAGCAGCTTTCGACGGTCGTTGGTCGTTTTTTCCCTTTGGTACCGCCGGCTGTGGCGCAGCGCGCGGCGAGAGCCCGGATGTTGGGGCTGGCTGAGGAGGGAGGCGAGGCGGAGTTGTTTGCTGAGGCCGGGTGGTTATTACATCACCTTCGTCCCTCAGCGGGCCTTCGTCTTCTCTCAGGGCTGAGGGAAGCTCTGGAAATAGAGAGAGAAAGCGGCCAGGCAGACGCAGCCCACCATGCCCATCACACTCTTATGTTATTAATAGTATTAGTATTGTATTTACTGGTTCTGGTGAAATAAATTTATGGCGGGGGCGGGAATAGCAACCGAAACATTCGCTGCTGTTTACATAATACACGCCGATTTCCCGCCCACCCTGGAGTGAGGGTGCAGCGCCTTGGTCGTGTTTTCTTCGCTACGCGGACACGCTTGCACACAAAAATCCCCGATAAAACGTTACTGTAGCCTCTTCCACAGCTTCTGGTAGAGGGAAAAACGGGAATATTTGTTCCTGGGGTGCGGGTGGAGATTTAAAACACGGTAGACCTCCACCAGAATAAGCAGCCCTACAGAGCAGGTCAGAAATAGGAAAAGGTAAAAGTGATTTAGGAGGAAAAGCAGCAGGAGCAGAACCACTGCCCAGGAAGGTAGAATAAATAATAGTAATAGTAATAACAAAATAAAAAAAATCCTTCCAGTAGCACCTTAAAGACCAACTGAGTTAGTTCTAGGTATGAGCTTTCGTGTGCATGTATCTGAAGAAGAAGTGTGCATGCACACGAAAGCTCATACCTAGAACTAACTTAGTTGGTCTTTAAGGTGCTACTGGAAGGATTTTTTTTATTTTGTTTTGACTATGGCAGACCAACACGGCTACCTATCAGTAATAGTAATAATACAGGCATATACAGTACATGTGAAAGTATCAGGAGACCCCACTAACTACAAGTGAATTTTATTTTATTTTTTGCCTTAGCGTAGGAGAACTAATGTACCTCAAATCCAGAGGACCACAAGTGGAGTTTGTTTATCTAAAAGATTTACCCCTCACTTTTCCTATAAATAGTAAAAGGTGTGACTAAAGTCATCACTTGAAACAGTTAAAATTGCTAATTACCGAAGTCAGCACAGCATAAAACAGCATTCAAAAACAGGGGTGCCGACTTATAAAAAATATTGGGGGGGCGGGGGCCCATACCGACTTATAAAAAATATTGGGGGGGCCCAAGACCTCCAAACCGCTGCTGCTGGGGGAACGAAAGGGGCGAGCCCCGACCTTAAGTGAACCTGTGAGGGCCCGCCCTTTGCGGCAGCCGATTGGCTGCCGCCGTGGGCGGTGAATATTAATGAGCTAGGGGGAATCCCTGCTTGCCCCGCGAGATTGTTGATGGGTCGAGAGCCCGCAACCCCACCCCCTCTCTAGATCGGGAGTGGCTTTGTTTTAACTCATTACTGAATGTATTTTAAAAGGTAACTATCGTCAAACAAGGAAAATAAAAAATACCAACATAATTTTGTGATTTTACAAAGCATAATATAACTAATAATTTTCTTAAATTGTTGGGGGGGCAGAGCCCCCCCAAACGAATTTTTGAGGGGGCTCGGGCCCCCTCAGGCCCCATGGAGTCGGCGCCTATGTTCAAAAAGCATCTGCAGGAGACAGAGCGATGCCTACAAATAAGCAGCTCATCTTGAGCCAGCTATTAAATCCAGATGTTAGAAGCCAAAAGCCTTTGAGGGGGGTATTTTGTCATCCACCAAAATTTATAGGGGGAGCCGAGACAAACTTCCCTCAGGAGGGATTTTCAGAGCTGTGTACACAACTATAGACAAGGTCTATTTTTTGTTTCAGCCAATAATGCCCAAATCTTAATGGCTACCAACCCTAATAGCAGGGCCGGCCCAAGACATTTCGGCGCCTGAGGTGAATGAACCACAAAATGGCATCCTTCCTTGCCACCAGGGAACAAAGGGTGAGTGGTGAATTTGCATTGGGATTTGCTGCACTTCTGGATTCTGCTACCTGAGGTGGTCGCTTTACCTTGCCTCTTGGGTGGGCCGGCCCTGCCTGATGCCTGTCTTCTACCTCCACTGGCAGAGGCTGTATGCTTTCAAATAGCAGGTGCTGGGAACTGCAAGAGGAGCGAGTTGCTGCTGCACTCAGGTCCTGCTTGCAGGCTTCTGATAGGCATCTGGTTGGCTGCTGTAAGAACAGCAGCCTTTGGTTTACAGTGGTATCACAGTACTTTGAATGTTTGGTGTGAAAGTGGCCCCAGTGAGACCCTAATTTGGAGTAAGATTTGAATCGTGAACTTCCAAGCTCTGGATGTATGTCAACAGAGAACATGAATGAGCTCTTTACACATTTCCTCCAGGGGGAAAGGAGAATGTTTCAACCATAGTCCTAAATTATTGGCAGGACTAGTTATACTAGTATTGCCAAAACATAAGAAAAACACAGATCTCCTCTGGTATCTGTGTGTGGATGCATATGAAAGAGATTAAGCACTGTTCAATAATATTGTTTCCTTCCCATTAAAACAGCCATGTACGGCTCTGATTTCAGAAGTCCCCAAGCGCAGATAATATTATGGACGTTCCTTTTCTAAACTTGCCTGCTCTGGAGAACTCTTCAAAAGAGGAGGACAGACTTTTACAACTCTACTATCTTTTAAAAGATTGGTGGCTGTGGGGCCTATAAGCTCCATGCTGCTGTTGCAATGCCAGCTGTGTTGCAGTCAGCAGCAGAACTAGTCGCTCAGACACCTGGAGCGATGCACATGCCAGGGGGCGGGGCAATCCACCTGGGGGTTCAATCAGCCTGGTAGCAATCCGCCCGAGGGGTGATTGGGGCAGCGGTGATCTGCCCAGAGAGAATTTTGTCACCCCACCTCTGGGATGACACCCAGGGCGCACCCCCCCTTCCTACGCCCCTGGTTGCAGTCATGACAGATACTTCTGCAAACGTCTCAGATGCATTGGCTAAAATAGGGTGAAATTATTGAGCAGAATGTGGGCAACTGCAACGGAGGAGGCACACTGACATCGTACTCCAAGGCTATGGAACCTCCAGCCTGTGGATCAGCCAGTGAATTAGCCCACAAGGTCATTGCCCCCCCCCCACTTCCACTTGTCACTCACCTGATGTCATGGGGTGGTATAAGCTGATCAGCAAGTGGTCGGGGTAAGTCCTGCTGGGTGCTCCCATACCCCCACCCTGTGTGTCTGCTTTGACAGGTGCTGGGATTGTCCACCTATCAGTCATAGAATCATAGAATTGTAGAGTTGGAAGGGACACCACAGGTCATCTTGTCCAACCCACTACAATACAGGAATCTCAACAGGATCACAGAATCATTGAATTGTAGAGTTTTATGGGGCCAAATTGTATCACTTGATATCATCCAGACATCAGGTGATTGATTGATAGGTAGGTGGGGCCCCAAACCTGTCAAAATTGGCTCACAGGCTGGGAAGAGATAAATATCTGCCCCACTGACTTTCTGCCATATCCTAAACCTCAGGAGTGGGGAACCTCATGCTCTAGAGATCAAATACAGCTACCCAGACATCTCTATCTGGCCCTTGGTCCTTTTCCTGGGTCAAGCCTTCTCCTAAAGGCCAGTTCCCAGGCTACACCTCACACCAGCTCTGCTCCAAACCCTTCACGAGTCCTTTGGTGTGGAAACAATAGACGCTTAAATTCTGAAAATGCCTCTTGCTTGCCTGGATGTGTGTATGTGAAGCCTCTGGTTTTTGTATTGCTGGAATGTAACCTACTGTTCAAAACTAATAGTCACATCTGTTGCTGTGCCCCTTTACCTCTGGCTATGACAAACCTAAACGGCATCTTAAAAAGTAGAGACATCACCTTGCCGACAGAGGTCCGTATAGTTAAAGCTGTGGTTTTCCCAGTAGTGACGTATGGAAATGAGAGCTGGACCATAAAGAAGGCTGAACGCCGAAGAACTGATGCTTTTGAATTATGGTGATGGAGGAGACTCGTGAGAGTCCCACGGACTGCAAGAAGATCAAACCTATCCATTCTGAAGGAAATCAGCCCTGAGGGCTCACTGGAAGGACAGATCGTGAAGCTGAGGCTCCAATACTTTGGCCACCTCATGAGAAGAGAAGACTCCCTGGAAAAGACCCTGATGCTGGGAAAGATGGAGGGCACAAGGAGAAGGAGATGACAGAGGACAAGATGGTTGGACAGAGTTCTTGAAGCTACCAGCATGAGTTTGACCAAGCTGCAGGAGGCAGTGGAAGACAGGAGTGCCTGGCGTGCTCTGGTCCATGGGGTCACGAAGAGTCGGACACGACTAAATGACTAAACAACAACAACAAATGCCCACCATGGACATGTGCCCCTCAGGAAGTTGCCCATACAAGAATGTGGCCTCAAGCTGAAAAATGTTCCCTGTCAGTACTATACTCCTTTAGTGCTTTACATTCTCTGGCAACGGTGCAAGTTTACACCAAACTTAGCTCCAGAAATTTGCCACCCATTGCCTGGAAACTTCCAGTAGGAGTCATTATTATTACATAAATTTCTTCAACACTTTACATTCCAAACAATCTAAAAGAAAATAAAAACCAAATCCAGTAAAACATAGTTTCAGGACATTAGCCAAAAGAAAGGTCAAGTACCTTAGAAAAGACTACCAAAATAGAGATCAACTACAAAACAAACAAACTACATCTCAATATACAATATAAAAATCAAATACATTATAAAGGAATCTCAAAACAATATACAAAGTGTAGGTAAAAATAAAAGAATACACGAAACAGAGCCCAAACACAAAAAGTAAATAAATCTAAAAATGACATACAGAATAAACATCAAATACAGTACAAATTATTAATAATCAGTATTTTTAAAAAGTTTTAAAATAGCATTATACTATTAAATCAGTGACTCACAGAGAAACTAACCAATCACTGTAAAATGAAGACAGCTGACCAGATGCAACATTGGAATTGAAGTAAATAGTTGCAATTTTTCTCTCTCCCCCCCCCCCAAACCTTCATTGTACAATAGAAACTGTGATTTTATATACGGTATTTATAAAGTTGTTATTGTATCCATTTCATTCACTCCTGATTATTATTTTTTTACATCATTATCAAATGCTCATAGTGTTGAACTTATATTATTCTGTTATTGTCCGTCTCCTATATTGCTTTTGTTGTTCAATAAGAAATTTATTTATCTCTTCATCTCTTCTGACAAGAACTTCAGGCCACTGAGAACTACTCAGTCACTGTGAGGAGGGGGGGAAATGAAGGAATGGCATGTCGGTTACCTTGGTTTGACACTTCTCAGAGGATTATGAATACTGCAATTTTGCAAATGATAAGGGAGGAACCGTAGAGATTTAGAGTGAAAGGAGACAATTAATTTACTAGGTGCTGTTGCAACTCTGCTTGCAGAACATGTGCCTGGCTTCCTAGAATGCAGTCTCTTGAGGCATCATCAGGCAAAAGCTGTGGGGGGGTTTTGAGGGGGGCGGTGCTTTTTAACATTACTGATTTCCTTGCATAGTTGAAATCATTAGGCCAACTGCAAAACACTTAAAGGGCTTGGAACTTCTCATGAAATGGAAGTTTTTAGCACAAGAGACTTGTTGGTAAACTTCAGGAGCCTTAGTGAGACCAGGATTCCACTCTCATCTCACCTGTTTGAATACTGATGATACTGATGGCCACAGTGAGTGAGCTGGCAACAATTTGGGCCACAACTGACTGGCAGATGTGAGCCAACTAACGTCTGCTGCTGTTCTTGCAGCTTCCAATCACTCACAGCACAAATCTGAACATTTGCTGCTGCCAAATGACTTTGCATGTTCTTCATGCTGTCTTTGACTCATGAGCAAATCAAAATATCTTTGAGCCAATGTGTGTGCAGATGAGAATGTCGGAATACACAACTGTGAAATGTTTATAGAAAACTTGAATCTTACAAAAAATTATTGACTAGAATCTGTCTCTAGTTGCTTCCTTCAGCGTTGCTAAAGGAATTAAAGCAGATGTTCCACATGGCACTTTAAGATCACAGTATGTTTTAAATCAATGAGGATGGACTATGCCGAAGTTCCCTAGTCCAATCCCAGGCACCTCCAGGCAGGGCTTGGAATAAATGTCTAAATGAGACCATGGCAAGCTGAGAACAGCAAAAGCAAGGTGATTTCTCCCACTCCAGACAGGTTCATTCTCAGGGCAAGTACGGAGATAACCAGTGAAGCTCACCACAAATGGTATTTTTATCTAAACAGGTGACTATATATATTTTTTGTTTTTCTCAAACAGAATCTGTTCCGAGTGTCAACAGAAACCCTGTCTTGAAGGAGAAGTTACAGTTGTCTTTTTAAAGAGACAGCAGCTCACAGCTCCAGTGTCACATGAGTCGGGTTCCACTTGCATAACAGAACTTGCCCCTTCCTTCCCCTAGTAGCCCTCTGTGCTCCCTCAAATCTGCAGCAGAGGGTATCTCAACCCTGGCCAGAATGGATCAAACAGAGGACTGCTGGGGGTGGGGAGATAGTTGGAGAGTTGGAAAGGACTCATAGTGTTAAGTTGTGGGTGAACATATCAGACGACACAGCGATTCTTCAAACAGCTCTTGTTTATTCACAGGCCAGAACAGAACTGAAGGGTTCAGCCAGCCTGCTTATATAGAGCTCCACTACAGCGCAACAGTAACCACTTTCTGTAACTATCCAATCACTGAACGTCACTTTCAATCCCTTATTTGCATATGTGGGCCTGAGTGAAAACTATCTACAGTATCCCCCTGCAGGCCCAGGGTGAGAACTTCAGTATATAACACAAAGGGTCCTCTAGTCCAATTCTATGCAGTGCATAGAAAGACGGCTGGATACAACCCAGTAAGATGACAACAACACATTAAAATAAAATCTCATGTACTTATGTTATTTTTGTATCAGATGTTAGAGGAAGTCTAGTACCTCTGGTGGGGGACACGTCATCCTCTAGTTTCCAGGCACAATTCAAAGTGCTGGTTTTGACCTATAAAGCCTTAAATGGCTCAGGACTGCAATACTTGCCTCTCTCCATATAAACCATCCCAGACTCTGCATTCATCATCAGAGGCCCTTCTTCGTGTGCCTCCTCGATGTGAGGTCTGGAGGGTAGGTAGCAGCACAAGAACAGGTCTTGTCTGTAGTGGCTCCCTGTTCATGGAATGCTCCCTCCAGGGAGGTTTGCCTGGCACCTTCATTATATATATTTTAGGCACCAGGCAAAAACATTCCTCTCCAACCATGCCTTTGACAGAACAATCTTCTACAACCTTTTTACATTTGTCTGTGGGAAGGTGGTGCTTATTATTTTGCTGTTTTGCTTTACTTATTTACTTGTTTTTGTCCTGTATTTTATTTTGTGAACCGTCCTGAGATCTTATGATGAAGGGTGGTATATAAATCTAATAACTAAATATTAGTTTGTTGACATTTGGTCCTCACCCTGCGCTCAGCTCTCACCTGTGGCTACTAGAAGGTGCCAGCATGTGACAGCGGCTACACCCTGGGAAATCGTCCAAGAATCATTGCTTATTTAATCGTTACACACTTCGATGGTATGTACAACCTCTGTATCTTCTAATGCTTGATAATGCTTAATAATGTATGAATTCTATATTTTTAGTCATGATATAACAGATTTATATTTGTAATTTCTACATGTCAAATAGTAATCATTGTATTATCAGGTGCCTATATTTATATTATCTAGAACTATTAACAGCTGAGGAAGCCCTTTGGGGCGAAATAAGGAAATATCCAGAAACCTTGTTCTGCCTACCCAGCTGCCTGGGCCAGCCTGCCTGTGTCTGCTACCTATAGGTAGCCAACCTCATCAGCTGTATTGTCCGTGACATTCCGGGATAAAGGTAAAGGTAAAGGAATCCCTGACCATTAGGTCCAGTCATGGACGACTCTGGGATTGCGGCGCTCATCTCGCTTTAATGGCCAAGGGGGCCGGCGTACAGCTTCTGGGTCATGTGGCCAGCATGAGTAAGCCGCTTCTGGCGAACCAGAGCAGCGCATGGAAACACCGTTTACCTTCCTGCCGGAGCGGTACCTATTTATCTACTTGCACTTCGTGCTTTCGAACTCCTAGGTTGGCAGGAGCAGGGACCGAGCAACGGGAGCTCACCCCATCGTGGGGATTCGAACCGCCGACCTTCTGATCGGCAAGCCCTAGGCTCTGTGGTTTAACCCACAGCGCCACCCGCGTCCCTTGACAATCCGGGGACCTTTCCTTAATCACATTCGAGGACTGTGTAATGCTAGAATGTATTAAGAAAGGAAGAAATATATCTGCATTGGATTTAATTAAATAGGTTCTATACCTTAAGGATTGTATATTGTGTACATCCTGGACTTGATTCATATGTTAGGAAGTAACAGGAGAGGAAAGGCATAAGGTGTTGGATCAACCTGGCTTAAACAGGTTCTGTTATCCCTTCTGTCAAGGTCATGCTGACTGTTACTTTAGAATTGCTAGATTCCCTGCCACACCGCCACTTTCTGGCGAAGCAAACATGGAAACTTGTGATACACAGAAGATAATTAAACTCTCATGATTCCTCTCTCACGCATGTATGGCTTGGATGCATAATGTTTTGTGCTCTGCTGCAGAATGCCCAGTAGAGGGCGCACAAGTTAACCAGCAGAACATGACCCCAACGCCTACATCATTGGCCAAGACCAGGAATTTGGATCCTATTGTTTGCCAAACCAGTTGCTTGTTCTTCTTTAGGTGTTGGGAATTTCTCCTTTGCAGGATTATGTAGGTGTAGGATTGTGCCCCCCAAGAAAGGAGGCAACAACTGCTGGTAGATAAAGGAGTGTCTGCATCATCGCAGTTCAGCCCAGACTTCCCTCCCTGTGAGAAGTGAGGTTACAGGGAACCAGGCAGAGGGCCTTCTTGGCAGTGGTGCCTGCCCTGTGGAACACCCTCCTGTCAGACGCCAGATAAACATCTATCTGAATTTTAGAAGAAATCTGAAGGCAGCCCTGTTTTAATGGTTGATGTCTTATTGTGATTTTATATTTGTTGGAAACCACCCAGAGTGGCTGGGGCAACCCAGTCAGATGAGCAGGGTACAAATAATTGTTTTACTATTACTACTACTTCCTGTGGAAATCATGAAACCTTTTTGTATTACAGATGTTCCCGGGGCAAGCTGATTTTCCTGCTTTCGTTCATTGCAGCACATTAAGAACTAAGCTTTAATTATGGCATAGGAGTTTATGCATTAGGCTGTGGGCTCTGGTTCAGGAAGGATTATGAATGCAGTATCAAAAAATTGTTTGCCTTGAAGGTGGCACAAGACTCTTTCGTTTCTGAAACTTGCTGCATGCTTTTATCTCATACTGGGTCTGAGCCAATGTTGATCCTATTCTGAAAACAGTGGTACCTTGGGTTACATACGCTTCAGGTTACATACGCTTCAGGTTACAGACTCCGCTAACCCAGAAATAGTGCTTCAGGATAAGAACTATGCTTCAGGATAAGAACAGAAATCATGCTCCAGGGGCGCGGCGGCAGCGGGAGGCCCCATTAGCTAAAGTGGTGCTTCAGGTTAAGAGCAGCTTCAGGTTAAGAACAGACCTCTGGAACAAATTAAGTACTTAACCTGAGGTACCACTGTAGAAACATTAAAATGAATGGACATGACTGCTGTTGGCATCTGTCAGCCTCAGAAGACAATGAAAGTTACAGCACCTGCTCAAAACAAAATAAAAAAATTCCTTCCAGTAGCACCTTAAAGACCAACTGAGTTAGTTCTAGGTATGAGCTTTCGTGTGCATGCACACTTCTTCAGATACACTGAAACAGAAGTCACCGGACCTTTCTATATAGTGAGAAGGTGGGGAGGGGTATTACTCAGAAGGGTGGTGGGAATGGGTGATTGACAGATAGCTGCGATGAGCCTGTTGACGACTCTTAACGACTGCAATAGGTCTAACAGGAAAAAGCAAGGGGTGAGAAGGTGAAAAATGGCTTTGTCATGTATAATGAGATAAGAATCCAATGTCTTTGTTCAAACCAGGTCTCTCCATAGTTTTAAGTTTGGTGATAAGTTGCAATTCAGCAGCTTCTCTTTCCAGTCTATTTCTGAAATTCCTTTGTAATAGAACAGCTACTTTGAGATCTTGTATAGAATGTCCTGGGAGATTGAAGTGTTCTCCTACTGGTTTTTCTGTCTTGTGGTTCCTGATGTCGGATTTATGTCCGTTTATTCTTTGGCGTAAGGTCTGGCCTGTTTGTCCAATATAGAGAGCTGAAGGACACTGTTGGCATTTTATGGCATACACAATGTTAGACGATGAGCAATTAAATAGTCCCGAGATGGTATGTGTGATGTTGTTGGGGCCAGTAATGGTGTTGTCCGGGTGTATGTGGCAGCAAAGTTGGCATCTGGGTTTATTGCAGGCTCTGGTGCCAGTGTCCGTGTTAGGTCTGGTTGTAGTATTATTGTGGGTTAGGAGTTGTTCTCACCCTTCTTGTAGTATTCTCACCCCTTGCTTTTTCCTGTTAGACCTATTGCAGTCGTTAAGAGTCGTCAACAGGCTCATCGCAGCTATCTGTCAATCACCCATTCCCACCACCCTTCTGAGTAATACCCCTCCCCACCTTCTCACTATATAGAAAGGTCCGGTGACTTCTGTTTCAGTGTATCTGAAGAAGTGTGCATGCACACGAAAGCTCATACCTAGAACTAACTCAGTTGGTCTTTAAGGTGCTACTGGAAGGAATTTTTTTATTTTGTTTTGACCATGGCAGACCAACACGGCTACCTATCTGTAACAGCACCTGCTGTAAGACATGTTTTGTTGCAGGTGGGGCAGGTGAAGGCATCTTAATCCTAGTACCAGTAATTTCAATGCTGCTGCTTAATCCTAGTACCAGTAATTTCAATGGTCTACTGACTGGAATTCCAGTTGCTGCAACAGATTACAATTATGAGAAGCAATATTATCTTAAACCACATCTTTTCCATTGAGAAACCTTGGAACACAGATTATTTTGTTCATCAGGAACTCTCAGTCATTTAATAACTTTTGCATACTCTATATCTCGTGCTTTGGAGAGGGGTGGGTAGGATAAAAAAATAATTCAAATGTATCTTTCCAAAAAAAAGATAACAAACTCATTTTTTTCACAACACCGTGGTGGTTAAATTAGCAAAATCTCAAAAAGGAAATAGTACTCCTGTCAATTCCTTATCCTTTAATGCATTCATGTTATGCTGAGCAGTTTATAGTGAGACAAGAGCTTGGGTGGTATTTCAAATTTCTTTGGGGGCAGGCAGCAATAAACACTGAATGAAACCAAAGCAGCAAACTACAGCCAAGACAATTGCGTATGGGAAGCCAGTATTTTGCCTGGACCCACAATAACAAGTTCGGCTAGTTGTGTGGAGGAGTGTAACCAGTGGCCTCCAAGAGTAATTATTCTGTACCCTTCTAGAGAAACAACCTCCAAGGGTTGTAGAAAGCAACAGGGTGCTGGATGCAACGAGTTAAAGATTAACAGTATTAACTTTTAGTTTCCAGGGAGAACCTACTGAAAGCAAGCTTGGGGAGAGCAAAAGAACATCTCTTCTGCGCAGAGAATTGCCCGTGCTGGAAGGGGCCCAGCAGAAGGATGCTTGTAGATGCAATTTAAGTGTCTTTAAAATTGTTGAAAACAACATGGGCATCATCTGGTACCACAGCCCCTAGAATTACCAATATATGAACATAGGGAAGTCACCAAGTTTATTGTTCTAGCCAAAAGCCATTAACATAAGCCATGGGTGGCCATCAACGCTTTGTGGTCCCTTTTCTTCATCCTGACTCTTCCAACAGTGGATGCTCACATGCGCGCTGATATTCCGAGAGCGAGAAAAACATTTCTGACAGCAAGAGCTGTTCGACAGTGGAACGGTCTCCCTGGAGAGGTGGCGAACTCTCCTTCCTTGGAGGTTTGTAAGCAGAGGTTGGATGATCATCCGTCATGGGTGCTTTAGCTGAAATTCCTGCTTTGCAAGGGGGTTGGACTAGCCTAGAAGACCCTTCCAAGTCTCAGTTACAGATAGGTAGCCGTGTTGGTCTGCCATAGTCAAAACAAAACAAATTCCTTCCAGTAGCACCTTAAAGACCAACTAAGTCAGTTCTTGGTATGAGCTTTCGTGTGCATGCACACTTCTTCAGATACACAGAAGTGAAGAAGTGTGCATGCACACGAAAGCTCATACCAAGAACTGACTTAGTTGGTCTTTAAGGTGCTACTGGAAGGAATTTGTTTTGTTTTTCCTTCCAAGTCTATGATTCTATGTTGTGAAAGCCACAGGAACAGGCCAAGCCGGGCTCCTTCCCTGGGCAGTTGGAAACCTTCCACGCCTCCAGCCTCTGCACAGAATGCCGCGCGCAACGAAGGGGGCGGTAGCCACTTTCTTGGAGAGAACCGCGCGCGGCAACTCCACCCCTCCGGGGACGGCTCAGCCCTGTATGGGGCCTCTTCGGAGCCACGGCCACTCCCTGCTGGCAGAGAAGGGCGGCCCTCCTCGCCTGGCCCCGTCCCCTCTGCCTCTTAAGGGCGGCGGCGGCTGCCTGTCGCGCGCTCTTTCTCGCCATGGTGTGCTGGGGTCTCGTTTGCGCCCTGGCGGCGGGCGGCCTCCTGATCTACCTGATCGTCGAGCTCGCCATCTGGCTCCGAGCTGACAGCGACCTCACCGTGCTGGCGGCGGAATGGTGGGGCAAGAAGCCGGGTAAGCGGCGCGCCCCGGGCCCGCAGCGCTCTGGTTCTCTCCCCGGAGCGCGCGTTGCGCTGCTCCTCCTCTTTCGCCTTCTTCGCTTCCCCTCTCCGTGTGGGACGTGGCAGGACGTGTCCAAACCCTTCTCCATCCCTGAACGCAGAGAGCTGCCCTGCTCGGAGTCAGGGGTAGCCAACGTGGTGCCCTCCTGGATGGCCTGGGTCAGAATGATCAACGGGGAGCGATTTTGCGCGCTGGAGTTGGGCAACATCTGGAGCGCACCAGGATATGGCTACCTCCGTCTGCGCGAACTTGCAGCGCCTCTCTGCAGGGAAGCTCTCCAAATACACCTGTTTTTAAGCTCTGGGTAGCAAAGCACAGATTTACAAGTTCACGTGTATGCCTGCCCTGTGAGCATCCGTATGTGCAATTGCCCAGAAGTGTTGCTCCCTTGTAGGGGAGGGAGTGGAACAGGTTCGGTTTGTAAACTTGTCAACTTTCAGCAGCTAGGTATAAACCCTGCTACCTGGGGCTGGTGGGAGGTGCAGTCGGGAACTAATTTGGCAAAAGCTGGCTTGCCTACAGCAATTTTCTAGGCAGATTTTTTTTGAGATTAAGTTGGGCAATATGGGTGTGGCCTTTCATCTGGAAAGCAACTGAAAGGAAGCCTAATGGCTATGATAGAGAAACTGGTTTAGCAATCAAGGACTAATTAAGACTCTGGGCAACACTGGGCAATAAAAATTTGTTTGCGCCACACGGAATTTTTTTTAAAATAAGAAACACCTTGGAAAACAAGAAGAAACAACTCCCAGTGGCACTTGATTTTGAAAAGATATCTATTCATATTCGGCAAATATTTTATATTTTGATTTGCCCCGAAGGGAAATGCCTTTATGCACATAGCCGCTAACACTGTCCAAGTCACCCTTCGTCAGTTGCTGCATTTGCTGCTTTAAAAAAATCTGGGCAACCTGCAATCTTGCCTAGCTTGCAATCTTGCCTTGTCTTTTCCGCACAGCAACCAGCAACAGAGGAAACAATTGGTGCAGCCACAGGACTGGAAAGGGTTTGGTTTCATAGTGTGAGATCAGGTTTTGGGATAGGCCTGTGTGTTTGAGCTTGCTGTCAGGTGAATCACAGAGTTGGAAGGGACCACGAGGGTAAATCTGGTCCTATTGGGGTCATCTAGTCCAACCCCCTGAGATGCAGGTATCTTTTTGCCCAAAGCAAGGCTCAAACCCACGACCCTGAGATTAAGAGTCTCATGCTCTACTGTCTGAGCTATGTGAGTAGTGAAGTGTGTTTCTGTGAAATCAAACCACCCCATAGCCTGATTCAATACATGGCTTACTCAGAATTAAGCCCCACTGTTCTAAATTAGAAGGCTTTGTGTGTTCATCCTGTGTGTATACATGTGTATCTTAAAAACAAACCAAACCATTCCGCAGCAGAGTAGCTGCTTCCACCATGTAGTCCAGGGGTAGGGAAACTTGGTGTCACCCGGATGTTGCTGAACTCCAACTCCCATCAGCCCCAACCCACATAGCCAGTGGTCAGGAACGATGGGAAATGTAGTGTGGCGCTGTGGGTTAAACCACACAGCCTAGGACTTGCTGATCAGAAGGTCGGCGGTTCGAATCCCCACAACAGGGTGAGCTCCCGTTGATCGGTCCCTGCTCCTGCCAACCTAGCAGTTCGAAAGCACGTCAAAGTGCAAGTAGATAAATAGGTACCGCTTCAGCGGGAAAGTAAACGGCGTTTCCGTGTGCTGCTCTGGTTTGCCAGAAGCGGCTTAGTCATGCTGACCACATGACCTGGAAGCTGTATGCCGGCTCCCTCGGCCAATAAAGCGAGATGAGCGCCGCAACCCCAGAGTCGGACACAACTGGACCTAATGGTCAGGGGTCCCTTTACCTTTACCTTAATATCTGGAGGGCCATTGGTTCCCCAGCTCTGATGCAGTTTGTTCACTGTACAGTGGTACCTTGGGTTACAGTCGCTTCAGTTACAGACTCTGCTAACCCAAAAATAGTGCTTCAGGTTAAGAACTTTGCTTCAGGATAAGAACAGAAATCGGGCTCTGGCGGTGCAGCAGCAGCAGGAGGCCCCATTAGCTAAAATGGTGCTTCAGGTTAAGAACAGTTTCAGGTTAAGAACGGACCTCCGGAATGAATTAAGTTCTTAACCAGAGGTACCACTCATTTCAACAACATGGATTTAAAAAGACAGAGTCTAGCAGTGAAAGAGAAATGTCCGAAATTCGGGTGATGGCTAACCCTGAATAACTACTGTCCTCCATTCCTGGACTTGGGGTAGAATTCAGAGTAGCCCTAGCAGCCTTTCTCAAACTTGGGTCCTCAGCTGTTGTTGGCTACAGCTCCCATAATCCCTGACCACTGGTACTACTAGCTAAGGATGATGGGAATTGGAGTCCAGCAAAAACTGGGGACCCAAGTTTGTGAAACACTGCAAGGAGATTGCTTTCTCAACGTGAGCTATTCTGCTTGCCTGATGGAACAATCTCCCCTTTCCTTCCCCAGCTATTTAGGGGTTTTTTCCCGATCCTCCAGAGCAGATTTGGGGGGAGGTAGGAGGGCGTGCAGGGGGAGGAGAGGGGAAAAGCCATGTTGCACTAGTGGGAGTCCTTGTTCTGTTTTCTGCTAACGGAAATGACTAGTTGAATCTGGCTCATGGTTACTATTTTAGTCACAACCCCTACGAAAAAGGAATCTACACTCCAGTACTGGAAAGAAAAATGTATATGGAGAAAGCACGTTTTTATGGACCTTTAATCAATTGGTTGTATGTACATTTAAGGGATAATAACCCGTTCCTTTCCAGGAGGGTTAAATAGGTAAAAAAAGATAAAATATTATATTGCTATTGTGCACGTTTTAACGTTATTGAAAAACATACTCAAAAGTAAGACCTATTGCATTCAATGCGAGTTACTCAAAGGCAAATTGGGTTAGGATTTCAGCCTAAGGGGGGAAATCTGGAAACACAAAAAGTGATTGTTGGAGCCAAAGGAACAGCGTATGCCAGACAATTTGCAAACATCTGTGAAGGGGAAATGCTTGCATGTGTGCTTCTTGGCAGCTGTTGCCGTGCTGGAAAATTCTGCTACCATCTTGCACAACTCAGAACCCTCCAAGCTGAATGCAGCTCGGAAATTGCATCCTGTCTAGGCAGGGGCATTCCTAGTCACTTGACAGAGTTGGGTGCAGGCCCACAGATCTGCGTGTGCTGATTTAGATATGCATTTATGCCCACTTACGCAGATTTTCAGAGAGGAAATCCCAACTCTGGCTCTTAGACCTCACTCTGAATTACCGTACAGTGGTGCCCCGCAAGACGAACGCCTCGTAAGCCGGAAAACCCGCTAGACGAAAGGGTTTTCCGTTTTGGAGGCGCTTCGCAAAACGAATTTCCCTATGGGCTTGCTTCGCAAGACGAAATGTCTTGCGAGTTCCGGCAGGTTTTTTCCCCTTTCCCCCCCTTTTCCTAAGCCCCTAGGCCGCTTATCAGCTGATCCGCTAAAAGCCGCTAAACCGCTAATAGCGCTAATCCGCTAAGCTTTCAATGGGCTTGCTTCGCAAGATGAAAAAACCGCTATACGAAGAGCCTCACGGAACGGATTAATTTCGTCTAGCGAGGCACCACTGTATTTTTCGCCCCATAGGGTGCACCTAGTTTTGAGGGGGGGAAATAAAGGGAAAAAATTATTCCCCCCCCCCGGCGCGGGGCTGGGGCGGGGGAAGACCAAGCTTCCCCCAACCCCAGCCCCCAGAACAGGCTGCTATCCGCAAGCCTAGGGAGCCATGTGGGAACTCCTGCGGGCTCCCCAGGCTTGCGGATAGCTTCCTGCGCACCGACGCCTCTCACTCTCCAGGCTTCAGCGAAAGCCTGCATTTGCCCCATAGGACACACACACATTTCCCCTTCATTTTTGGAGGGGAAAAAGTGCGTCCTATAGGGCGAAAAATACGGTACATAGGGTGTCAGCAGGAATTTTGCAGGTCCTGGTGCTAAAGGCATAAGACAGAACTCTGCTGAATCAGCCCAAAGGCCATCTGATCTGGGATTCTGTTCAAAAAGATGCAGCTGTAAACTGGCGGAAGTTGCTACACCCCTCAGTTTATTTTGGTTGCTCTTTGCTTTTCCAACGCTACAATATTCTTTTGGAGGTATGGTGACCAGAACTGTACACACAAGTACAACTGCAAGTGTGAAGCTGATCTTTCTTAGGGACAAGTTACTGTACAACTTTTTTGCTAGAAGACCAGCAGTTCTGCATTTGAGTTAAGAACTCCTTCCGTGGATGATTTGTTCCCTTTTAATTTCTCAATAAGGCCTAGAACATCATTTCCCGTCATCACCTTTTGCCTCTGTCCCTTAGGCTCTCTTCTTGAGAAAGTTAGCTTAGGTAAGGGATCTGCCCTACATCTCTCCCTGTGAAGACAGATGCAAATACCACGTTGGCCCGAATATAAGCCGCGCCTGCAAATAAGCCACACCTTTAAAATTCAAGGGGGGGGGGGAGAATAAAAAAAGACAATACCTGAATATAAGCCGCTCCCTTAAAATTGGGTTACAGGCTGAAAATTGCTGCGGTTGGTAGAATTGTAACTCCGAGCCAGTTTTTGTAAGGTCGCGAATTTAAGCCACACTTTAACTTTTCATAGTTGGAATTTGGGGGGGGGGGAGGTGCAGCTTCTATTCAGGCCAATACGGTAATTCATTCAGGTTCTCTGAAGTCTCCTTCTAACTCCCTTTTGGTCCAAAGATCCAACTGCCTAGCTGGTTTCCTAATGCATTAAATGTGTGTGTTTAGTGGTGCTCCTTAAATTTATTTATTGCCTCCCTTAGTATCCGTGGCCATTTCTGCAGCAATTTGTGTTCCTTGCCTCTACCAGCTTCCTTGACTCTATTCATTAACCTTGCTGGCATCTGCTTGGCCCTGGTGGTAGCTTTCCTGATCTCTGCAACTAATGCGGGGTGGAAAACTGCTGGAGAATAGGGAAATCAGCAAAAAAAAACCAACCTTCCATTTTGTTTGTGGGTGCCTCTATTGGATCAAAAGCCTTTCCGCATTCAGTCAAATGCCCCTCATTCAGAGGGGAGAATGTGTTGTCTTGGTATCTGTTACTTGGGTATGTTCCTTCTACATTGGCTCTTGTAACCCATAGCTAACAATGTCCCTCTGATTCGTCTAACCCAGCCTCCCCCAATCTTTCACCCTCCAGATGTTCTGGGCTCCATTCTTATGTGCGCTGAACCAGACGGAGCAATTGCAGAAACCGCCTCCTTATGGCGGGCTGGCTGTTGAGCTCTTTGCTTTTAAAAAGCAGTCGCAACGTGCTTGTCTTTATGACGGTTGGATTGTAAATTGTAGACGGAAGGAGATTGCGGCCTTCTGGGGGAACAGTACCACAGAGGGCTGGGCCACCTAACGTCAGGGCTAGACCCCCATCCTCTTGCAAAAATAATCCCGAAATGCAGTTGCACTGCAACTCTCAGATCTGTACTGCAGGCTTACATTGGCCGTGTATCAGTTTCACTAATACTTTCCACCAAAGGATAGGCAATTGCAGTTGGGTGAAGTGAGAGCTGGGCCATAAAGAAGGCTGGTCGCCGAATAATTGATGCTTTTGAATTATGATGCTGGAGGAGACTCTTGAGAGTCCCATGGACTGCAAGAAGATCAAACCTATCCAATCTGAAGGAAATCAGCCCTGAGGGCTCACTGGAAGGACAGATCGTGAAGCTGAGGCTCCAACACTTTGGCCACCTCATGAGAAGAGAAGACTCCCTGGAAAAGACCCTGATGTTGGGAAAGATGGAGGGCACAAGGAGAAGGGGACGACAGAGGACGAGATGGTTGGACAGTGTTCTTGAAGCTACGAACATGAGTTTGACCAAACTGCGGGAGGCAGTGGAAGACAGGAGGGCCTGGTGTGCTCTGGTCCAGGGGGTCACGAAGAGTCGGACATTCTGACAGCTGTCACATTCTGACAGCTTCTGGGAGCCACAGGTGAGACCTGAGTGCAAAAGGGGGACCAAAGGTGGACAAAATACCCCAAAAGATCATGATATGTCCTCCACCAGAGGTACTAGCCTTTTCCTTACACCCCAAACACCAGAATAGGCCATCAGATACCCTCAAACATATCCTGAATACATCTCTTCCACCTTGAAATTTCTCCGCTGGGTGTCAAGGGCCTTTGTGCAAATACAGTTGCATCTAATCTTAATTGCCCAAGGGCCAATGAGGACATCACATAATCACAGCATTTGTTTTGTAAGCGGCAGCCCAGACAGGGGAGTAAGGGGCAAGAATTAACCCTTTCTCTCCCAGCTGCCATCGCCTCTTTGAATTTTTGCCTTTCCAGGGACTATCCCTTTGGCGGCAATGGAAGCTTCCCGTGAAATGCAGGGAGAGAGAACTATGTTTCTCCTCCGAACTCCCTACGATCCCCTCCTGCAGCTGCTCTTTACATAAACTAAAAAGTGTGCACGTTCTATTTATTTATTTATAAAAAATATTTGTATACCGCTGCCTCATTTTTTAAAAAAATTGAAGCGGTTTACAGCAATAACAACATGAAACTGTGCAATAAAAATGCCATTAAATAGTAAAAAAAACCAAACATCCATTAACCATTGCAGAAGGATGTAGTATTTACTGCCTTCATGGACCTGGCAGAATAGAAATATTTCCAGCAGGCATTTAAAAGTTGGCACAGAAGGTGTCTGCTGAATCTCCATTGGCAGGATGTTTGACATGACACTAAAGACCCTGTTTCTTGTTGCAAAATGAGTCTCATCGGCTTGGGGAACAACCAACAACAGCGCTCCTGCAAATGATCTCAGACGGACGCAGTTTTGCTTTGATTCCTGCATTGGAGGGGGTTGGACTAGATGGCCCTCGGAGTCGCTTCCAACTCTACGATTCTGTGAACCTCACAGGCTATATTGCTCTTTCAAAAAAAAAAAGTGCTTCCTCCATGTAAAAAAAACTCCAAAATGTCCTTTTATACCAGAAGGGGATGAGTTCTACAGTGGTACCTCGGGTTAAGTACTTAATTCGTTCCGGAGGTCCGTACTTAACCTGAAACTGTTCTTAACCTGAAGCACCATTTTAGCTAATAGGGCCTCCCACTGCTGCTGCGCCGCTGGACAATTTCTGTTCTCATCCTGAAGCGAAGTTCTTAACCTGAAGCATATGTAACCCGAGGTACCACTGTACTACTATATATTTCCATCAGAGAAATGTTATGCAACCCCCGAGCCAAGGAGATAAGTAACTATACAACCTTTAGAAGATATCTCAAGGCAGTCATGTACAGTGGTACCTCGGGTTAAGTACTTAATTTGTTCCGGAGGTTCGTACTTAACCTGAAACTGTTCTTAACCTGAAGCACCACTTTAGCTAATGGGGCCTTCCGCTGCCGCTGTGCCACCACCGCGCAATTTCTGTTCTCATCCTGAAGCAAAGTTCTTAACCTGAAGTGTATGTAACCCGAGGTACCACTGTACTACTATATATTTCCATCAGAGAAATGTTATGTGACCCCCGAGCCAAGGAGATAAGTAACTATACAACCTTTAGAAGATATCTCAAGGCAGTCGGAGGTCCGTACTTAACCTGAAACTGTTCTTAACCTGAAGCACCACTTTAGCTAATGGGGCTTCCCGCTGCTGCCGCGCCACCAGAGCACGATTTCTGTTCTCATCCTGAAGCAAAGTTCTTAACCTGAAGCACTATTTCTGGGTTAGCAGAGTCTGTAACCTGAAGCGTATAACCTGAGGCGTATGTAACCCGAGGTACCACTGTATAGTCTTCTCTTCAGGGTGAAGGGTTTAGGTCACAAGCAGGGTTTTTGTGTGTGTGTGTGTGTGTGGGTGGGTGTGTGGGTGGGAAATGTGGGCCGACTCCTTGTCTCTGGAGTGCAGTCCATGGCTGTGCAAACGGCGTTTCGTTCGCCTTCAGACCTATGTGAAACAACTGAGAGAGCAAACACCTACATGGTATCTGTTGCTAAAGAGAAGCCCAGGATGAAGAAAGTGATTTAGCAAGGAATCCCTTTGTTTGCCTTGTCACTTGCAATTTCTGAGAATTTGGTGAGCACAGAGTTCTTTCTGTTGATGCAGCAAGGGAGCTTCGTTTGTGCAAGAACACAGAAGTTTATGTTGCGTGGAGTTGACTTTCTTCCGTTGCCTACAGATAAACTGGATCTTGCTTGGCCAAAACCACCTTATTCATTCATTCATGTATCTATCATCTATCTATCTATCTATCTATCTATCTATCTATCTATCTATCTATCTATGAATGAAACATATCCTGCTTGCTTCCTGGGGCTCTCAGGGCAGCTAAGAAGCCATGATACAAAAAACAGCACTTCAACAATAAATTATAAGGTATTTCCCAAAGAATGAAATCCCCCTATAAAGAATGAAAATCTCAAATTGGAAAGCATGTGTGTGCCTGCTAATGAAAAAAAGAGTTTGTGGCACGTTTAAAAGACAAAAAAAGTTGCAGTTTAAACCACGGGTAGCCCATGTGTGATGTCCTCAGATGTTCCTGAGCTAAAACTTGCATCATCCCTGACCAGTGGCCATGTTGGCTGAAGGGATTGTAACATCCAGCAACATCAAGTCAGCAGCACATGGGCAACGTCTTGTGGAAGCATTTATGGTGTAGATCAGGGGCAACTGACATAGTGCCCTTCAGATGTTGCTTGACTACAAAGCCCATCATCCTTTTGACTACAACACCCATCATCCTTGGCCATTGGCCCTGCTGGATGGGGCTGGTAGGAGTTGGGAGTCCACACTGGCTACCCCTGGTCTAGATGAAGTAGACAGTAGCCCATGGAAACTGATTTATATCATAAGTCTGTTAAGTCACAAGACTCCTTGTTGTTTTTCCTAAACCAGTCTAGGGAGTTTGCCCTAAAGAACAAAACTGCCTTAGCAAAAACAAACACTTGCTGCCTGCCGAAAAAACCAGCCTGTACCTGAATCAACTGATTCAAGTAACAAGGAAAGAGATTCCAACTAAACACGAGGAAGGACTTTCTGACAGTAAGAGCTGTTTGGCAGTGGAACAGACTCCCATGAGAGGTGGTAGACTCTCCTTCCTTGGAGGTTTTTAAGCAGAGGTTGGATGGTCATCTGTCCTGGAGGCTTTTAGCTGAGATTCCTTTCATTGCAGGGGTTGGACTAGATGACCCCCAGGAATCCCTTCCAACTCTACAAATCTATGATTCTGTGTTGCTACCTTCCAACCTCAATATTTATTAGTATTCTTCCTAGGGATAGTGAGTGCAATGATCTAAATTTGTATCTTTGTGTGTGTGTGCTTCTTTTTTCATTTAATTGTATTATTTGTATTTTATTTCTTTAATATGTTGCTGAAATGTGTTGATATTATTTTTAAACAATAACAATAATAATTTATTTCTACCCTACCCATCTGACTGGATTTCCCAGCCACTCTGGGAGGCTTTCAACAGAACATTAAAAAACACAATACAGCATTAAACATTAAAAACTTCCCTAAGCAGGGCTGATGTCTTCTAGTCAGGTAGTTGTTTATTTCCTTGACATCTGATGGGAGGGCATTCTACAGCACGGATGCCACCACTGAGAAGGCCCTCTGCCTGCTTCCCTGTAACCTCACTTCTTGCAGTGAGGGAACCATCAGAAGGCCCTCAGAGGAGGACCTCAGTATCCAGGCTGAACAACGTGGGTAGAGATTCTCCTTTAGGTATACTGGGACGAATATATATATATATATATATATATATATATATATATATATATATAGTGTGTATGCACCCACCCCTATTTATATACAGTGCTTCTGCGTGTGTGCGACTGCCAAAACCCGGAAGTAAGCACCCACCAACCAAAGTTTACCTGAAGAAGAGACACCCCATTAAATTACTGCATGCCTTCCTTCTGACAGAAAAGGAGCTGCCTGGGAAAGTTGTCTGGGTGACGGGAGCCTCCAGCGGAATCGGCGAGGAGATGGCTTACCAGCTGGCAAAGATCGGCTCGCCACTTGCGCTCTCGGCGAGAAGGGAGAACGAGCTGGAGAGAGTGAAAAAGAAGTGCATCGGTAGGATTTCGTTATCTTGAAAGCTTGTCTTTTATTTTGCTTTTAGAATATCTGTGCCTGCAATCCCCCGCTGCAAGTGGGAAACCGTATTCTATGCATGGCAGAGGGTTGGTCTAGATGATCCGTTGGGTCCTTTCCAACGCACCTGCCCATCAAGCATCATCATAAGCTGTTATGTCAAAGTTGGCCCACTGGCTTTCTCACCCCTGCCCTGGGCCACCGTTTCCTGTACGCCTGTGCATGATAAAAGCACCAAAAGAATCCCGTTTTGCCCATCTTAATGCCCAAGGTTGGTGGGGATGGAAGTTTGCTTCCACGTCCAGATATTGGTTAGGCGCAGGGCTTTTTTCCAGCCAAAACATGCTAGAGCTCAGTTCCGGCACGTCTCAGGTAGGTGCCATTGCAGCTGAAGAAGGAGGCATTCATTGTGAATTCCGGCACCTCTTTTTCTAGAAAAATAGCACTCGGTTAGGGTTTTAAACACAAACGCAAGCATATTGAATTGTGCCTGGAAGCAAACTGGCAGCCAGCGCAGATAAGGCCTCCCCTTGAAAATTCTTAGGATTTGCCTTGCCCCTGAATATTAATCCAAAATTTGGGGGGCATTCTCATCCCACTTCTCCCCTGAAACATATAAAAAAAAATTGGGGGGGGGGTGTGAATACAGCAAGCCTGCAACTTACACACAATTAACTTGTGTGCATTCAGCTTTATGTGCTTGGCAATAAAATAAAAAGGGGGCAGAAATAGGGTGGGCATGCAGGGAAAAAGGCCTTCAGCAATCCCACCTCTCTTTGCACCCAATGTGTTTTGACTCTATGCAATTTTGGTTATAGGCACAATCCGTTCCCCCTGAGTAAGTTGGGGGGCTTCCTGTACTTTAACCCAGAATGATGGTTTAACTGCTGGGGAGCCAGTGTGGTGTAGTGGTTAAGAGCGGTAGTCTCCTAATCTGGGGAACCGGGTTCGCGTCTCCGCTCCTCCACATGCAGCTGCTGGGTGACCTTGGGCCAGTCACACTTCTGTGAAGTCTCTCAGCCCCACTCACCTCACAGAGTGTTTGTTGTGGGGGAGGAAGGGAAAGGAGAATGTTAGCCGCTTTGAGACTCCTTAAAGGGAGTGAAAGGCGGGATATCAAATCCAAACTCTTCTCTTCTTCTTCTTCTTTTAACTGGCAACCAAATGGTTTAAATGTTCCATCCACTGAACCCTTGTTGAGCTTGAGCTAAGCAGCGATGTTGCCTAGTTGTTCTGCTGATTCAACACACCCTTTGTTCCTCCCACTCACCTTCCCCCATTATTAAAGCATTGCCAGGTGGGGGAGAGGTTGTCAGCTACTTCTAACAGTGGCATCTTGCCACAAAACGGGGGTTATTGTTTCCAAGGTCACAGTGATGGGCAGTTTATCTGTGGCAAGGGTTGTAGTCTTGCAGTGCCAGAGCCGCTTTTGCAAACCAAGCACAGCCCACGTCATATTTGCTCAACAAATGAAGGAAACAAGGTCCATGACAGTTTTGCTTATGGACAGCATTTAGGGATTTAATCATTAACAAGTCCTATTAGATGTTGTCCAGGGCTCCTGGATTCCAGTGTGTAACCGATGGAAAGGAGAGATTAAGGTCAAATGGGTAGACAGCATTTGAACATCACAGGGGTCATTTTGCTTGCAAAAATACGGGGTCCCTGCATTAGTTTTCATGATTATCCATTAACTACGCAGTTTACAATCATTTGTTCTCTTTGGGAGGGGAGGGGAGGCTGGCCTTGAAGCAATGTAGAGCATTAAAAAAAAAGCAGAGCTGATCAAAGGGTTCCTTCATGTGCCCGCCAACCCATTTGCAAACCCTGAAAATAGTTGCGTACAGTTCAGTATAGAAATAAATTGAGAAACCTTTGAAGGCTGATTACCGTATTTTTCGCTCCATAAGACGCCCTTTTTCCCTCCTAAAAAATAAGGGGAAATGTGTGTGCGTCTTATGGAGCGAATGCAGGGGGGAGGCAGGCAGGAAAAGGCCCCAAGAGCCGCACACAAGCTCCGTGTGGCTCTTGTGGGCTTTTCCCCAGGAGTGAGAAGGGACTGACGTGGCCAGTCAATCCCTTCTCCCTCCTCATAGAAAAGCCCGCAGGAGCCGCACGCTCCTTAAAGGGTGCGTGGCTCCTGTGGGCTTTTGCGGGAGGTGGGGGAATGGTCATAGTCGCGCGCAGCCTCTTCCGCCAGAGAGGCTGTACATGGCTAAAGAAGCCAAGACAGCCAGCGGGATCCATCCCGCTGGCTGTCTTGGCTTGTGCCATATCCACGCACAGCCTCTCCGGCCGGGAGAGGCTGCGCGCGACTATGGCAATTCCCCCACCTCCCACAAAAGCCCACAGGAGCCGCGCACCCTTTAAGGAGTGCGTGGCTCCTGCGGGCTTTTCTACGAGGAGGGAGAAGGGACTGACTGGCCGCGTCAGTCCCTTCTCCCTCCTGGGGAAAAGCCCACAAGAGCTGCGCGGAGCTTGTGTGCGGCTCTTGGGGCCTTTTCCTGCCTGCCTCCCCCCTGCATTCGCTCCATAAGACGCACACACATTTCCCCTTACTTTTTAGGAGGGAAAAGGGGCGTCTTATGGAGCAAAAAATACGGTAGGTGCGCCTTATGGTCCGGTGCGCCTTATGGAGTGAAAAATGTGGGTATGTTTTCAGATGGGGGGGGGGAGGAGCTTTAATACTAAACACCCAAGGACTCCTTTCCTGCAGAAAACTAAACCAATATACTAAAGTGTATTAATTTAACCAGTGTATCTTTTGCATTCCCAAGTCATGTTACAGCTTTTTGGAATTTGAAAGCTGGAAAATTTAACACGCCTTTCTGTCCTGGTCATCATTTGGACAGTGCAGAGCTGGTTTGACCAATAATTTAAGGCCGCTCCCAATGTTAGCATGACCTGCCAGAGGTCATGTGCAATCTGCATGGTGATTCTGTGCAACACAGGCCATGTGAGCGCCTCTTGCATCCCAAGATCTGTGGGGCTAATGAAACAGAAGAGGAAGGGTTGTTTACCACTGTTTCTAAATGGCTCCTCTTCTTCCTTATTTCCCCTCCCCGGCTTAAAAAAATAAACACATTTAGAGATCAGCAGCCTCACTGACAAGGATATCCTCATTGTGCCGCTTGACTTGACTGACAGGAGTGCCCACGAAGCGGCGACAAAAACTGTCCTGAAGCATTTTGGAAAGGTAAGTCGGGCTTTCCTTGGTGGAATGCTTAGGGGGAGGGAGGAATTGCAGGGGCACCTGCCTTGGGCGCAGTTTGCAAAGGGGTAGAAAATGGGCGTCAAAGGTCATTTGTTATAAAGTGTGGAGCAGTTTGGCATTCTTCAAGCTGGTGCATGAAATGCCAGCTCTTCATGAGATATCCAAAATTGGTTTTAAAAGCTGTCGTAAGCGGCATGAGGGGGCTTCTGTTCTGGAAATTCAAACCCAAAGCCCCTTTCGGCACATGGAACTAGTCATGCTGTTGGGATCCTGAGTTCAGTTTAAAAATAATAAAAGTATTTATATCCGGTACAGTGGTACCTCTGGTTACGAATTTAATTCATTCCGGAGGTCTGTTCTTAACCTGAGCTACCGCTTTAGCTAATGGGGCCTCCTGCTGCCGCTGCACTGCCAGTACGCGATTTCTGTTCTCATCCGAAAGTTCTTAACCCGAGGTACTACTTCCGGGTTAGCGGAGTCTGTAACCTGAAGTGTTTGTAACCCGAGGTACCACTTTTTTTATATATCAGAATTTGCAAGCAGTGTACATTAAAGCGCTCTGACGCCTTGTGGAAAAAAGAAAGTAACTTTTGTAGTTAGGAAAGTGAAGATGCTCATTGCTGTTTTACCTCCCTGCCAAAAAACCAGAACAAATGCTCTGTTAAGTGCAGATACAGCCTAACCTTCATGCAAGCTTTGCGCAAAGAAATCAGAATGAATGCTCAATAAATAAGTCTTCGGGACAACCCCTAGGATTACCTAATTCAGCATGCTTATTTTCCTTTTACTTAGTAAAACAAAGCTGAAAAATTTGCAACTTTGCAATTGGTACCTGTCTTTTGAAATGGGGAATTCCCCACAGAAAAATAAAGTTTTGGGGGTTTCCCCACCCTGTATCCCTGCAAATGCTTAACTTTCCCTCTCTTGTTCCCAAAGATCGACGTCTTGGTGAACAACGGCGGCCGTTCCCAGCGCTCCCTCTATGTAGACACGTCCGTCGATGTCTACAAGGCTATCATGGAGCTCAACTACATTGGCACTATCTCCCTAACGAAATACGTCCTGGACCACATGATACAGAGGAAACAGGGGAAGATTGTCACCATCAGCAGCGTGATGGGCATCATGGGAGCCCCCTTGGCCACTGGCTATTGCGCCAGTAAACATGCCTTGCAGGTAAGGGTTCTCTTCCGACCTTCGACTGCTCACGGCTTGTATCGGAGACTCTTGCCTTTGCCATGGACTCACTAGGTGGCCTTCGGCAAATGACTCTCTCACAGACTTGATGCCCCCCCTCCCCAGTGGCATACGGTCAGTGGACTAGGCTAGTCCCCTTGGTACCTCCTTCCCCAAGCCCAGGAAGCTTCTGCCCAGCTTAGAGAGGGAGGTGCGATGCTCATGCGTGCAACATAATAATAATAATAATATTTTATATATATCCCGCCCTCCCCAGCTGAAGCCGGGCTCTGAGCAGCTAACAACAATAGAAGTAACACAGCATTCTAAAATCAATTCATTCTAAAACCAATTCAAAATCAAATTAATGGCAACCATTGGCCTAGAGTTCTGTGAGGATTACCAAAGGAGGGGGTCAGACTGTGCCTTGGCCAAAGGCCTGGTGGAACAGCTCTGTCTTGCAGGCCCTGCAGAAAGATGTGAAGTCCCGCAGGGCCCTAGTCTCTTGTGACAGAACGTTCCACCAGATCGGGGCCATGGCCAAAAAAGCCCTGGCTCTGGTTGAGGCCAGCCTAACCTCCCTGTGGCCTGGGACCTCCAAGATGTTTTCGTTTGAAGACCGTAAGGTCCTCTGTGGGACATACCGGGAGAGGCGGTCCCCGCCCCACAATCACCTTGGCAAGCTGGTGCCTCTGGCCCTAACTGTTCCCCTGTGAACATTTTACCGCCCTGCCCCAAACCGTGATAGATGAGACAACCGTGGTTTGTAAGGAACACAGGGAGCTGACTTATACCAACCTAGTACTGTCCACCCTGGCAGGCAAGGAATCTCCAAGGTTTCACACAGGGGTTTTCTCCCAGCCCTACGTCCAAAGATGTTGGGGATTAAATTTGAGACCTTCTACATGCACAGAAGATGCTTGGCCACTGAGCTATAGCTCTTGGTGCATCCCAGTGCAGGTTATCAAGTCAAGTTTTATTGCGGCAAAAGCCAGTGACACAGAACACCACAAGATCATACAAAACGAAATCAGCAACAGCATCAAGAAGAAAAAAAAAAAAAAGAAAGAAAATTATTACGCAAGGGAGCTTCGCAGTGTGCCGTTCAACAAAAGAGATTTACGCTTCCTGATTGCTAAAGTGCAAAATTTGGCCACCTCATATGATATTGAGCTTGAGGAATCTTCCAGAAGGTATTTTCGTAGAATTTCGGGGGAGGATTCCAAATAATGTTGAAGGGGTATAAATTTTGATAAAAGTGGCAAAATAAGTTGAGCTCGTTCTTCACTATAGAATTCGCAAAATAGAAGGATGTGAGTGACAGATTCTACCTTATTAGACATACAGGGGCAGAGACGCGCATGCATTGGTACCCGCGTAAATTTGCCGTACAGCACTGCTGAGGGCATTGTCTCAAAGCGGGCTCTGGAGAAAGCCCATCTATAAGCTTCGTTAGTGATGTTAGTTAAGTAAGGGGCAGCTGAAAAATTAGACCAAGCTTTTAAAGATCTATACGTCTCCGGGAGTAGGGCGTCTTCTTGTTGTAATTCAACTTCGTAGAGTCTCTGAGTGATAATTACTTTAGCCTTGTTCAGAGTTCCAATAAGAAGATTTTCAGGGTTTAGGCCAATTTGTTTGATCTTGTTAGTTATTTGCATAAGCCAAGGAGGATAGGGAACTGCAGCCAGGAAGTAAGGTAACAGTCCCTTAGGGTTGTAATGGATTTTCAACCAGAGGGATATTGCTTGCTCCCAGACTTTTAATTCCACTCTGGGCAGTCCTGCCTCTTGCCTTAAGACTGCATTAGGTGTACACTTTGGGGTAGCAAATAATGATCTTAAGAATTTTGATTGTACTGTTTCAAGGGTCTTGAGGTTGGTAGAAGGGCTAATTTGAGAGCCATACAGGAGTTGGGCTAACGATTTTGCCTGGAAAACTTTAAGGGCCATCGGGAGGAAGCCAGCTCCTTTCCTTCTGAATAATCTAAGGATGGCATTTGCACTTCTTCCTGCTGATATAGCTGATGTGGTCAGGTGTGTTGACAATTTGGCATTATAAGAGAACGTAATGCCTAGGTATTGGAAGATCTTAGTCTGTTCAATGGCGTTTCCCTTTACGCTCCAATTATCTTTCCTGAAGGAGCGGTTAAAATGTACAATTTTGGTTTTGGCAAAGTTAATTGTTAACAGCTCAGTGTTACATTGGTCACTAAACTTTCCTAAGGAACGTTTCAAGCCCACTTTGGTTTGAGAGAGAAGAACAGCGTCATCCGCATACATTAAAACTGGTACTTTTCTGCCGTTAGAGAACACGGGGGGATGGGTTTCGATTTCACGGCAACATGTGACCAGGGAGTTAACATAGATGTTAAATAAAAATGGGGCTAATAGACATCCTTGTCTGACTCCTCTATGGACTGGGATTTCTCTAGAGAGTCTGCCGTCCTGTGCGACTCTTATCTGGAGGGTATTGTTCTCATGAAGCTTGATCATCAGAAGTAATAACCTTCTGTTAATACCCATATTGGCCAATTTGGCCCAGAGCCTACCCCTGGATACAGAATCAAATGCTGCCTTTAGGTCCACAAAGGCCGCATACAATGACTTTTTCCAATGTTTCACATACTTATAAACAAAATAATCTAACACTAAGCAGTGATCAATGGTGGAACGTCCAGATGTAAATCCTGCTTGTTCAATTTCTAGCAAATCATTATGGTCTAACCATTCACACAATTTTAGGCATAGGTGTTTTGTATAAAGTTTGCAGATCACATTCAGAAGACTAATTGGTCTATAATTAGATGGATCAGAGGGGTTGCCCTTTTTAAATATAGGAACAATTATAGCCAGTCCCCAATCTTTAGGGATTTCGGTTGTCTTATCTATATATGAGAATAGATTTGCAAGAACCGGGGCCCACCAGTTTATTTGCGCTTTCAGAAGTTCAGCAACAATGAAATCACTTCCTGGGGCTTTGCCAGATTTCATTTGTAGAATTAACGAAGTGATTTCAGTTTCAGATGTTGGGGGCCATGGGGTATCATTATCTAAAGGGATGTTAAGTAGCGCAGGAGGTCGATGTTCCCTAAACAGCAGGTTATCTAAGAGATTCCGTTCTGTTTGAGCTTGGGGGAAGAAAGCTGGTACAGTGGTGCCCCGCAAGACGAACGCCTCGCAAGACGGAAAACCCGCTAGACGAAAGAGTTTTCCGTTTTGGAGGCGCTTCGCAAAATGAATTTCCCTATGGGCTTCACAAGACGAAATGTCTTGCGAGTTCCTGCGGGTTTTTCCCCCTTTCCCCCCTTTTCCTAAGCTGCTAAGCCGCTTATCAGCTGATCCGCTAAAAGCCGCTAAACCGCTAATAGCGCTAATCCGCTAAGCTGTCAATGGGCTTGCTTCACAAGATGAAAAAACCGCTATACGAAGAGCCTCACGGAACGGATTAATTTCGTCTTGCGAGGCACCACTGTACTTTTAACTGTCAGGCTCTTGTTGTTTCCCAGGGTTTCTTCAACTCTCTCCGACCTGAACTCACTGATTATCCTGGGATAAGTATAATTAACATCTGCCCGGGGCCTGTGCAGTCACAGATCATACAAAACGTCTTCACTGAAGATATTGCAAAGGTAAGAGAGGTTGAGGTGATTAAAGGACTGTGTTAACTGGGATTAGAAGAGGCCGTGAAATCAAAGAAATCTGCTGTGTGCAGAGTTGGATATCACCTAGAGTTGTCACTAAATATTTATAAAGCTAGTTTATTAAGTAGTTTAACCTAAAAGCCTCATTGAACTGAATAGGACTAACCTCTGAGCAGACATGGTTAGGATTGCACCGCAAAACGTTATTCCTCATAAATTAGTAACTCACCGCTTATTAATCGAAGCCAGAACAACAACAACAAAATCACACAAGGTTCTTCATGAATGGATTCCAGTCTCTAGGTGGCTTCATATTATCCTCCTTGGAAGCACAATGGAAATAAAATATTTTTTAAAAAAAGACCCGCAGCATCTTGTCTGACACCTTCCAGGTAAAGAAGGTACAGCCGTCCTGGGACTGTACCACTTCAGGACACGGGTGGGGCAATCATGTCTCCGAATGCTCCCCCACATTTCCCCCCCAAAGGTGCCTACACATATAGGAAACTTGCAAGTCTAGAACAAGCTTAGTCTAGCCAATGCGATGCTCTCCAAATACAACTCCATGCTAGGGGGAGTTTTGTGTTTTTGTCAAGTGTTCTGTGCGGTGCTGAATTTTGTGTCCCATCTATGTTTTTTTTTTTTTTTAAAAGGAGTGGGTTTTGAAAGGCCAAACACAGTAGCCTTCACAGGGGCAACTCTGGTTTGCCGCTTGCACAGATCTTCTTTTGTCTCGCTGGCTATTCTGTAATCCTCTGGCATGGCCAAACTCTTATGTAGTCATAGCCCGTAAATCCAAATTGCTCTGGCTGGCCTCTCATCCACTTTTGTTTTTTAAAAGCAAGAAACTTTCAGGCTGCAAAGCTGCTTCTTCTTAAAATGCAACGGAGCACCAATCGCTCGCAGTGACTGAATTTATGATTAATGTGCCGGAACACTGTCCAGATAAGTAGGCCTGAAAGAGTTCGTACCAAGCCTTTTCAGACAATAATATCTCAGCTCAAATAAGCCAGGACATTGTTAAGGTAGCTTTGTGGCCTACTCAAGCTGCTCATAAGATAGTGATCCAGTTTAGGGGAACAGCTTTTTCTATTAACTCGGAGTCACACAATCTAGGCCTCTTTCCTCATAAGCCCCTGCCCCAAACTCAGCATAATTCTTCCCATGAATACTTGACACCCCTTTCGGCTGTCCAGAAATCTCCCCGGCTTTTAGGCCCCAGGTCTCCACACTGCGCCCCCCTCCCACTAAGGCAGGGATGGGAACACAGAGATTATGGGAGTTGGGAGTACAACAATGTCTAAGGCATCAGAGATTCCTTAACCGTGTCCTAGGGGTTGCCTTCAAAGATACATCACACACACAGGCTTTGTTAGAAAGATGAACAAGCCTTGCTGAGCAAGCACACAGCCCCTTTGTTTACGATGGGAACATAAAAACCAGATCTTTGCTTACTAAGATGAGAGATTGTTTGTTTTATAAAGATTTACATTCCGCCCCTCACCATTAGCGATCTCAGGGCAGGTCAAAACAATTTAAGACGCAAAGAAAGCAAAAAAGTACACTTAAACAATCATACCAGTCCATCTATTAAACACGACAAAGATAAGATTGTCCAAATGTGGTCACTGTAATAAATTCATCGGGTGTACTGTGAGTCATTGCTTGATTAAAACGCAGCATAAATGGGCAAGGGCAAAATGCCACATTTTCTACTCTTAGCACAGATACAGCCTTCTGAAAGTGGACTGGCATATTGAACTGTGTCCCTTTTACGCTGATATGGTTGTATCAATGCCTCCACCTTGGGGGCAGCATGGGCCAATTCCCATCCAGCTCACCTGCCTCCTAGCTCACACCTGGCACAGGTGTGCCAAACCTATCTGGCCTGGCCAGTTAGATCTTACACTGTAAGGGGGGCGGGAATTATAATTTATCTTAAAAACCACTGTAAACAGTTAAAACGGTTAGTAGGATTGGAATAACACTTGCAGTTTACTGGTGAATTTTGGACAAAATGGAGATGTAAAATATTTGGATAATTATAAAAGATGCAGGAGGAAATGACTAACAATAGGACCCACAAAGGGGAGGAGGGATGTTCAGGAGATTCTATGGAATCTTGCTTTTAAGTTTAATGTTGTATATGTGGTTGTAAAACGGCAATCTGAAAAATCAAATAACGTATTTTTTGCTCTATAAGACTCACTTTTTCCCTCCTAAAAAGTAAGGGGAAATGTGTGTGTGTGTTATGGAGCGAATGCAGGCTGCCCAGCTAACCCAGAAGCCAGAACAGCAAGAGGGATTGCTGCTTTCACTGAGCAGCGATCCCTCTTGCTGTTCTGGCTTCTGAGATTCAGAATATTTTTTTTCTTGTTTTCCTCCTCCAAAAACTAGATGCATCTTATGGTCTGGTGCGTCTTATAGAGCAAAAAATACGGCAAATAATTAAAAAAGAAAGATCTTATGCGGCAAACCACTCTGTGATCCTCGGGAGATAGAATGCTCCCTCTCCAGCTTACTCTCTTCCCTAACGCCCTGCTTTCCCATCCAGGCAAATGCAAACGTTGGGGATCAGTCTCACAAAATGGAAACCAGCCGTTGCGTGCGACTAACATTGATCAGCATGGCTAACGATATAAAGGAAGCCTGGGTCAGCGACCATCCATACCTGGCAGTCTGTTACCTCTGGCAATACACACCTACCTGGGCATGGTGGTTGTTGAACCGCCTAGGGAAGAAGCGAATTGAGAATTTCAAAAGAGGAGAGGTACGTCCTTCAAGCAAAAGCTGCTCTTATGTTCCGTTATCACTCTAGCCCAGGGTTTCGCAAACTTGGGTCTCCTCCTGCTGTTTTCGGACTACAAGTCCCATCACCCCTGGCCACTAGGGATGTTGGGACTTCATCCCTGGCCTAAGGATGATGGGACTTGTAGTCCAGCAACAGCTAGAGATACCCAAGATTGGGAAACTGCTCTAGCCTATTCAGCCAGAAAAAAATGTGTGTTGAAGCGCTTTGAAGGCTGAGTGGCGTATGACCCCGTCTTCATTTGCCCCCTTGCAATGCATTGTCTCAACCCACTTTGTGGGCTGCTTGTGTTCATCTTCTATATGGGCCAAAGTGTTCAGATCAGCCTGTTTTTATTGGAGGGTTTTAAAATGAGAAATAAGCAGGATCTGGTTTCATGCTGTTTGCCAGAAGAGGTGGAAGAAGCAAGATCAGAACAAAAGGCATCCTCTCACATCTCTGCCTTTGCAATATTCATTCAGGTTCCCAGAGTGTATTTTCAAAAGCTGTATGGGGAGGAAGAGGGGAGGGGCAAGTAGTGGCAAAAGCTCTGGCCCAACTCTTTGGATCCTTCCTCAAATTATGCTCTCTTAATCCCATGATGCATTAAAGCTGTTAGGCAGTGAAAGTGGTCCTCTTTCCTACAGCCCAGTTGGAGGAGTGTTAAAAAAATGTTTTTGTTCTCTGTAACCCACCCAACTGATTGGGTTGCCCCAGGCACTCTGGGTGGCTTCCAACAAATATAAAAGCATAATAACATTTTAAATATTTAATCAAACATTAAAAACTTCCCTATGCAGGGCTGTCTTCAGGTGCCTTCTAAAAGCTGTAGATAGATAATTTATTACGATCAGAGACCAGCTTATAAAAGCTGTATATTTATCTCCTTGGCATCTGATGGGAGGGTATTCCACGGGGTGAGCGCCACTGCTGAGAAGGCCCTCTGTCTGGTTCCCTGTAACCTCACTTCTTGCAGTCAGGGAACCACCAGAAGGCCCTCGGAAGTGGACCTCAGTGTCCGCGCTGAACAATGGGGGTGGAGATGCTTCTTCAGGTATACAGGGCCTCTCCTTCGGGTATACTTAAGTATAAATGAAATTAAGAGCAGTCTGGACTAAGTTGTGCTTTTTGTTCATTGCAGGACGCTGATATTTCTTACTACAAAAAATCTTCTTAAAGGAGCATTACGTTCTCCTTTTCACCAATACCAGCATAAGGAGGAGGAAGAACCCCTGCTTTAAGTACACATTCTTTTTTGAGGATAAGGAATGACGTTATAATACGTAACCCATACCTGTTCCACTATAGTCTCTTGAATAAAAAATGATTTTATAACGCTTGTTGATACTGTAGTGTGGTTAGCCACCAAAAACCTTTACTACCTGGCCTTTCATGGTGCTATCTTCTGCTGTGTGCTAGGGGGACCATTCAAATCTACACCCCATCCCAGTGTCTTCTCAGGCCCTGCCTTAATGTCTTTAGTGACTCATTTACTGTTTTTGCATCTTGCTTCATTTCAAGACCTCAGGATACGAAAAAGAATGTTAATATATGCAGGTGTCTCTCTCTCCAAACAATGCACTCTCAGGAAAACGTTTGTTAGGCGAGCGCTTGCATAAAGTCAGCCATTTCCATTGATTCCTATGGGGAAATTTCTAATGTGTTCCTGACCATGGAATTTTCACCTCAAAATGATTGGAGGGGGCAGGGACACTGGAAAACCCTCTGAAAGCTTGCGAAAGGCAAACAAGGAAGGGGGGTGGGAAAGCTCTCTCTAGTTGTCCAATCCCCCTTCCTGCCTTGTTCTGGTGAAATGGCTGCTATCTACCCCAGCAAAACACAAATAAGTAAGGCCCATTTAAGGCTGCTTATTTGTTTAAACAGGTCTGGCTGTTTGGATATCTGAATCTGCAGTGTGTATAATGAGGTTTGGGTACTAATTCCTTGTTTTTAGATGATTTTTTGCATAACAAGCGTTTGGATAGTGGGACCTGCAGGTACACAAAAAGGACCAAGCTTTTATCTACCACCTCCATTCTCTTACTGAATGCTACTAAGACAGTGCTGTGTTCTTAAAGTGGTTTTCGCTATATTTACATTTATAAAGAAAAGTACTTTGGCAGCAGTTAGATCTAATGTTGACTTTTAGCCTGGCTTTCTCCCGTGTGGCGACGAGATCCGAAGCTGCTTCAAATTAAAAAGATTAATTCAAATGAACCTTAAACATGGCTTGATTATAGTTAGTAAAAACTTGGATTATAGTTAGCAAAAACAAAGGTTCACAAGCTTACGCATTGAAGCTGGCTTCTTTCTGCTTTTCATCATCAAGGCTAGCCGTTCAAACAACGCGGCAAGCTGCTGTTAATTAGAAGCAGAAATTTCAGAGCTCCTTTCTGTGGGTGTGCAGGAAGGAAGGGGGAGGAGAGAGATTGCATGAAAGGGGGCGGGTGGTTTGGGTTGCCTTTGAAGCCTCCTTTGTGCTTTGGCTTAAATGGGACACCTAGTAAGTCTCATGCCAAAATGTAAGTGGAAGAGCAGGATGGGAAGATACTGAAAGTTAAAGGACAATTCAAACTAATGCTAAAACGAAGCAAAACGAGGTCGGAAGGCCTTTTCTACCCCTCAGAAATCCAGATGTTCAGTTCCATGTTCTACAGCAGTCATTCTAAAGCACTCTGAGGCAGGAAATATTACATGAGATTTGTTTTTTCACCTTGCAGGGTACAGGTAAAAACATGGGTTTCAAACCTCTCCTTGCTTATAGGAATTTTGGTCCCAATGATTTCAGTGTTATCTAGAGATGGGCACATTAGCAGAGCAAGCTTTTCCACTTGCCAGGCTTATTGCACCATGAGACTGTTTGCACCAAAGTAAGAGTATCCGACTTGCTATATTTGAAAAGAACTCGCTGCAGGCTGAACAGATGTATTATTGAGTGTTTCTTCAAGTATTGCTTTGACAATGCAAATAAAGCTATACAATATAAACAAGTGATAAAATCCAAGTGTGGTCTTTCAAAATCGGGGGGGAAAGCTTTCATCCTATGTACATTTTTGTACTAACCTGTGGTTTCAAAGTACGTAAGCTGTGACCTGCCTTCTAATGCAAGTCACCTGTCAAGCTACTGATTTTTCATTTAAAAAAACAACAACCTCGCAGAATACATCAATGAGCTTACTGCCTGCTTTTAAGTCTTCTCCCAGCATCTCCCTCCATCAGCCCAACAAGGATCAGAGGTTCAGACATCACTGGGGCTGAAAGAGACACGTTCATAATATTCCTGCCAAAAAAACCCGGCCTCTTCTGCTGCCACTGACATCTTTGGCAACTTAAGTTTTCCTTGCTGCAAGAGTCAAGAAAATTAATGCAGTTTTTCTTTAGGAAACCAAAGGGCCAAGGGTCAAGTTCTAGAGCAAAGGTACATGGAGAGGTTCACAGGAATAAACTGGGTAGCCCAGCGGAGGATCTGCTGCTTGTATGGTCAGGTTCCTCAAGAGGACAGGATGAGCTTGGATACTGTAGCGTTCCTCGTCGTCGTTGGTGGCGTAGAGCAGCTCCCAAGAAAGGTTTGCCCACTGCCCTCTAACAGCTTCGCTGTTCAGTTTCCCCACTTGCACTAGGAATTCCTGAAGGGTGAGGACTCTGCTGGTATAAACTCCCTGAAAGACAAGGCACATACAGTTATACCTCAGATTACAGATGCTTTGGGTTGCGCACCACGTTACTTCTGGGTTTTGGCGCTTGCGCCAAAACACGAAATTGCACTTTGCGCATGCGCACAATCGCAACCCATGCGTGCGCAGACGCGGCACTGCAGGTTGCGAACAATGCAGGTTGCGAATGTACCTCCCACACGGATCACATTTGCAACCCGAGCGTCCACTGTATGTGGGAAATCAGCGCTCTTGTGTATTGCTGACAGCAGATTCTGACCCATCAGAGGCTTGTCGTTGGAATGGGGAGGAAGGCCAATCAAATATTCTAGAGTTTAGGGTGGGGGACACTTCAAAGTAGTGTGGGAGATGGTGACGGGGTTGCAGAATGAAGGACCATAGCTCAACGGTAGAGCATCTGCTTTGCATGCAGAAGGCCGCTCGTTCAACTCCCAAGATCTCTAGGTAGTGTTGCGAATGTCAAACCCTGGAGAGCCACTTCTAGTCGGTGTACACACTACTGAGCTAGGCAGACCAAACTCTATATAAAGCATTAATAATAATAATAATAATAATAATAATAATAATAATAATAATAAATTATTTATACCCCACCCATCTGGCTGGGTTTCCCCAGCCACTCTGGGTGGCTCCCAATCGAATATTAAAAAAAAATTAAACATTACTAAACCCTAAACAGGACTGCCTTCAGATGTCTTTTAAAAGTAGGAGAGTTGCTTATTTCCTTGACATCTGATGGGAGGGTGTTCCACAGGGCAGGCGCCACTACTGAGAAGGCCCTCTGCCTGGTTCCCTGTAACCTCACTTCTCATAGTGAGGAAACCGCCAGAAGGCCCTCAGTGCTGGATCTCTGTGTCTGCGTTGAAAAATGGGGGTGGACACTCTCTTTCAGGTATACTGGGCCAAGGCCGTTTAGGGCTTTAAAGGTCAGCACCAACACTTTCAATTGTGCTCGGAAACCACCTGCTCAATCACCTTGGCCCAAGAATGGAAGATTTACTGGGCAATAATTGGCCAGGTCTAAAGATGTTTTTTTAAAAAAGTGGTTTAATGACTGCCTCTTTCAGCGGGTCTGGGAAGGCTCTCCCGCAGAGAGAAGCATTCACCACCCTGCAGACCCCATCGCCCAGCCCTTCCTGGCTCGCTTTTATTAGCCAGGATGGGCAAGGATCAAGGAGACAGGTGGTTGGTTTCACTCGTCCAAGCAGCCTGCCCACATCCTCAGAGGTAACAGATTGGAATTGATCCCATATAACATAACTAGACAGGACTCCAGCACTCTCCTGCCCCAGCCCTGCTCCCACAGTGGAGTCTACCTCCTTCCGAATCTGAGCAACTTTATCTGCAAAAAACTTTGCAAAAGCATTGCAGGAGATCTTGGGGTCCCGGCCAGGCTCTGGTGTTGAAGGTGGTTCCGATAGATTGCGAACCACCTGAAAGAGTCTCCTGCTGCTGTTTTCTGCAGTTGCAATAGAGGCAGTGAAGAAGGTCCTCTTCACCGTCGCCATTTGGTAGGCTCAACGTTGAGCTCTAACCTGTGTCCAGTCCGATTCAGAATGAGTTTTCTGCCACCGGCGCTCTAGCCATCTCAACAGTTGTTTCATCACCCTCATCTCCAGGGAAAACCATGGAGCAATCGGAGGGCGCTTCAGAGCCAGACAGTCAAAAGCCCTGGTTAACTCTGCATTCTGGTGGGTCACCAGGAAAACAGCTGAAAGGCCATCAACATGAGATAAAACACCCCCTACCACTCTCTGGAAGCCATTTGGATCTATTAAGTGGTGGGGGCAGACCATCCAAATCAGTCCCACCTCCCTGCAGAGGGGAAGGGTCATGGAGAAGTCCAGTTGCACCAGGAAGTGATCTGACTATGGCACTTCTTTTGTTTTGCTTTTACTTAGTGCCAGATCACCAACATCCATAGAGGTGAACACCAGGTCTAAGGCATGTCCACAGCTATGAGATGGGCCAAACTTATTTAGGGAGAGCCCCATGGAGGCCATGCTTTCCACAATGTCCCAATCAGCCCCTTGTAAGTTCATGTTGGCATGGATGTTAAAATCCCCTAGGTAGGACAACCAAATTAGGTGTCTCCAGGAGCACATCCACCACGACCTGAAGCAGCTCAGGCAGGGAATCCTTGGTGCAGCAGGGGGGTTGGTACACCAAAAGGAATTCTGTACTGCCCCTATTGCCCAACTTCCAGAACATGCACTCAGAAAACTGGGTCTTCCCAATAGGACACCTGGTGCAAACTAGTGATTTTCTAAAAATCACTGCAACACACACACACACACCTCGCCCACATGACCTGGATTGCTGTGGGTAAGAGAAACCTGGTGGACAAGCAGCGGCAAGGACAGGCCCATCTGCTTCATCCAACCAAGTCACTGTCACACATGCCAGGTCAAGTTCTCCATCCACAATCATGTCATGGGTGGCAGTGGTCTTATTCATCATTGACCTGGCATTGCACAGCAACACTTTCAGGTCATGTGGGTTTCCCTTGCTGAATTCAGTATCCTTCAGGTCAGGACCAGACCCAGAGGCAGGGATGGTCCTCAAACAACGACTAAGCCTGCCTCCTTGGTAATGACATAGTCCTACGTTCCTAACAATGAGCGTGTCCCTACCCACTCCACAGATGGAAACATCTGCTGAGTCAAAGTGCCCTTCAGAAGCAGAGGAACATCCTTGGATACAAGCCAAGGCCATAAAATACCTTACAAGGTTATTCACTGAGTAAAGAAATTGGTTGTTTCATGCCTCCAAGCCAGTTACAACAGCCAAATCATAGTTTTGGATTCAATTAAAGGATTCGTTGTCCAATAACTACATCTAATTCAAGCACATTGATTGGGTCTAAAAAGTTCTTTTGAACTGTTTTTAATTAACACTCCTTAAAAAAAAAAAAAAGCAACATTCTTGTGCCTTGCAGCAAAATTCATGCATGAAAAACAGAAAAGCCACTTACCATATTAGGGTCATGCCCCAAGGAAAAAAGATATGGCTTTTCTCGTAAAACAGCTTGTTGCCACTTTTCTTCAGACACCAGTCCAATGTACCAGTCGTTCTCATATTCTTCAAGACAGCTTAGCAGCTCTTTGAAACTTTCCACTGGTCCCAGACTTGCTTGGTCAACCAAAAGCTTAACTGTGTATCTGCAAGATAAACCATGTAAGGACCAGTGCACAATGTGTAGCTACATAAGAAAGAATGCCTATAACGACACCCTGGGAACACTCGTGTGTGGCTGAAGCCACAGCTAGATTTGCCTAGGATTAATTATGAGCATAACATGCATTAATCACACAATAAGGTTATGTCTGCATCTGCTGATTTGGGGAGCAAATTACTTGCGTGTAGCTCATTCAGCCTTCATGGTTTCCCTATCCTGTCTGGCCAGTAGTTCCTGCAAAAACCCTTTAAACGCTCTTTGGCTAGACTGCACATTAGATGGTAAGAGGGCTGCTGGATCAAAACCAATTTTCGAAGAAATATATTACAGCTTTCTATCCAAGCAGCCACAGAGGGCGATTGCAGCTGCTCTGCCACACATGGCTTGACCAACTCATTTACTGAATGGTTCTGTTTTAAGTAAAAGAAAAAAGACACCCTTCAGCATGCAGTCCATTCTATAACTTTTCCTGATTAGCATTCTTACTCATGGCTTCTTAAAATGTAAAAGCCAGAGCCTCTTGAGAACAGGTCATGAGCCTTTTAACGATGCCCTTGTGACTTCAGAGTCCCACCTCACTCAAAGAATACTGGAATCATGTACATTTCCCCAAGAGACACACCCTTGGTTTTTATCTCCAGTGCACAGTCTAGATTTATGCAGTCCATGGTGTCCCCAGTAAAGAAATGCACATTCTTTTAAGGTTTGCTCAAGACTGTATGTACTGACCAGGAAATGTGCACAAGTGTTTCTTCATGGACAGATTATGTGCATTCTCTATAACCCATGCTGAACGTGCAGAGTGGCACATTAGTGATTCGGCTCATAATACTATTACTCTCTCTCTCTCTCTGTATGTTTGTATGTGAATGCACAACTTTATAGTAGGGGTGGCTAAGGCCCAGTCTGGAGGCCCAATGCAACCCAAATCCATTTTTCCTGCTCCCCCAAAAACCCCATTTTTGGAGGTAAAAGAAAAAACAATGTAATAACACAGAGAGGGGGCAATGGAGTCCAGTACCCAATGCAGAAGCAAATCACCCCATCCCCAGTCACTGTTTATTGAATTCACATCCTGCTCTTCCTCCCAAAGGAGGCCAGGAAGGCAAACAAGTGATAAACATAAGATACCTTGGAAACAATTGCAATACAGATAACAGGCCGAGTTCAAGGTGTTACTATTAGTATATAAAGCCCAGTCCTTGCTGGACTGGTCATGTTGTGCGGATGCCTGATTATAGTCTTCCAAAGCAACTACTCTATTCCAAACTTAAAAATGGAAAGTGTAATGCTCTACTTGGAAAAAAAGAGGGTAAAACTACAGAAGGTAAAAGCGGAAATCTCTCATAGGAGCTGTAAGGCATGGCCTAATTGAGATACAGAAGGCTGAAAGTGCTGAGCTCAAGAAAGTGGAAAATGCAGTTGTTTGGAACTTAGAAGAACAGACTGCAAGACCGTGCTTGGAGAAGCATAGGGCTGTAAATATTATGTTTTAATTCATCTATAAGTTTCTGCAAGTAAAGATTTTGAATGTTAAAGTCTGGTCATTTGTTTTAATTTCCGATAAAGGGTGCCAGTCCTAAATATGATTTGAGCTTCTTAGCTGCGCTTTTGCTGCCCTTATTTCAACAGTTTATTGCCACGGTTACCTGAACACTTTTAGGGCCAACTGAAACAGCTCCTGCTTTGCCACCAGCCAGTCCAAACAGACCGACCAGGGGAGGCCTCCATTGTAGGCTCTGAATATGTGGCCAGGCGAGGGAAGAACATCGTCTAACCCAAACACGGCAATGTAGCAGGACAGGGCACACTTGACGTACAAGTCTTTCAAAGCAGCATCTTTAATGATGTCCTCGAGTAAACTTGAAGGGTTTTCCTTCAAGTGGAAGAAGTCCAGCTGGCGAAGTACAAAATGGTACCAGTCTTCCGGGAACTTCTGCTTCATTTCATAAAGTTTGGCCACAGGTAAGGGTACAGTTCTCCACTCTTCGGGAATGCTTAACAGCTCAGAATAAGAGTTGCTAAACTTAACAGGGGGCAAATCCACCAAGCCCCATTTTCCCCCAGTGTCTACAGCAGGAAGACCAAGGACAACAGGTTTGTAGAGTTTATTGACACTGGGTGCCTCTGGCAGTTCGGTGTCTCTGGTGTGTATTTCGACTGAACCTGGGAGAGAAAAGAAGGGCCTTGGTGTGCTTCCTCGTGATGCCATTTTGGGTCCTTTTTTGCTGGGTTCATCATCAAAAAGGTTGCTGTCGTCAGTCCACTCATCTATTGATTCCACACTGAGGTGGTCATCATTTTTCCAGGAGTCTGGACTTTCTATTGCCTTGCTTAAAACTTCAGGTGGCTCCACTGAAGGCGACTTATGCTTGGATTTGGGTGTTCTTTCATGTGTTCTGTGCGTTTCTGATTTCTTATAGCAGTATTGGACTAGCACCCATAAGAGGTTTTTCAGAAAATCGTCTTTCAACTGCCTCCGGTTGTCAGGCGAGTCAATAATTCCAGACAACACGTTCCTGGCATCTGAATAGAGCTTCACAGGAAGAACACAACAAGGTGTTAAAATATTTAAAAAGTGATGGTTGAGGGAGAGGATCTTCCTGTGCTCCTCGTGTTCGAAGGCTGTCTCAAACATTTCATCTACTTTGTGAGCTTCAGCGGTATGGCAGGAGGTTTCCTGCAATTCTAACCCCTGAAAATCAAACAGACAAAAAGAAAAAAGGTAAAAAAAGCCCTGACTAGGTATCCAAGTACACAAAGCCCTGATTAGGTATCCAAGTACACAAAGCTCAGTTTAGATGGTCATCACAATCATAGTTTTTGCAGGCCCACTTCAAGCCATCATTTTAAGGGTAGTGCTAACCAAAAATCACCTGATTTGGACATCACAACAAACATATGGATGGAGTAGGGATGGGGAACCCATAGCGCTCCCAATACTAAAACTCCCATCAGCCCAGCCAGCATATCCAAAGGTCAAGAACTGTGGGAATTTAGTGCCACAACATCTGGAGGGCTACAGGCTCCCTCGCTATGTAGCCCTTCAGCTTTAATGGGAGACAGAAAGCAATGTCTTACAGCAAGATCATCTGCATGAATATCAGCTTTCTGTTTTTTTGTTGTTTTTTTTGCCTGATAAAGAGCAGTTTAAAGATATTTATTAAAATTTTACAAAAAAAAAAGAAACACATGGCAACAACAAAAATGAAGAAAAACGAACATCAAAAATACACATAAAAAAGAAAAAAGAAAAATACAAAAGAATAAATTTACACCAATCTAAAAAGAAAAAGAAAATCTCCGACTTTTAAATTCATACTTAATTAACCTTCTTTCTTGACTTCCTCACGCCTCCCTTTTTTGTGTTCCTCTTTACCCAATCAAATACAGCAAATCCTTACCCTCTTTCAAAACTCATTTCTAGTTATTAGAATCATTCTATTATGTCTCCGATCTTTCCTCCTTTTATTTTAAACACCTTTAACATATTATTTACTTTTGACATAATATAGCTTTAGTCTTTCACCCTTTTTCTGTTACATTTTTGCATACTTTTCAAAACTATGTCACTAATGCCATGAATATCAGCTTTCTGAGCCTGCAAACTCTGCATCATCATCAGTGTTTATTGTTATTAGTTCAATTGTTAAGTTTTTATGACTAATTCTACTTTTTATACACCTTGGGTACTCTCAGTGGAAAGATGGGGAAAAACACACACATGCACACAGTGAGTTCAGTTGGCAGAGTTCTTATCACTTTGGAATAGAAAGGTGCCAATTCATGATTTCTACATGGGTCTGGTTTAGATCTGCTTTTAAATAAGCCACATGCTCATTAAGAACAGCTTAGTTTATGAACAACTTGGAGAGATTATTAAGATAGAGAAGGGGTGAGTGCTGTGTGGTCAAAAGACTCCTACTCTATGAACTATATAGGGATGCTTAAGAGAAAGAGGAAAAAGAGGTGCAGCACTAGAGAGCAAGAATGGTGTGTTTTTCTACCTCAGGGCAAAACTGGGATAGTAGCAATGGGGTGTGTACTGAAATTGAGTGAGCAAGCATGTGTGGCTGCTTCTCTGTCACCCCCCCCCACTGCTGAGCATTTGTGCAGGCTACTCACCTGCCCCAGCTGCAAGTGCACGCATGTGAGCATGAGCTGGCATGCAACCCTCCAAAGGGTGGTGGCCATTGGGCGGAAAAAGGTTAGCCACCCCTGCCTTGGGTTGGCATCCATCTGTCTTGAGAGACAATGGAGTATGCATCCGGGGTTGAAATCAAACAGCTACGTTAGCAGCACCGAAGCGACCTCCCTGGGGTGCAAGCCTGGGCTGCCCAGACGACAAGACCCCTCCTCTCGGCCTCGCTGATGTAGCCCAAAGGAAAGCAGAGCAAGACGTTTGACACCAGCTTAGCTGCAGGAGTCCCCAGAAGGAGGCATACAAGGCACCATCCAACTGTCGTAGCTCCTGAGCCTTTGCTTCTCCCGAAGATATCCTGCAAGAGTGGGGATTTACTGCAACATTTTGTTGCTGGTCGTACTCATAAAAACTTGCTTCATTCTTTCCCTTGAACTGGGATGTTTTTGGGGGTGGGGAGTGGGGTGGGGTGAGTCTCCTGTTAGCTCCTTTTTTTTGCACTTCTGCAAAACTTTAGGTTTTCCCAAGCTGGTACATATGTCCCCTCCTGTGCATGGATTTGGCTATTTTCAGCTATGTATGCAACACCACACGCCTCTAAACATTGGAAACAGAGGGGCAGGGCAGTAGAGAGATGGTCAGAAGGCAACACAGCGATATTCAATCTAAAACTTGCTAGCAAGAACAGTTTCCGAGTTACAGAAAGGCTAAGCAGCTTTCTGAATGAATCAGACACCTTGGGCTGGATTCAGACTTGCCATTCTGGGAGCAGAAGCACAGACACCCACCACAGGCTCCCCTTACAGCAGCTTTCGCCAAGCCGGGCCCCTCCACATGTGCTGGATTGCAACTCCCATCAGCACCAAGCAGCATTTTGTAGTCCAAAACATGTGGAGCACAAGTTTTGGGAAGGCTGTGCTATAGGAAGAGGGGTGTTTTTGGCCAGTTTTCCTTCCCACCCACATTACAGCCCCCAACGCTACTTCCCAGGCTGTTCTGAAGGGGCCCTCAACCCTCCACGGAGGTCCTGCAGAAGGAAGAGGGAAATTGTCACAAGGTTCTTCTTATCTTCCTCAAGGGATTGGATAGTCTTGTGAAAAAAATCTGCCCCCAGATAGTCTGAATCCAATGCCCACACATGTAGCGTGTTTTCTTTTTTTAACTTTACCCCTCCTTGGGTCACTCTAGCAGATAGTTCGCGCACCATGAAAATTAGAGCAACTTCTACTGACTGCCGGGGGGGGGGGAGCTACTCCTCTGCCACAATGGTACCAGGTAGGCTTAGCAATAGTCACCTTGATATTAAGACAACAATAAGTGAAGCCTCTTTCTAACACAAGGATCCATACCAGTCTGTCTTGGAATCGGCACAGGTAGTGAGAGCCAGGTGAGCAGAGCCCTTTTGAAAAAGACACACATACACAAAGAATTAATTTTTGCTGCAGGACTGCTGAACGGCATTTTGGAAGGGACCCTGAGGGACATCTAGGTCAACTGCCTGCAATGCAGGAATCAAGGCAATGGTTGTTATATTCACAGAAAAGTGGGGTTAAAGTAACAAACTAAATACATCAGACTACATCATAGCCATAATCCTGAAATTGCTTACTGAATCTCAGCTGTACATGACTGCAGCTATCACACTGACATGCACAGTTTCTACAAAGACACAGCTGCATGTGGTTACTATTTCCCTTTTTTATATATTAAAAAAAGGTACAGTGAGAAAAATAAAAGGACAAACCCTGACCCAAATGGCAATCCTCAAAAATAATGGAGAGATGGGGAAATTGTTGTGTCGACAGGTTACAAACAGATTCTAGCTATGGACGTTTGGAGACACATGGATGTCATGAGTTTCTGTTGAGGTTTTCTGCTTTGAATTGGTTGTTTCCATTAGTGGATACAGTGGTGCCGAACAGATCAACAAAATCTCACCCTTAATGATTACAGGAAAGGGCTGCCACACTAGCAGCAATTGTTGAGGAGAGACTTTTGGTAGACAAAGCTCTTGCAGTCACCCCAGCATGGGAGAGAGGAATCGGCTCTGCACAACTGTTCGTGCACAACTATTATTTGCAACTACACTCTTAAAGAGAACATTACTGAATCGAACCAAACCTATTTTGTCGTAGAAGCAAAACTACTTCCCCCACATAACTGCAGGGGTTTGAGATGTGTCAGATGTCGGCTGACTGCATACCACTGATTACTAAATTATCTCAGCTGGCGCAGTTAAAACTACGGAGTTTCAGAATAAAGCAAGTGCAATCTAAGAAACCTGCCATTACATTAGTTAAAATTTAAAATAGCCTTTTCTATCCTGCTGAGCTAATAGAGTGCATTCTCTTGCTAACATTTTTGTAAAGGTTTCCTTAATTGTGCATAGCTGCCAAAACTGATAAAATACGCCTTAACCTTAAAACATAAAGTGATATCCTGCCAAGACGTGTCTAGTCAAGGCCTCGCCCATTAAAGACCAGGTAATTTTTTTCCTGATAATTAATTTTTAAAATCATTTAAATCCCCAAGGCATACATGCCCTAGCACAGCACTCTCCAATGTGAGCCAAAGAGGTTTCCTACTGCATTTCTCCCCTTACCTTTGAAAATGTCTAACAGAGATCCCCACCCATCAACCCTAGTAACAAAGAATAGTCTTCTTACATTGCACCTGCTTTTTGTATCCATTTACTGATATGAGAAAATCATTTTCCAGATCTGGTAACCACTATGGGACTGAACCATACCCTACATACCCAGAAGCCTCCATTCAGCTGTAGCAGCCTTTAGAGGCCACAGCTGCTACAATCAACTGGAGGCTTCTGAGTATAAAAGGTCCGATTCAAACTGGCCTCATAGCCATGTAGTCAGGTCAGTTTTCAGCACATGATAAAATGTGATCTAATGAGTGACAAAGTTGTTTTGAAGCTTACTTACCCAGGCTACCATTGGACAGTGCTGACTGCAATGCAGTAGTCAAACTTGGAATCATTTGCTGATAATATATGGTGTCAGGACATATGCAGGCCGTCACACCCACAGGTCCCGGCCAACTTCGGATAGGTCTTGGAAAGCCAATCAGAAATATTGGGAGACTGAAAAGGGGCAGCAAGGGGGAAGACAGAAGTGCAGATAGCAATATGAGGGTCAGTACAACTGGAAAGAAGACAATGTTGAGTGTAATCAGGGTAGCAGTGGACTTCCGGCGTTGCTTTTTCTCTGTCCATGATGTCAAGAGAACAGTAAGTGCAAACTGCAGTTTTGAAACAAACTGAAACAGTCGATTCCGGATTATTCCGACCTAGCAGGACAGAAATAGCATATCATTTTTTCTTTAAATTGTTGGCTCTTCTACAGCACTTTGTATTGCTAAAGTTGTTGGAATGCCCTCAGAATATAATTATCAAGCTTGAATTGGTTGTCACATGGTTTTCTGACCCTAACTCTGGTTTGAATCAAAATAGGAGTCTATTTGGGAAGGAATAGGGGAGGGCTGAAGGGCAATAGCACGTTTCATAAGATTTTTAATTATTATTATTACATACCACTTAATCCCAAAACAGGCTTCTAAATGTCTTAAAAGAATAAAATGATGCAAGTGTTAAAATACAATTTTACAAATAAAAACAAACAAACTTTCATACATGTAGTAGTTTGAAAGCCCAAAATGGTCCAAAACATGGCTGCAATGCTAATTGGGAGTATGTAGGTCAGATCAAATACCATCTGTCTGGGTTATCAATTTATCTTAAGAGCTACTCTGTATGGCCTGGGACCAGAGTATCTTAAGAACCACCCCACACTCACATGAGTCTGCTGCAGTGCCACAACAGAGAAATCTCTGTACAAGGTTTTCTGCTTTCAATTTTTTGGCGTCCACTGGGGGTGGGGGAAAGGCATGAGGCACGGGACCTTTTAAGTGGTGGCACCTGCTACAGAAATTTTCCCTGGCCCAACTACTGCTTGCCTTTTGGTGAGCAGCTAGGACTTAACCTTCTCCAAGAGGCAGGTCTGACCTTTTAAAAACAGGTTTTGACAGTGCCATTGTTTGATACCAACTCTGACTTGTTGTTCTTGACTTGTTTATTTTTTAATTGGCCTTTTAATAATTTGCTTTAATTTCTGCTTACTTGCTTCACCACCTTGGGATATATACCTATACCTATACCTATACATATACACATACACATATATTTGCTTTCGTAGATTTTCACGGGTACATATACATATATATATATGAAAGGAGGAATAGAAATGCTGAAGGAAGCTACAAATAAAATCAGACTTACCAGCAAGAGCCTGATTCCCGTATCAATGCTTCTATTCCACCAAAGATCAGTATTGAACACCAGCAACTGCACAGTTGACACCACCACCATATCCAACAAAGCATGCTCTGTATCCTGCCATACCTGGAACAGAGATTACTTAAATGACTCACAATATGTTCATCTCACTCTTGATCTGAAGTTTAATACTTAAAATAAAAAGGGCTATATTCAACGCTGCAGCTCCATCCATGCAACGGAATTCTGTGTGTACCACAGAACTGTGCCTTCCTCACTTGTATTCTACAGCCCCCTCGTACACCCTCAAAATCTGCTCTGGAGACCTAACAGAGGAGATTTTGGAGGTACGTGGAAGCACATGGGGACGAGAGGAAATGGAGGCCCATTAATAGTAATAATTTACCCTACCCATTTGACTGGGTTGCCCCAGCCACTCTGGGCGACTTTCAACATAATATAAAAACTTTCAACATAATATAAAAACACAAGTGAACATCTAGCATTGAAAGCTTCCTGATACAGGGCTGCCTTCAGATGTCTTCTAAAACTCAAGATAGTTATTTTCCCCCTTAACATCCCCTGGTATCTAATGGGAGGGCGTTCCACGGGGCAGGTACCACTACCAAGAAGGCCCTTTGCCAGGTTCCCTGTAACTTTTTGCAGTGAGGGAACGGCCAGAAGGCCCTCAGAACTGGAACACTGTTCATGCAGTGTTGTATACAACCCAAAGCTGTTATTCCTCTGTTGTTGTTTTGCAGGAGTTTCTCATATGTTTTTGGGTGCCTGACCACCAAAGATCTATTCAAGTGTCTTTTTTTTTTTTTAATGCTGCCTAAAATTTGCTGGTCTTTCCTCTGTTTGCCATTTTTATCCCATACAGTAATTCTCATATTATTATAGAAGTTAAAAAATAAAAGGGTAAAGGACTCCTGGACGGTTAAGTCATGTCAAAGGTGACTATGGGGTTGCAGCGCTCATCTTGCTTTCAGGCCGAGGGAGCTGGCGTTTGTCCACAGACATCTTTCCGGGCCATGTGGCCAGCATAACTCAATCGCTTCTGGCGCAACAGAACACCGTGACGGTAACCAGAGCTCACTGAAATGCTGTTTACCTTCCCATCACAGCGGTACCTATTTATCTACTTGCACTGACGTGCTTTTGAACTGCTAGGTTGTAGAAGTACTGCCTTAGGCTAAGAACAACATGTGCAGTCCACCATGTGCTTGTTTTGTGTGACTTGCTCTAATTCCAAGAATCAGGTTTTCAATTAATCTGGAACATTTACTCAGGTCCTGAGGAAAATAAAATGGGATTGGGCAATAGAGCATTGGCAGAGTCAGACAAACAGAGCCCATAACGGAGAGCAAGAAATTACTCGCACAAGCTGCTCCCACTGCCAGCTTTTTTCGTATCTCTCTCAGAATTCAAAGTTCAGACCGTATAATTCCCCCATGTTCTCAACAGCACATCCAAAATGGTGATAAACAGTGTGGGGGGGGGGGAGCGGAGAGAGAGAGGGGAGAAGAGAAAGAAAAAAGTAGCAATAAACTCAAACTTGGCAAGCTGAATTCTGCACTAGATAACTCCATACAAGACCATGGCAATATTCCAGACACAAAATACATCTAGATTTAAACACGGCACATCAAACCAGTAAGCTAGAGTGAACCTTGGCTAATAATAGGAAAAGCACTTTATAAATAGTGCTCTATTAATGCTTTCCAAGTAGTCAAAATACTTTGCATGCATTATCTCAGTAATCCATACAAACAACGTTAAAGCTGGCCAGTCTTTTACCCTCCACAATACAGGATGGTATCTGCGGCAGAGAGCAATCCCTTGCCTAAATCCAAACAACGACCAACAATGACTTAGGTCAATGTTACCTAAGAACTCTTTAACTAGAGATACTTAAAATTTAAACTTGGGGCAGTGAACATACAAGTCACATTGTCTACCACCAGATTACGTGGGTCAAAATCCCTTATTATGAATAAATATCCCCTTTCAGGAACTGGAAAATGTAATTCTCACATCCATTTGTTATTCTATCTTCCCTAAAAAGTAAGTGCTTTTCTTCCATGTGCTTTTTTTTAAAACTTTTTAACAAAATACTTAAAAGTTACCATTCTAAAGCCTCTTGAGAATCCAATGGAAACATATACAGATGGAAGATGATGCAGAGAATTGTCTAGGGAAAGAAACGCTATCATAGCAAATGGAGACACTGAAATTACAAGAGAAAAGAAATTATGCACAATGTTTTTCCTTATACAAGAAGTATATACATAAGGGGCATGCTTCAGAACAGAGATTTTGCAACCATGATCTACAGAGTTTTGTCTATTTGGGATTCAGGCGGCAGCAATGAATGCTTCATTTACTAAAACAGAGTTCAACACAGTGCACTTAAATTTGTGCATGCAGGTAAAAGTGGAATTATATACGTAATGATTATCAGGCCTTTAAAAATCTTTTACACTGATGTTATGTGGCTCTCAAGTGGCTGACGTTCTCTAGCTGACTCTCACTGGTCCCAAGATCTTATGAAAGGCCCAGATTGGCTTTTATCTCTGGCAAAAATGCAAGGTGTCTACAGGATAGGTGTCTATGTTCTAACATCTCTTCAAAATTGAGAGGGCAGACATTCATCCCTCATTAGAAAATGCTTAACTGCAACCTTAGTGTTGTGCTAACAGTTTTGACTTTTAATAACTGGTTCTTACTTTGTTTTAATGTCAAGCAATTTTATGTTTCATTTTGTAAGCTGTTTTGAAAATCTTATTGCAAGGGGCATTGACATAATGTCTTTGTCACTTTCTGAAGTCAGTGTAATCCAGTAGCCGTTTTGTATAATGAGACTGATCTGCCAATTGCTAGAGAAGTGATATACTATACAGAAAAAAATTATAACAAGTTTTTTATTCAGCAAATTGGGGAGAGGGGGAGAGAAGGGATGTTCTGAAACATTTGAAATCAGTTGTAACATGTCAAATTAGATATCCCAATCAATTGCCTTTGATATTAAAACCTATTGTTTTTCATTGCTTCATATGCCTTAAATTCTACAGTTCTGTGCTAGATAATGGCCAATTCAATTCTTCTACTGTATTCCGAAATTCAGTACACCAGCTAAATTGTATTTTATTTGAATGACTAATTTAGGTAGAGAATCAGATATTATCTCCTAAATGCCTTCTTCTAGATTGGCACTGGGTTAGCGGACCCTTGGTGCTCTAGATATAGTGGGGACTCGCTTCACTCAACATGGCAAATAGTTAAGGATGATGGGAGTTGTAGTCTAGCAACATCTAGCGGGCCACAGGTTTCTCACTCCTGCTTTAGAATCTAAGAATTACCATTAAATCGAAGCTTATTTTTAAGTGAGAACTCAGCAATTCAGTATATTCCACAGAATGTGGCATTTATAAAAGAACACTTATTCAGTAAGCCCTAAGATCATTAAGATTTAAATGCCTTGGCTCCACTTAATGTGGGTTATTTTGGAATGTACGTGTAGAACATTTCATGATCTTTCTTCGGTCTCCAGCTTATACATAATACAGAAGGCTGCAGGCTCTCTTACCTACAGCTAGCAAAATCCTTCTGAGCACACCAATTTTCTTAAGCCTCTTTTGTTTCTCCACAAATACATTCGCAGTCATGACATCCTTTGGATAAAACGGGTTTCGCAACATTCCGAACAGGTACACGGCCTGAATCTGTCCAAGAATCCACGTCGCAAGGAGCAATGCCATCAGCAAATAGCTCACAACAGCCTGGAGGCTGGTTTTAGAAAACGCCTGAGGACCCAGGAAGGAGTGCAACAGGCCAGCTTCCAGGAGAGCCAGAGTCAATGCAGTCAAATAGAAAACAAATTCCCGCCATCCAAACTGGGTCCCACAACAGCCAGGTGCCTTTGTAAACTTGTCGGAGGCTAAGAATTTGATCATAGTGCACTTGAATGCAAACCCAATTTCTCTTAAGTTAAGACTCAATGCAAATCCAAATCCAGTCATGAAGAGGATGACACCAAGCGTGCTGGGGATGAAATAAGAGGCAACAGCTGTTCCCACAGAAATCAAAAACATGAATAGCAGCCTAGAAAGGGGAGAAAAAAGATTTGTTTGGTTAGGAAGAAGTCATAAATGACATCTGGAGAGTTGGGTCTATTTTCATTTTGGGAAGAGCCATACAGTGGTACCTCGGGTTACATACGCTTCAGGTTACAGACTCTGCTAACCCAGAAATAGTGCTTCAGGTTAAGAACTTTGCTTCAGGATGAGAACAGAAATCGTGCTCCGGTGGCGTGGCAGCAGCTGGAGGCACCATTAGCTAAAGTGGTGTTTCAAGTTAAGAACAGTTTCAGGTTAAGAACGGACCTCCGGAACGAATTAAGTACCGTATTTTTTGCTCTATAAGACTCACTTTTTCCCTCCTAAAAAGTAAGGGGAAATGTGTGTGCATCTTATGGAGCGAATGCAGGCTGCGCAGCTATCTCAGAAGCCAGAACAGCAAGGGGAATCACTGCTTTTGTTGCGCAGCGATCCCTCTTGTTGTTCTGGCTTCTGAGATTCAGAATATTTTTTTGTTTGTTTTCCTTCTCCAAAAACTAGGTGCGTCTTATGGTCTGGTACGTCTTATAGTGCGAAAAATATGGTACTTAACCTGAGGTACCACTGTACTTCAGTGGCAGAGCATGTGCCTTGCATACAGAAGTTCCCAGGTTCAATACCTGGCGTCTGCAGGTAGAGCTTGGAGAGACTCCCTGTCTGAAACTCTGGACAGTCTCTGGCAGTAAGTGTAGACAATGCTGAGCTAGATGGGCCAGAGCGTCTGTATAAGGCAGCTTCACGTGTTCATACCTTTCCATTCTACCACAAGCAGATCCAAGGATCAGCTTCTTCACCTACTGTGATTTTCAAAAGGATGCTCCTGGTCCTATACACAATGTGATGACAACGCGGCATACTGGAAGTTTGAGTTGAGCATCATATTAGCAATTCATCTCCTACGCAGTTTTGCAAACTGTCTGGAGGGTTTGCGAAACTTGCTTTGAAGCCTGTGTGTAGTTTAGGGATATGCTTCTGCTGAACTGCATGTTTTTTTTAAAAAAATAAAGAATATATTGGCACCCCAGAACCTAATAAACTTATGAGAGCATAAATTATCTTAGACTGGAGTTCACTTCAACAGATATGCAAAATGTTAACCTAAATCGGCAGATACGGTTGCAGAGGGTGAGGAATTTGAAGGAATGAATTCAGGAGGATGCAAAATGCAGGCCATTTCTTTCAAACGTCACTGTTTACAGTTCCATTAGGATAATGCTTCCTGCATCCGATTAAGAGGACTCTAGTTCATGAAAGGTTAAGCTTTAATACATGTCTTCGCCTTTAAGATGCCACAAAGTAAGTTGTTTTCGCTGCAACAGATTACTACTATTTGTTCATTGCTTTTACAAAACAAAAATATTAAAATGCAGAATTTACCATGCATTTAAAAACCCATAAAGCAGAATGAAACTGAAGAGGAATAAATGTGTATTCTTATGCCAAACAATGATTACCTTGTGTTACTTGACATGGGTGAACCGCCTAGACCAAGCTCCAACACTTGTTCCATTCCCCAGAGAAAAAGTGCGTCCAGTGGGGGCAAAATTCCCAGAGTCCACAAGAATGGCAAACACAAAAACACAACGTGCAAAATCTGGTTTGCCAGTTTTAAAGCTGGAACATCAGCAATGAATCTGGACAAAAAATGGAAATATGTATTATTTCTGTGACAGAAGACAGGCTTTTTACATCCAGTCGCATTGCCCTGCCCACCATTTTGCTGAAGAGTTTTTGAGCCCTCTTACGGATTGTTTCAATATATGTAACTAAATACAAATGTTTACAGAAAGATGTTGCACAAGATGGACCAGTAAAAAGTACTGATTTGTTTAAAAGATTATAACCTGGTGTCAGGGAACTGCCATCAGGGCCGGAGGGAGAGAGCGGGCTCCGGAGGGGTCTCAGAGAGCGTCCCGGGATGGGGAGAGGCAGCCCATCTTCTGGGGAAGAGAATCAGCGTAGCACCAGTGGAGAAGGGGGGCAGATGGGGGAATCGGTGAGGCAGTCCCATGACTCCTTGCCAGGGACCAGCGGGGAGAGTAAGGGTCCTCCGCTGCCTACACCCTCCTTGCGCAGAAGGCTTCCGCGCAGGGAGAGTAGGAGGAGATTAGGCGTCAAAGAGCTTCTTTGCTGGAAGAAGTTCAAGAAACGCCCACTGACGGATTCTGCCAGCAATTGAGACAGCCACGGGTGAGTGGCTGTCCGGACAGAAAAGGTTCACTCAGGCAACCCAGCCAGGTGTTGCACCGGTTTGCACACGAGCAACCCCTAGAACCATTACACCTGGCTTCCACAGCAAAAAATAAATTAAAATCTTCTAAGGCAGTCACTGCTGTGGACAGCACATTTTTACCTGTGAGTGAGGTCCACTGCGAAGAAGACAAAAATGTAGAAAGGTCTCATCAGAGGAACAATTTCGTAAGTGTCTAGTGCTTGGTAAGTAGCTGTCTCTGAAGCAGTATTGACAATTAAGGAGTACTCCCCAATGCAGACCGTCACCCAACCAAAGACAAAGATCATAACAGTTCCTCCAATGTTACCTCCATACAATGAGGCGATTCTATTAGGTAGAAGGTACCAAGTTCCTAAGCCACACAGCACCCCAGCGAGAAGTGAGTGAAAGATGATGTTAACTATGTATTTCTTGCCTGGAATAATAAATTTGACTGTCTCTGAGCCCAGACAACTAGAGAACTCCCATTCATCTTCATCCGTTAGGGTACTGTGAGTATGCACTCTTTCCACCGAAGCCGTTTTCTGTTTTGCATACAGGCTTGCTGCCTGGACAGTAACAGCTGCACCTAGCATGAGTCCTCCAGAGACAGCAGCTGTAGAATAGTCTTGCAGAATACTTAGTTGGTAGAGCAGCGTCCCCACACCTCCCAGAAGACATGGTAGCAGGAAGAGAAGAATCTGGTTCACGTAGACATAAAGAGGCGCAGGGTGTCCCAATTTAAATCGAGGGCCGCCCAAAACAGTCTGTGGAAAACGTTTCAGGAGGAATTCTTGTTTGTGGTCGTTCAGCAGAGGAACATCTGGGCCCATTCTCATTCACTCAGACCTTGAATGAATCTCATTTTCTCTGAAGAGGATAAAGGGACAAAAGGAAAATTTTACTAATAAGAGTGCCATTCTAAATACAGTGGTACCTCAGGTTACATACGCTTCAGGTTACATACGCTTCGGGTTACAGACTCCGCTAACCCAGAAATAGTGCTTCAGGTTAATAACTTTGCTTCAGGATGAGAACGGAAATCGTGCGCGGCGGCAGCAGGAGGCCCCATTAGCTAAAGTGGTGCTTCAGGTTAAGAACAGTTTCAGGTTAAATATGGATCTCCGGAACGAATTAAGTACTTAACCCGAGGTACCACTGTATTAATAATAAAACAGCATTTCTCAAAAAAAATTAAAGTGAAAGCCCCATTCTAAAAACCAGATTCTCCATAACCCTGATTGGAGCAACTTTAGGTCAAATAACCATCCCCTGGGGGGGGGGGGACCATTGGGCATATTCTACCAGCTTCTAACTCCCTGTAGTGCTTCTTGCTCAACCTCCCCTCGCGCACCCCCCCCCCTGTTTCCTGGGGTGTGGCCGCTGTCATATAATCATAGAGTCCTAGAGTTGGAAGGGATCCTGTGATAGGAATTTTCACAAGGGTCATCTAGTCAAACCCGCTGCAATGCAGGAATCTCGTCTAAAGCATCCATTACAGATAGCCCTCCAACCTGTGCTTGAAAAACTCCCAAGGAAGGAGAAACTACAACCTCTTGAAGGAGGCTGTTCCACTGTCACATGCTGGCAGTTTCTGGGAGCCACAGGTGAGAGCTGGTAGCACTTGGGAAGATGCTCAACTAAAACTTCCATCATCCCCCAATTATAGAACATGCTGAGTGCAGCTCATGGGATCTGGAGTCCAAAAACATCTGAAGGACCACAGGTACCCCACCGCTGCTTTAGGGGAACTGTTCTGTATATTTATAATTGCATAACTGACATTACTATCCAGCAGGCCATGCAGTATCGGCGGAACAACATGCAAGCACAGAGCGGTTTCAGTGGTTTCAAGCATGACCACAAATCAAGACATCATTATCTGATGCAGAGGGGAGCCTTCTTCCCAGAAGCGTCTCACTACATGAGCTCTCTCCTGGTCAACTGCAACATTACATCTGCTTTTTCTTCTGGTATCTGTGGCCATAGAACAAGAAGCACTAACCTAGACACTCCTTAAACCTCACCTGCCTTGCGTTGCTTAAGGGCAGCCTGCTTCATTTTAAATTATCTTTTATTACTAGCAAGAGGGGGGGAAAGCAAAGTGATTTTTCAAATCTTCCTACTATAATATTTAATACCTTTAAGTGTCTTGGTAATCAGCATCCATTATCTTCTGCTTGGGAACTACCACAGGATTTACAAAATAAAGGCATTGTTGCCTGTTACGAACTATGGACACAGGCCTTTCTGAATCACTACCATGTACCACTGCCAGTCATCTTACCCCACTGATTAGTGGTTTTCATCCCCAGCTGGTCAGTAATAAAATTTAAATTGCTGCACGCAGCTAAATTGTCTTAAGAGAGAACACATACTTTAGAGCAGAAGTGAAGAACTTAAAGATGCTGGACTTCAACAGCCTTGGAGGATCTAGATTCAGGTAGGTAGCCATATTGGTCTGACGCAGTCGAGATATTTGTCCAGTAGCACATTAGAGACCAACTAAGTTTGTTCTTGGTATAAGCTTTCGTGTGCATGCACACTTCTTCAGTGTTTCAGTATATCTGAAGAAGTGTGCATGCACACGAAAGCTTATACCAAGAACAAACTTAGTTAGCCCCAGATGAGAAATTCAGCTTTTCCATCCTAGTTTTTCATGATGCCTTACTACTCTTAGGCTTGCTTAGCAGGTAGAAGAGAGCAACAGAATGGGAATACAGGTAACCCACCATTTATGCAAGGGGCACCATGTGTTTAATTGAAACTGCATATATTTGAAACACCATTGTAAAATCCTGCAAACACCCCGCTCAGCCCCCACGCTATTCTGGTCCTTTACTTTCTCAGGGCACTTCCAGTACAATGCATGTGTGCTCAATACACACGTATTGAGCGTGTGTAAATGGATAATTGCCTGTAATAGAACACCACACCAGAAAACCGTTGGTGAACTCGTGCCAAGGAATAAAATTCTGTGGAATCTCCTGTGAAAACGATCTCGGGCGCCCAGGCCAGGAAGGATGCCCAAGTCCTTCTGAGAGAACCAGTGTCAGACTAGATGAACTAAGGCAAGACTTACCGTATTTTTCGCTCTATAGGACACACTTTCCCCCCTCCAAAAATGAAGGGGAAATGTGTGTGCGTCCTATGCAGCGAATGCAGGCTTCAGGAAGCTATCTGCAAGCAGCCTGCAGCACGAAGCCCGGGGAGAGCAGCACTGCAAGCTCCGGGAGCGGCGGTGAGGTTGCATGCAATCTCGTCACCGCTCCCGGACCTGTTTTGGGGGCTGGGGTCAGGGGAAGCTCGGGCTTCCCTCGCCCCAGCCCCACGGCTAAAAACGAAGCCAAGACAGCGAGCGGGATCCATCCCCCCCTATAAACTAGGTGAGCCCTATAGTCAGGTGCACCCTATGGAGTGAAAAATACAGTAGTATAAGACGCCTTCCAATATGGGCCCAAGATGTTGGCAAATCAGAAGCAGGTCTGGCTTAAAAGCACCTCTGGAATGTGTGCTTAGATGACGGGTGCTTGCTGGTGGAGCCATATGTTCAGGCTGTAGTGACTGGCAACAGGGCCTTCAGCATGTTTGCACCAGCATTACGGAAGTCTGTCCCTTGGTTATTCAACAGGGACTTGATATACTCTGTGCTTTGTAAGAGGATGATTTTATATTGCGTATGTTTATAATGCTCTTGTTCACTGGCTAGATAGCATCAGGCAGTGCTATTTTTCTAGAAAAACAGGTGCCAGAACTCACCATGAGTTGTCCTTTTATTATGGCAGTTCCCCTGTACACACCTGTGTACGTATGCCTAATGACATAAATGAGGACAAAAATAAAGTTTCTTGCTAATACCCGAAGATGCTACTACACTGGAACCTCGGTTGTCGAACATAATCCATTCCAGAAAATTGTTCCGACTTCTGAAATGTTCGACAACTGAGGAGCAATGGGTGGTTGGCAAAATCCATCGAAAAAATGGAGAAACGTGCCACGGAAGCCGTTTGACTTCTGAGGCATGTTCAAATATGGAAGCATTCACTTCTGGGTTGTTGGCGTTCAAAAGCTGAAACGTTCTACTTCTGAAGCATTCAACAACCAAGGTTCCGCTGTAATTGCACTTCCTTTGACAGCATTTATACTAAAATGTGTCAACGCCTCATGTGGAAGAGGCAGGTATAATGAAGTTTGCTGCACAGTGGAAGCTAGACCCCATTGCGTCGCACACTAGCCCTGTTGCAAATACTGGAGAACCAGTCAGTGATTTAATTGCTCCCAATACATTAATAACTGCACAAGAGTGTGTGTCCACACATACAGTTGTTCTGTACCAAAAGGTGCAAACCCAGATATTGGAAGAAGCCGGATTATGAACAAAAAGTGGAAGCCTAGCTTTTAATTCAAGCTCAGGTTCAGTTGAGGTTAAGTGACTGTTTATAAGCTAGAATGTAGGCGTATTTATCAATTAAATGTTAAAACATCAGCTTTCAGTTCTTTATAAACTAGAATGTAAGCCTAACTAAGTGTACACTGAGACACGCAGAAAGGCACATGTGGGAATCACACATATAAAATATAAACTTCAAGTATGAAAAACTAAAGCCAATTTTCAAGCAAAGAGGCTTCTTGCAACTCATCTTACAGGTGGCATTTGGGGGTGGATGGAGGGAAGTTTATGCCAATTCATCAAAAAGATTAGAGTGGCTTTAAAGGGGATTCAAATTCACGGGGATTCAGAATCAAACACTTTACCCACCTGCACCACAGTACGACTGCCAACTTATCAGGCTTTATTTATTTTTATGCTCCCTACTTCTGTGTCTGTTTCAGCAGCCTGATTTGCAGAAATCTGCAAATACGGAATGTTTTGCTATTCGCTCACCCCCATTTCTTGCGCAACAAGCTAATGTTAAAAAGCACAGGGTACAATGGCCAATTAAGAGTTGGCAACCCTAACCAAGAGACATGGTTAGGTCAACAGAGGTCAACTCCACAGCAGAAACCAACATACCTGGGGGAGGTTACATTTCAGAGGCAGAAAAGAACTGCAGGCTTGCTGGCTGGACGAAACAACCCTTTAAAGAGAATCCGTAGCCTTAAAAAAAGAAGAAAACAAGTTATAAAGCAGAGCAATTAACAAGATCCGTTCTCCCTCACCCACCATCACTTGGCAACTGCAGAGGAACTAACAAACACAGAATAGGCACAATACACACCCACAACTCTACCTTTTGATGGTTTCTATAGTGAAAGGGTCAAGTTGTCATAGCAAGGCCAGGAGCCTCATGCCAAAGCAAGGCAAAGGGGCTGAGCAAGAGCCTGACCCTGGCTGGCAGCAGCCCAGGAGCTACATAGCAAAGTGAGGCAAATGGATTGAGCAACAGCCCGACTCAGGCTGGCAGCAGCAACAGCCCAGGAGCTGCATAGCAAAGGCAAGAGGCTGAGCAAGAGCCTGACCCTGGCTGGCAGCAGCAGCCCAAGAGCCACATACAAAAGCAAAAAAAGGGGGTTGAGCAAGAGCTGGACACTGGCTCGCAGCCGCAGCAGCTGCATAGCAAAGGCAGGAGCTGAGCCAGAGCCAGAGCCTGGCTGGCAACCGCCTAGGAGCCACATACCAAATAAAGGCAAAGGGGCTGAGGAGCCAGACCCTGGCTGGCAGCAACCCCAACAAGCAGCTGCCCGGGAGCCACATACCAAAACAAGGCAAAGGGGCTGTGCTTGAGCCAGACTCTGGCTGGCAGCAGCAGCCCAGGAGCTGCATGGCAAAGCAAGGGCTGAACAAGTGTGAAACCCTGGCCGGCAGCCACCACCCAGGAGCCACATACAAAAGCAGAGCAAGGGGCTGAGCAGGAGGAGCCCGACCCTGGCTGGCAGCAACACGCCGAGGCAAGGCAGGGGCTGAGCAAGAGCCAGACCCCGGCTGGCAGCAGCAGCGGGACCAGCAAGCGCCTCCCTCCCTCTCCCCGCCGGAAAAAAACCCCAAACGAGCTGCTTTTCGGGCGGAGCAGAGGCTGAGAGAAGGCGAAAATACAACCACACAGCGAGTCCCGTGGCCAGTTTAAAAAACACGTTTATTATTACGGCAAAAGCCTTTCATGCTTAGCCGGGTGGGCCGAGAAGGGAGAAGAAGCCCCAAAGGCGGGAAACCTGACAGGAAGGCGAAGAAGAAGGGAGCCTGTGGAGGAGCCTTCCCTTCCCTTCTTCGCGCCTTTTTCTCCTCAGGGCCGCCGCCGCCGCCGCCGCCATTTTGGCCCCGGGAAAGCGGAGGAAGGAGAGCGCGCGACATAGGTCTCCTCTGAGGGTAGGGAGCGGCCGTCGCCGACCCCGCGGGGACCCGCACCTCCTCCTCCTCTTCCCCCCGATATCGATCAAGAGATATCGATCCATCGCCCACTCACCCAGCCGAGGGAGCCCGCCCTTCTCCTCCTTCGCCCTCCCCGGGAGCCTGAGGGGAGGGGAGGAAAAGATATTCCTATTTCTCTCTCTGCTTATTTATTTATTTTCTCCCTCTCTGAATTCTGCTCCTTCCTGAGGAGGTTGCGGGGCTGGGAAATGGCGTCTTCTTCTTCTTCTTCGGCGGCGGCGATGGCCGGCCGTGGCGCCTCCCCTTCCCTCTCCCCTCCTCTCTCCCTTCTTCCAGGGGGAATCAAAAAGGGGGGAAGAAAAGAAAGGAAAAGGAAAGGAAAAAAGGGGCTGCTTTGTTAACCACAGGCTCTCTCACCTGGCGAATCGCAAAAGGGCGAGGGGGGTGCAGAGGAAGACGAAGAGAGGCAGGCGGGCAGCTGGCAAAACCCCATTATTATTATTATTATTATTATTATTATTACTACTCCTCTTACTATTACTATTATTATACCGTTTTATATTTTCAAGGGGGGAAATATATTATTATTACCCCGCCCATCTGGCTGGATCTATACCCTCCAGCATTTATCCAATGAAAATAGGGACGTCCCATTCCATAATAATTTTTCATTTTATTTCTATACAGCTTTATATTTTCAGGGAGGGAAATCTCTTATTATTATTAATATCTTGCCCATCTGGCTGGGTCCATACCCTCCAGCATTTCTCCGATGAAAATAGGGACGTCCCATTCCATTGTTATTATTCATTTCATTTCTATGCCGCTTTATACTTTAAAGACAAAAATCTAGTATTATTTATTTATTTATTTATTTCTATACCACTTTATATTTTCCGGGGGGGGGGGAATTTATTATTATTATTACCCTGCCCATCTGGCTGGATCTGTACCCTCCAGCATTTATCCAATGAAAATAGGGATGTCCCATTCCATTCTTATTCATTTCATTTCTATACCTCTTTATATTTTTATGATGATGATGATTTATACATACATACCCCACACACATCTTACTGGGCTGCCCCAAGCACTCTGGGCAGCTTCCAACATACAGTTGTGCCCCGCAAGACGAAAAACTCGCTAGACGAAAGAGTTTTCCGCTTTTGAGGTGCTTCGCAAGACAAATTTCCCTATGGGCTTGCTTTGCAAGATGAAAATATCTTGCCGCTAATAGCCGTGCTTCGCAAGACGAAAAATTCGCTAGACGAAAAAACTCGCAGAACGAATTAATTTCGTCTTGCGAGGCACCACTGTATATAAAAACATAATAAAAAAGGGAACATTTTAAAAAATCTTCCCACTATAGGATTGCCTTGAGGGTCAGATAACGCCATACCCTCCAACATTTCTCAGATGAAAATAGGGCTGTCCTAAGGAAAAGCAGGACATTCCAGGATGAAATCAGAAACCTGTAAGTCAGGGACATCCCTGGAAAATAGGTCTCCCCAGGTACTCTGGGTGGCTTCCAGCACATATGAAAACACCATCACTGTTTCTATTTCTATTTTTAATTTATAAATTTATATTTATATATGTTGGCAGTGCTGCTCTTGTGACCCATATTAGATCATCCCACGACCCAAATAGTGGGTCCTGGCCCCTCAGCCGAAGTTCACTGCTTTCCACTATTATTACAGTGGTGCCTCGCAAGACGAAATTAATTCGTTCCGCAAGTTTTTTCTTCTTGCGAGTTTTTCGTCTTGCGAAGCACGGTTTCCCATAGGAATGCATTGAAAATCAATCAATGCGTTCCTATGGAGACCGTCCGGGGACAGAGGGGAAGCACCGCACACCTTCCCCTCTGTCCCTGGACCTGTTTAAAGCAAGGGGCGGCGGGGAGAAGATTGCTTCTCCCCGTTGCCTGCCCCACAATCTCCGGGGACAGAGGGGAAGCGCGTTGCCGCCCCTTGGTTCAAAAGGGGTCCGGGGACAGAGGGGAATGCGCGTGCCTTCCCCTCTGTCCCCGGAGATTGCGGGGCTGGCAACAGTGAGAAGCGATCTTCTCCCCGCTGCCCCTTGCTTCAAAAGAGGTCTGGGGACAGCGGGGAAGACGCGCTGCGCTTCCCCGCTATCCCCGGAGCTTGCAGGGCAAGCTTCGTTTTGCGAAGCAAGCCCATAGGGAGATGCATCTTGTGAAGCGGCTAAGAAAACAAAAAACTCCTTCGTCTAGCGAGTTTTTCGTCTTCCGAGGCGTTTGTCTTGCGGGGCAACACTGTATTAATATTTATTAAATTTATTTACTGCCCTTTGCCAGAAGACCACAGAGCAGTTTACAACACACAACACAAATGTAACTAACGTTGTCAGAGTTGCCTCCAGGTCCCAGCTCACAGAGGACCAACGCTAGCCAGTAATAACGTATAAAAGTCTTTATTGAAGATTAGTTTCCATTTCCAAACCGCAGCGTGCAACTCTACGTCTTAGATCTTAGACCGGCGAAGCTCCATCTGAGTCTCCGCCTCCTAGACACCAGTTTAAGACTCTAGCCTTACTCCACCTCTTCCGTTGTTCTTTCCTCCTCTGGGTCCTTCTGCCCCCTGGGGTTTCCTCCTTTCTGGACTCTTCTGACGCTGACCCCCCTGAGTCTTGCCCCTCCTTCCGGCGGGCTTTAGGACCTGGCTCCCTATCCGGGCTACCTGCTGTGCCACTCGCCTGTACATTTGAACTTGGCACGTGCGCCCAGCCGGTAACTTTCCTCTTGACCGTTTCCCCGCTCTCCGATGGAGGCGTGGTCAACCCTGACTCATCTCCTCTCGCTGGTGGTGAGAACACTGGTCCCGATGCCTGGGACTCCTCCCCCCCACTGCGCTCTGGTGGGGAAGCTGGTCCTGATTTCCAACTGCTGCTCTGGGAGTCCCCGCTGGCCCCTTCCTTCTGGTGTTTCCCCCTTGGCACCCCCCTTGCCCTGGCCATCGGCGCTCCCTTCTGTGAATCTTCCGATTCGCTGGAGAGGCTCATGGAATCACTCTGACCACTGTCACCGCCTACGCTCCCCTCGGATTCCTCCCCCTCGCTCTCCATTTCCTCCCTCTCCTGTGCCTCTGCTCCTGAGCCCCTGACAAACGTCATATAGAAGTCCTTAGTAAAAGGCGTGCAACATGGGTGCTTTATGGGTCGTGGTTTGTGGCACATTAAAACATCAAATGAAACAACCCAGAATAAAACGTTACTGAAGAAAGTCAAATACAAAGTATAACATTCAGAGCCGCCTAATTAACAGGAAACTAAAACATCTTAAAGAGACTTCAAAACAAAACATTACACTGGAGGTCAACTCTAGCATACATATTTAACACAAAGTTAACAACAACTAAAGTCTTAAAACATTTCAAAAGAAAACATTGCTAAATGAAGTAAAATGTAAAATGTGTGGTCTCTGGCCTTTTGAGCAGCCTCAGCTTTTGTAGCTGGAGTCAGTGATTCAACAATGAATGAGTCAAATTTGGGTATTTGTTTGTGTTTGTTTCATAATATTTCATGGACTCAACTGTACAGTTGGAAGGGGACACAAGGGACAGCTAGTCCAACCCCCCTGCAGTGCCAGGAGTCTTTCACCTGATGTGGGTCTTGGACCCCTGACCCTGAGATTGAGAGTTACTGAACAAACTTAATAGTTAAAAAATAAATTATTAAATTTACCTAAATATTAACTTTAGCAAATTCAGGAAGTTATACTCCACTTTGATGTTTAAAACAACAACAGTGCCCTCAAAACCAGTTTACAATAGACCAAAATGAGGAAAAGTTTGAGACGTACAGTAATTAAAACGCCCAATACAGTACTGAAATGCTAGATGCCTTCTATATGGGCTTGGCAGAAATGACCGGCAGAATCCGAGACCAGGGAAAAGAGTCGGCGGAAGAAGATTGGAAGAAGTTTAAAGACTATTTGCAGAAATATTGTAAAATTAATGAATGTTAGAATGATGTTGGACAGAAATTAAGTGGTTTCCAGCTGTAAATGCTTTAAGAGATATGGAAAATAAGGTTTTGAAATAAGCAAAAACTAATGGTGAGGATTTGTTGAATTAATAATTTGAATTGGAATATAAGAAAGGGAGGTATGAGGAGGTCTGGAAAATATGTTAAAAGAAAATAAGTAAAGGGAAATTCTATGTGTTTTTTTAGTTGTTTTTGTATTTTTTTGTATTTTTGTATTTTTGTTGTTTCTTTTTTGTTGTTTTACAATGTATTATTCTCGAAAATTTTCAATAAATATCTTATTAAAAAAAATGCTAGATGCCTTTAGGCAGGGGTCAGCAAACTTTTTCAGCGCTGTCCCTCAGACCTTGTGGAGGGCCGGACTATATTTTGAAAAGAAAAGAAAATGAACGAATTTCTATGCCCCACAAATAACCCAAAGATGCATTTTAAATAAAAGCACACATTCTACTCATGGAAAAACACGCTGATTCCCGGACCATCCGTGGGCTGGATTGAGAGGCGATTGGGCCGCATCCGGCCCCCAGGCCTTACTTTGCCTACCCATGCCTTTAGGCTTCAAGGGAGATCGGGAAAGCTAGTGACATTCCAGATGTTGCCATCAACGGCAGCCAGGATGGTGAATGGTCAGGAATTGTGGGAGTTGTCATAAGAGTTGGAAAAGGTTTGGAGCAGGGTGACCGAAATAATCAAGGGGATGGAGCAACCCCCCTATTAGGCAAGGTTGTGTGGTTGGGGCTTTGTAGTTTAGAGGAAAGGCGAGTAAGAGGATACGTCTCCCTTAAGTTGACAGAGAAATCTACTACAAGGGTACAGAAGGGGAATAGCTCAGTCAGTAGAGCATGGGACCCTTAATCTCAAGGTCTTGGGTTCAAATCTCATGTTGGGTGGGAGATTCTTGAATTGCAGGGTGTGGAACTAGATGGTACTTGTGGTCCCTTCCAACTCAATAATTCTATGATTCTATAGTAAGATTGTGTCCCAAAGCCATGAGCTGTAAGAGCCAGCTGTTAGCAGTTACCAATAAAGTCACTTTCCACCCCTCTCTTTTCACCCCTACCCTTTTGACTGGTGCTGGAACTCATGATAAACGCCTCCCTTGTTCTCTTATAATAGGAATGGCGCCCACCTGAGAGGTGCTAGAACTGAGTTCTGGTGAGTTCTGGCTGAAAACAAGGCCTGGACTTACAGTTCCCAGAAACCTTTAATAAAACGACAGTGCCCAGAATTAATTTAGAAGAAAAATGTGCTTCAGATGTGCTTTAAAGGTACGGTGCACACACAGCCTTAGTGGCATGGCAGCGTTTGCCAAAAACTGTATAGCGAAGGTGCCAGGCACACCTCTGGGGAGGGAGTTCCACAACCTAGGGGCTGCCCCAGAGAATTCCCTATTTATGTCCTCCGCATTAGCTTCCACTGGATGAGCTCATCAGAGACAAAGCAAGGGAGACAGCAAAATTACCAGCCCTCCTAAGAGACTGTCCACCTATTGTGTCTCTGAATAAACCATGGCTTTTTCCAGTTGCGGGGAGACACACCCACATCAGAATTTGATGGAAGTGTGCTTCTTTCAGGGCAGGGAACTCCTAGACCTTCTAAAGCTCGAATCCTTATACACACATACCCCCAGGGAAGTATGGGATTACTTCTGAGTAGACATGCTTAAGACTGCACTATAAAGGTAAACGTTTCTGGCTGAAAGATGTATAGGATTTTGATTTTCAAAGTCCTCAGAAGTTTCAGAAGCATTGATTTACTCGTTTCAGGTCAAGGAGGATTATACTGTGAGTTTTCGTACACGAAATGTATAAATAGTTAAAATGCTGCAACAAAGACCACTCACAGCAAGTTTTAATTGGGCCGATCTATTGTTTTTTCACTATGGGCTATGATTAGTTTTAAACGACTTCCTATAACTGAAACACTCAAATGAGCTTTTAAATAGGCCTTCATTATTTTAGTCCCTAACTTTACTTAATATGTTTGGACAGATTCTCACAGTTTCCGTTGCTAATACGATTCCCTGCAAATAGAGCAGAAGGTTCAGCAGAACAAAAGAAATGATCTAATTTTAGTAATGGCGCAAGCAAGGCCTGTATAATCATGTACTCTCCTCGTCTAGTTTTTGAATGTCGAAGCCTTCTTCCCTCCCTGGATTGAGTTGAATTTGCATAATAAGTGTGCAAGTGGATATTCTTTTTCATCTGGCGTTTTATACAGCATTTCGCCAAAGGTATATGGGTTTTTGGGATGTTACTTACCTGATTTGAGACACATCCAAACCTTTGTCTAAAACCGGGCAATCATAGGCTAAAGAATCATATTTGATAAACAGCAGGGAGTCATTGTGCAATGTCACTGCACGCTCAAGTTTATTATTGTTATTCCTTCGTTCCTTCATACAGTGCTATCGGGGAAGGTCAATCTTTACAAATCCCAGCCTTGGGCAGCTCAGCTCAATTTTTAACAGTGAAACTGACTGCAGAAAGGGAGGGAGATGGGGTGGCAGCCGTAACAGAACAAGCTGAATAACTTTCAGACTCCCTCGGGAGTTGGTGGGTTCTCCTTCACAGAAAGTTTTGAAGCAGAGCTTGAACTGCCATCTGTAATGGGTGTTTCAGCTAAGATTCCTGCATTGCAGGAGGTTGGGTTAGATCAGTGTTTCCCAACCGGTGTTCCGCGGCACACTAGTGTGCCGCGGGACGTCGGCTGGTGTGCCGTGGGAGGGAGGCGGGCGAGTCGGGCGGCGAGAGGCGGGGCGGCGGCGGCGAGCACACGCGGGGCGGGGAGCGAGCTCCCTCCCACATCCCATCGCCCCGTGCTCCGCGCTGGTGTCCGCAAGCCTTGCGCACCCGGGGGATCTCCCCCCGGGAGCGCAAGGCTTGCGGGCAGCAGCCTGCAGCGCGGAGCACGGGGCGCCCTCCAGAGGACGCCCCGTGCTCCGCGCTGGTGTCCGCAAGCCTTGCGCACCCGGGGGATCTCCCCCCGGGAGCGCAAGCCTTGCGGGCAGCAGCCTGCAGCGCGGAGCACGGGGCGCCCTCCGGAGGACGCCCCGTGCTCCACGCAGGTGTCCGCAAGCCTTGCGCACCCGGGGGATCTCCCCCCGGGAGCGCAAGGCTTGCGGGCAGCAGCCTGCAGCGCGGAGCACGGGGCGCCCTCCAGAGGACGCCCCGTGCTCCGCGCTGGTGTCGGCCAGCCTTGCGCACCCGGGGGATCTCCCCCCGGGAGCGCAAGGCTTGCGGGCAGCAGCCTGCAGCGCGGAGCACGGGGCGCCCTCCAGAGGATGCCCCGTGCTCCACGCTGGTGTCGGCCAGCCTTGCGCACCCGGGGGATCTCCCCCCGGGAGCGCAAGGCTTGCGGGCAGCAGCCTGCAGCGCGGAGCACGGGGCGCCCTCCAGAGGACGCCCCGTGCTCCACGCAGGTGTCCGCAAGCCTTACGCACCCGGGGGATCTCTCCCTGGGAGCGCAAGGCTTGCGGGCGTCAGCTGGCAGCGCGGAGCACGGGGCGCCCTTCGGAGGACGCCCCGTGCTCCGCGCTGGTGTCGGCCAGCCTTGCGCACCCGGGGGATCTCTCCCCGGGAGCGCAAGGCTTGCGGGCGTCAGCTGGCAGCGCAGAGCACGGGGCGCCCTTCGGAGGACGCCCCGTGCTCCGCGCTGGTGTTGGCCAGCCTTGCGCACCCGGGGGATCTCCCCCCAGGAGCGCAAGGCTTGCGGGCGGCAGCTGGCAGCGCGGAGCACGGGGCGCCCTTCGGAGGACGCCCCGTGCTCCGCGCTCGTGTTGGCAAGCCTTGCGCACCCGGGGGGCGCATGGGGCGCCCTGAAACAGAGGGTTCCCCATGCTGCGGACTGTAGCCTGCCGCCGGACGCGCGGGGCGCCCTGAAGCAGAGCGCCCCTCGCGCCAGGCAGACATGGGCCAGCCCCACAAGCTCGGGGGACAGCGGGGAGGCGCAGCACCGCCATCCCACTGTTCCCCGACCTGGTTTTTTTGGGGGGAAATAAAGGGGAAAAAAATTTCCTTTATTTCCCCCCTCAAAAAAGTAGGTGCGTCCTATGGGACGGAGCGTCCTATGGGACGAAAAATACGGTACTTACTATTTCATAATAAAGTAATTATAAAATACTTTCTTTGTGTTTATTTGATTCCTATTAAAGAGAGTTACTTTATATATAGTCAATATAGGCACAGAGTTAATTTTTTAAACATTTTCTAATGGTGGTGGCCTCGAGATTTTTTTCATGAAACAAGTGTGCCTTTGCCCAAAAAAGGTTGGGAAACACTGGGTTAGATGACCCCCCTGTATCCCTTCCACCTCTACAATTCTATGATACAGCTCCCAGAATTATTTATGGAATATGGTAAAGTCGCAACTTACGCTGCGGTTACATTCCAGAGAATGGATCTAAAGTCCAAATCGTGGATAGTCAAAACCCTTTGGGTTCAACAGTGAGCAGGATTGCCAAAGTTGCTTTTCCTAGTCTTCTGCCCCCTTTCCGCCCCCATTATTAGTATTATATTTAATTATTAATTATTATTTTGCCGTGTGCATAAAGCTTAATGCGCACAAATTAAACTCATATATGTTGCAGGCTTATCTGTATGTACATTTGTTGATCGCAGACTGCCATTTATTTTCCAAATCCACAGAACACAGAGCTCTTCGGATGGTATACAAATTTAATAGAGATGCCTCAGGTTATAGACTCCGCTAACCCAGAAATAGTACCTCAGGTTAAGAACCTTGCTTCAGGATGAGAACAGAAATTGTGCGGCAGCAGGAGGCCCCATTAGCTAAAGTGGTACCTCAGGTTAAGAACAGTTTCAGGTTAAGAACGGACCTCCAGAACGAATTACGGTAAGTTCTTAACCCGAGGTACCACTGTAAATAATAATAACACCAGAACAAATTTACCAGCCTTCTCCCACCCCACCTTCACTTATTCCTGCTGTACCCCATGTTTGCTAGCAACATGTAATATACTGTGGAACAAACCTCCAAAGACAGAGCTTGACAGTGGAGGAATCTTAAGGGGTATTAAAACCTGAGCAGGTTAATCTTCCCATGTGTTCTTCCAAGGTTTGTTTGTTTTTTAATTAAAAGGAAATGCAGCTGTTTCTAATCAAGACGGCACAGAAAAGCTGAAGGGAAGAGCCTGTTGCTATGGGATTTTATTTTATTTTAAAAAATAATGACTATTGTAGAAGATTCGCTCCATTGTTCATTCATTTTGCAGTGGTGGTTGCCCATCAAAGGTTTGGCTTGAACTGCCTTGCAGTGCCCTCTTGAGGCCAAATGCTGCAACTTCATGGCCAGCTTTGTCCTTTCGTAGCAAGGATGCCTGAGTTTCGTTGCCAGGGTTGGGACCGGTTTTCCTTAAACGTCTTATACTAATACAATTCTCATTAGTGCACTCACACATATTCTTGTTGTTAGACAGTGTTTAGACAACCTCTTTCTTCCAAGTCCCTTCGCAACACATCCTTTCCGCGTGGCCTTTTGTCTTAGCCCCTTAAAACTAGTTATTAGGAAAATAAGGATGAAAAACATGCAGCTGTCGGGGCTTCCAGACTGTTGCCTAACCGCCCTGTAAACCGCCCTGTAAACTGCAAAAAAACAACAAACCTCCCCAACATCTTTGGGGGTAAAGAAAAGGTTACCAAATATCATGCTATTGTACCAGGCGTGGAATCTAGTATTAAGATTTTTGTTGTTGTTAGCATTAAGCCAACCAAATTTGGCCAAAATCTGTTTTGTAACGTGCCTGTAAAAGCTTTGAATTGGTGTATGCTCTTTGTTGCCTTCTGACTACAAGCCTGACACAAACTGTTGCAGGGCTGACTAGCTGTGATTTAGGAACAGCTTATGGGTGTGAGAGTGTGCCCTTTCCTCCCTTTCTTTTCCAAAAAGTTTGCAAAACTTGAGCTGGACTGTTGAGCGGGACCTACTTTTTATAATTGGTGAAAATAATACAAAGTTTGTAAGCTATTTTGTGTTGTGGGGGAGGGATGATTACTGTACAATAGTGTTTTTATATGCAAAATGCACAGATATACAGTGGTACCTCGCAAGACAAAAAACTCGCAAGACGAAAGGGTTTTTCGTTTTTTGAGTTGCTTCGCAAGACGAATTTCCCTATGGGCTTGCTTCGCAAGACGAAAACATCTTGCAAGTATGTTTCCTTTTTCTCTTTTTTAAAAATTATATTTTATTAATTTTCCATACATTCATACCACATTACAATTTCTATTACATTTTCCATTTTTGACTTCCTTCGGCTTCTCTGTCAATCATCCAAATTCTGACTTCTTTAATTCACATTTCCAAATTTTGCTATTGCCTTTATGCCTACTCCCCACTTCTATTTTGCCTTTTTACAATATTTCTTGTACTGTTACAGAGCTTCTCTGAATGCCACTAGCGTTATTCCATTATCACTTATACATTCCCAGTATTCAACTAATTTTCCCCAGTCCTCGATGAATTTTTGATCTCGTAGATATCTGATCTTCCCAGTCAGTTTATCAAGTTCTGCATAGTCCATCAGCTTCATTCTCCACTCCTCCAATGTTGGTATTTGTTCTTGTTTCCATTTCTGAGCCAGTAATATTCTTGCCGCTGTTACTGCATATTGGAAATGTTTGTGGTCCTTTCTATTTATTTCATTACCGACAATTCCTGAAAGAAAACCCTCTGGTTTCTTAACAAATGTATATTTCAACATTTTTTTCAACTCATTATATATCAACTCCCAGAAGCTTTTCACTTTCTTACATTCCCACCACATAGGATAAAATGTACCATCTTTTTCTTTACATTTCCAACACTTCTTACATGTTTTGTACATTTTTGCAAGTTTTACTGGTGTAATATACCATCTGTATATCATTTTCATAACATTTTCCTTTAATATAGTACATGCAGTAAATTTAATAACTTCATTCCATAATTTCATCCATTCGTTAAATTGTATATTATGACCAATATCTCTGGCCCATTTTATCATGACTGATTTAACTTCTTCATCCTTTGCATGCCATTCCAACAATATCTTATACATTTTGGATAGGATTTTATATTCATTATTTATTATTTCTCTTTCCTTTTTCTTAAAACCGTTAATACCCAGGGTGCATTGCTTGAAGAGGTGCAGTTGCGACTTAACTTCGAGGAGCAACTCATAGCACGCGGTGTGGTAGCCTTCTTTGAGGTTTTTGAAGACTTTGGTGATTTTTGAAGCTTTTCCAAAACTTCTTTTGCAGCCATTTGGTAAGTTAAACTTTTAAAACTTTTTGGGGGGTTTTTGGATTTTGGGTTGGTGTGTTTGGAATTCAAGGACTTGGTGTTGGGGAGGGGTTTGCAAGAATCTGGAAGCTTGTGTGTTTTTTTTCCTCTGCATTTTTATGATTTTTTGTGACCATTGGGGCACTCTGCTGTTGTTAAAAAAAAGATTTCTGGGTTTGGATTTCTGTGTGGTGGGTGGCTGGGGGAATAGTTGAGAAGGGGTTTGCAAGAATCTGGAAGCTTGTGTGTTTTCTAGGAGGTTTGGTGCTTTTGAATTTTTTGGATGTGAAGCACTGTTTTTTTTTGTTTGGGTTTGCGAAGGTAGGAGCTGTGCTGCCATGGGGCCCAAGAAGACTGCTGCTGCAGAGGCCGGCGAGAGGAAGAAGGAGAAGATTACGCTGGAAATGAAGAAGGAGATCATCCGAAAGCACGACGGTGGAATGCGTGTGACAGACCTCGCCAGGGAGTACGGGAGGAATCCATCGACCATCGGGACCATCCTGAAGATGAGGGAGAATATCCTTGCGACTGATGTAGCCAAGGGAGTCACCAGGATCGTGAAGAACCGCCCAGCTGTTCTGGAGGAGGTGGAGAAGTTGCTGCTCATCTGGTTAGAAGAGAAGCAGCGTGCAGGGGACACAGTGACTGAGGCCGTCATTTGTGAGAAGGCCAAGACCTTGCACGCAGACCTCGTCCGGCAACAGCCAGGAACCTCAGGCGAGCCAGAAGTCTTCAAAGCAAGCAGAGGCTGGTTTGACCGGTTCAAGACGAGATCTGGAATCCACAGCGTGGTCAGGCATGGAAAGGCTGCCAGTTCTGATGTTCCTGCGGCTGAAGACTTTGCAGCGGAGTTCCTGGAGGTTGTGATGACGGAGGGCTTGAATTGCGCTTGGTGCAGCCTGTGGCCGGACTGTGTGGCACCAAGTGACTCTGATGCACCAGAGTCAACAGTGGTGCAGGACATTGTTTCCTTGGGGAGGACCATGGGCCTGGAGGTCACAGAGGAGGACGTCAGCGAGCTGGTGGAGGAGCACGACCATGAGCTGACCACCCAGGAGCTGGTCGAGCTGCAGGCAGAGGCTGCGCAGGATCAGGCCTCGCTGGAAGAGGAGGAAGCAACTGAGGAACGGCTGTCCTCTAAAGAACTGAGGGACATTTGCCAGAAGTGGAAAGATGTGCAGGCTTTTGCACAGCGGCACCACCCTGACAAGGACCTGACACGTGACCTTGCGAACACTTTTGATACGAGGGTCATGTCGTCTTTCAGGGAGGTGCTGAAAAGGCGGAAGAAGCAGCAGACCATGGACAGGTTCTTCAGCAAGAAGCAAAGAGTGGAAGAGGAACCTTCTTCGAGTTGTCCCCCAGAGTCTTAGAAAATGTTTGTACAATACTGTACACTTTGGTGATTTTTAAATGCTTTTCTGTCATGTTTAGAAACTTAAATTATTGTTTCTTCAATTTTTGAAATGCTCTTTACAGTATGTGTGACTTTAAAGAGCATTTAATAAACTCTTTTTGTACCAAATTTGGCTTTGTTTGGACTTTTTTTGACCATAGGAACGCATTAATTGATTTTCAATGCATTCCTATGGGAATCCGTGCTTCGCAAGACGAAAAGTTCGCAAGACGAAAAAACTCGCAGAACGAATTAATTTCGTCTTGCGAGGCACCACTGTATTGAAAAATGTACACTTTTGTTACTTTAATGAAAATGTAGCAATTTATCCAAGAAATCACCTGCCACCACATGTGCCAGCCTATACTTTGAGATTACAACCAAAGCCCCTTCTTTGGGTTCCATTGCCATCTGAGTGTGGTGGGTGGCTCTCAGTGGCACCCCTATTTTTTGAATGCTCTCCCTAGACAGTTTCACCTGGCACTCACTCAGATGTCTTCCCAGCACCCGGCAATACTTTTTTATATTTTTATTTTCCCATAATTTTTACTCCCCCCCCCATCCATTTTATTCAGATTAGTCTAATATTATATTCAAGATGCTTGCATACATTTGAAGATGTCAGCACAATTTTAGGTATTTTTTTGGGGGGGTGTTAAATTGTAAGCCACTCTGATAAGGCGTTTGAAGGGTGGCATATAAATATTACATAGCGCCACCAAGCAGCCCAAACAGCAGCAGCACCCCACCCACTGACAAGAGGGATGTATCTGCAGGCTTGGGAAATGTTTTGCATATTTTTGTTTTTATTTTAATTGCTCAGGTGGGAACCCTGCCCCCGAAACATCCTAATATCTACACGGACCCCATGATTCGGGGGGGGGGGCAGATTTTGCTAACCTTTCATAACCCACACTGGATGGTTGTTTTTGCCTCCAGAGCTTGAAAATAACTGCCCCTTTCTGCAGAAATAAAACTTTGGGAATAGGTTTGCTGGGATTGGATTTGGAATGGTGACCCCACATCTCTTCCCCAGAGCAAAAAGCAACAACACAGCCTCAGGCTTTTCCTCAACCCACTTAGTGTGGCATGGTCCTGCTACGAGCATATCAAGGGTCTCAGTCAATGTGACTAAAAGAGCCTTGGAAAGATTCATCAGGCTCTTCTATTACTGGAAATTAGCACCTCTCTTTTTTGGGGGGGCAGGGCAGGGGGGAGTTATTGGTGAGAAACAAACAGGGCGAAGCATAATAAGTGCCAGGTTAAGAATATCACCTTAATCACGAACATGTTCCCTGCGCCACTTAATACATTCTCTCCTGCCAGCTGTCCCTTAAATATCCCTGTAAGGTCAATTGGATAAAACAAATTTTAAAGGCTAAAATCAGACACAAAGCCCCCCGCTGTTGTAATGGTCAAATGATTTGCTGTTTTGTAAGCCCTTGGTTGATTTATATATATCTGCGCACAACACACACACACAAAATAGCACATAAGGGTTGCGGGAAGGAAACCGGAGGAACCCTCGAAGGTGATTTTCAGGCCTGAAAAGTGAAAGGGCTACACAAACAGCAATCAGAGACAATTAAGAAAACTGGGACAAGTGCCTCATTCTTTTCCCCAACAGCCCCCACATGGGAAATTGCACTGTCCATTTCGCAGCCTTGTTGCATTTCAAATAAGGCCCCCAGCTAAGTCATGGTGGGGTTCCCTCCCACCACCTCTTTAGCCTCTCCAAGTCCAACTCCAATCAAAAGGTATTGCTTAAAATCTTCCTATTATGGCACAAATGAAAGGGGTGATTGTCTATGCTGATGAGTCTAGAAGATTGTCTTGGAAAGAATTGGACAGGTTTTTTTGTCTCGAGCGGCTCCATTATAGTGTTATTGCAGAAGACTGTCTCTCTCCCCGACTCCCCAAACAAAAAAATAGAATAAGCAAGTAAGTGTTGAATAACAACATTCAGGTTGTGTGTGTCTGTCTTGGTGCTGGCATCCACTGTGCAGAAGAACTACTGTGCAGCCTGTATTACAGATTCTGTCCCGGAGCAACAGATTTTTCCAGCATATACCCATTTACAGTACTCTTAAAATTATGAATCGTGGATTCAGAGAACCTGGGACTGTTACCGCACATGTGATGGCCCCAACAACTACGGGCTCTTGCAACCTGTTTGTTCAGCATTCATCCTGATGTGCTGGCACAAAGGTTATGCAGATATTGAACTATGCAGGGTCTTTTTTTATTGAGCATTTCTTCCAATTTACTTGCAGCGAGGTTATAGGACAAAAAAACATCCATCCCGATTTGCTTGGTGTGGGGTGTTTACATGTCTTTGCATTAATCCAGGTGCGCCAACCCCAAGGGACTGAGGTGTCTTTGGCCCCCTTAAAATATCTGGGCAAGGGGCCGGGCCCCCATCAATTTTGAGAGGATGGAGGAGGCCAGCACTCTGAAGATCCAATGCTCTTGCACGACCCTTTGATGAGCCCAGAGAGCCCAGGAAATTGCACTGGGCTCATCAGCAGGGTTGCGCCAGTGTGCTGAAGGTCGAGCACATGTGACGTCATGCATGTGCGACACGGGTCCACCAATGTTGGGTGCAACTCGGCGCCCCTGCATTAATCATTCATTTGCTCCACTCTTTTTGATGCGTTTCCCCCATCAAACTGGAAAAAAGTTCATTAAAAAAGTGGTGATTGAGTGCTTTAATCCACTTTTAATAAAGTAAGTTGGAGGGTATGTAACCCCACAAATGAAGTCCCACCTTCAGATGTCAGAAAATTCTTTGCCTTTCACTAGGTTTAAGATAAGATTTACATCACGTGCTGAAATGTTGAAAATGTCAAAATGTTATAAAAATGAAAGGGTTTTTTTTTTTTTAAAAAAAGTAAGACTTAGGGGACTGTTCACACACAGGCCTTTCTTATGTGCAAAGTGCAGCTTCTCTGCATTCAAAGGGAACTTGCACACACCCCCAACACCCCGAGAGACCACCAGGGTGTGACAAACTGCATGTCAAAGCATGGCACAAGACTGCAAGGAAACAGCAATCTGTTGTTCAAAGTGCTAGTTTCAACCTTTAATGTCTGTGAGGGGAGAGACTGCGTCAGGCAAGGCCTTATTCCTCCTGCCTTGCCCTACCCTCCGGTCTCTGCTTCTCAATTTGTATTGCATTATTTTATGCACTGTGGCTTGCCATCGTTTTATTGATTGTAGTTTAGATATTATTTATTGTGATTGTTAAGAGTGAATTTCTCTTTAATTTTAAATGCTGGTATTATACTGTTCTAATGATGGTTGAATGTTACATTTTTGATGTAGGTGGCATATTTTAAAGTTATGTTTTATTATCACATTTTTGTATTACATGGATGGTTATAAGATGTACATTCCTTGTTTCTGCAGCTTGTAAACCGCCTTGAGTACAGTGGACACTTGGGTTGCAAATGTGATCCATGGAGGCACATTTGCAACCCATAGTGTTGCGTCTGCGCACATGCGGGTCACTATTCTGCTGGTACTTCCGGGTTTGGCACGGTGCGCAACCCGAAAACACGTAACCTGAAGCTTCTGTAACCCGAGATATGACTGTATTGTAAAATAGAAAGACGGTATACAAATTAAAAGTGATGATGATGAGTGATGATAAATGCCTGAGCCTTGGATATCTTAAAGGACCAGCTCCTCCTGTATGGATTCAATCTGTGGTTCAGCTTAGTTTGTGAAACCCCATTCATGACCGTGTTGCTTCAGTGCAGCTACCCTTCCATGGATAGCTCAGCTGGCAAGAGCATGGGACTCTTAATCTCATGGTTGTGGGTTCGAGCTTACATTGCAAGGGGTTGGACTAGATGACTCTCATGGCCCTAACTACAATTCTATAATTCTGTGTTTGGGACACTGGTATTAATTAAACCAGGGGAGCCTGACACACACACACACACACACACACACACACACACACACACACGAGGCTTGAGGGCACATTTGGAAAACTTGCGAACATTTTCCGGGCACCAAAAAATGCCCATTTCACAGCAAGGGACACTGAGGCTCAACATCCACCCAACTTTAAACACCTACACTTCCCAGAACAACAACAACAACTTCAAGTACACAACAAAGGCATCTAGAGCAGCGTTCTGTTCTCACAGACAACCGGAAGAAGCCAGTAGGGAAGGGAGACTAAGACCATAAGTACTATTGAATTCAACCAGGCTTACTCCCAGGTAACGGGTTGGGACTGCAGCTGTATTATACATTCTAGCTACCACATTTAGCTGACTTTCAGAGGAGATGGTTGCCATTGCATAACCGTGAGCTCCAGGAGTCTTTGTGCAGCTTCCAGTCTTCCCTTGAGTAATGCAGCGGAACTATTTTTGGACTTGCACTGAGATGCAAAAGGATCTGGAAATTCCATTAATCTTCCATGCCTCCAGCTTCACCCAAAGCTAAAAAGGGAATGAACCTTTGCAGTTGTCTTTATCTTTTTGATAGGTATTAAACTATTTAAGGATTCCAGTCTCAACACTTCTGCAGAACCACTGCTGTTTCCTCTCTCTCTCACACACAGAGGCACATTGTTAATTCCCAAAACATCACCAAACTTCTGAGAGCTGATGCAAATGTCTTTTTAGAATGGGAGAGAGCCACTTATGATGCCAAGCCCAACCCATCTGCTGTCCTGAAGACCAAGATGAAGAAGAGAAAGAGGGTGTTTCATTTGGGATAGCACCTCCTGTGCCTTCCCATTCTGAGGATGTAGACCTGCCTTCCTCAGACTCTTAAGGATGATCTGTTACCTCACAGAAGCAAAAGGTTACAGAACAGAGGCAAGATATCTGTTTCTCTACCCACCCGGGAAGAATGGCAGATGAAGTTGATGGACTATATGGAATTGGCGGAAATGACTGGCAGAATCCGAGACCAGGGAGAAGAGTCGGTGGAAGAAGATTGGAAAAAATTCAAAGATTATTTACAGAAATATGGTAAAATTAATGAGCTATAGAAAAATGGTGGAGTGAAGTTATATGGCTTTGGCAGAAATGTTATAAGGAACTAGGTACAGTTAGATTGTTAATGTATTAAAGGGGAAAAATAAGGTTAAAATATGTTAAGATTAATTACAGGACAGAAAACAGAGGAAGATGGAAAGGAATTGCTGAAACAGTTAATTGAAGTGGAATACAAAAAGGGAGGCGTGAGGAAGTCAATGAAACAAGTGAATGAAAGTTAAGATTGAAAATATTGGAAGTGTTTTTAATTGTTTTTGTTTTGTTTTGTTAATTCAATGTTTCATGTAGTGTTTTTGTTTTTTGTATTTTATTATGTTGTCATGTTTAATTCTTTCTCTTTCTTTTTGTAATCTTTAAACCCTTAATAAATATTATTAAAAAAAAAAAAAGATATCTGTTTCTCTACCACAAAGGGTTGTCTACAGCTAACTCAGCTTACTGGGAGCTCTCCGTGGTCCTGAAAAGGCCTGCCTGACTCTGGACACACCTTGCCAAGTCCAGCTACTACGGTCTCTTGAGCTTGGCTTGACCTGATGTCACAGAATCATAGAAAGTAGAGTTGGAAGTGATCCCAAGGGTCATCTAGCCCAACCCCTGCAATGCAGAAATCTCAGCCAGGTCTTGCATGACAGATCTTGCAAAACCTCCAAGGAAGGAGAACTCACCACCACAGGTCTTACTTTCAGAAAGTTCTTCCTGATGTTTAGTTGGAATCTCCTTTCTTGTAACCTGAATCCATTGGTTCGGGTCCCACCCTCCCGAGAAGGATAAAACAAGCTTGCTCCATCCTCCATGTGGCAGCAATTCAGATATTTGAAGATGGCTATCGTATCTCCTCTCAGTCTTCTCTTTTCCAGGCTAAACATATCCAATCCCCTCAACCATTCCTCATAAGGCTTGGTTACCAGACCCTTGATCATCTTGGTCGCCTGCCTCTGCACACATTCCAGCTTGTCAATATCCTTCTTAACTTGTGGTGCCCTGAACTGGACACAGTATTCCAGGTGTGGTCTGACCAAGGCAGAATAGAGCAGCACTATTACTTTCCTTAATCTGGACACTATACTTCCATTGATGCAGCCTAGAATAGTATTGGCCTTTTTGCTGCTGCATCACACAGTTGATTCATGTTAAGCTTGTGATCTACTAAGACCCCTGGATCCTTTTCACAGGTACTAGTGGCAAGCCAGGAGTCCCCCATCTTATATTTGTTCTTCCTGGTTCTTCCTGCTTAAGTGTAGAACCTTCCCTAAGTAAGTCTGCAACCAATTCCTCTAAAAGTCACGAGCCCCGGCAGATCAGGACACCCACTTGATTCTTACATCCAAAATGTTTTGCTTTTAGAGCAAGGAAGCAGCAGACCAGATCCTGAAACTAGCCCCTGGAATGTCAAAGATGCACTTCTGATTCCAAACCAGCAGTTGCCAACAGTAAAAGAATGGCAGCAGAAGCTAATGGAATATGCAGAAATAGCTAAATTAACGGGGGAAATTTGACAACAGGGCGATGAAACATTTCAAAAAGAATGGGAAAAAATTATGTACATAGGAAAGATAAGGTGAAATAGTGAAATCAGTTGAACTGAAACAAACCTCATAATGTAAAATACAAAGAAATTTACTGGATGATAAAAACAACAACAACAATATTTTTTATTTATATCCCGCCCTCCCCAGCCGAAGCCGGGCTCAGAGCGGCTAACATCAAATGTATAACACATTAACATAAAATCAGACAATCAATTAAAATACATCCTCAAATCAGATCAGGATCAGAATAAAATCCAATCGGATGGCAACCCGCAGATTAGGGTTGGGGACCTTAAATGCTCACCAGGCCCAACTGTTTGTGCTGAACTTATATGCGCCTGTGAGAAAAATTGTTAGGCCACTTTCATGCAAGTTCTTATTAAAGGGGAGAGGGAATCAGACTGAACCCCAACCAAAGGCCTGGCAGAACAGCTCCGTCTTGCAGGCCCTGAGGAAAGATGTCAAGTCCTGCAGTAAAATGTACAATGTGACCAATGTAACTAATAGCAGTTGTAAATGAACATAGACAACGAGAATTGTACAGTATATATAGAAGGATTTATTTGTTTATAGACATTTTATGGGCAAATGTGGAAGAACAACAACATACAAAATGGATAAAGACAATGCGAAAAATTTAGAGGTGATATAAAAAAGCCAGAAGAAGGAAGGAGGGAAGTCAGCTCCTAGGAGCAAGTATAAATGTAAAATGTAATACAGTAAGTGTATGTGGAGTATGTAACTGAAAAACCAATAAAGATTATCTTGAAAAGAAAATATGCACTTCTGAAGGGACAGCTGACTCTGAGCATCCAGAACCCTCCACAGAGCTTCCACAAGTCAAGTTCTCAGAGCCCTAAATAGCCAATGTGGTGGTTATAGAGTACAGTGGTGCCCCGCAAGACGAATGCCTCGCAAGATGAAAAACTCGCTAGACGAAAGAGTTTTCCGTCTTTTGAGGTGCTTCGCAAGATGAATTTCCCTATGGGCTTGCTTCGCAAGATGAAACGTCTTGCGAGTTCTTGCGAGTTTTTTCCCTTTTTTCCCTCTTTTTCTAAGCCGCTAATAGCCGCTAAACCGCTAATAGCGCTAAGCCGCTAAGCCGCTAATAGCCATGCTTCGCAAGACGAAAAAACCGCAAGACGAAGAGACTCGCGGAACGGATTAATTTCGTCTTGCGAGGCACCACTGTATTGGAAAAGGACCTGCGAGACCAGGGTTCAAATCCCCACTCAGCCATGAAGCTCACTAGGTGAGCTTGGGCCAGTCCCTGCCTCTCAACTAACCCACCTTGCAGGGTTGTTGTGGGGATTAAATGAGGAAGGGAAAACTCATTGGAGAGAAAAAATGTGTGATATAAATGCAATCTATAAACCCCACTGCCTAGAAGGAGAAAATTGCTGCATGAAAAGAGCCTTTAACTGGGATGTTGCACCACTCAGAAGGTGGGGCTTCCCAAAGCCAGTTTTGATGCCCCAAACTAGACCATGGAGGAAAGGATACGATAAAAGGCGAATATGGGGAGACATGCCAGAGGTGTGGAAAGTTATTCATGGCATGTAGAAAGCTGATAAAGAGCCATTTGTCTTCCTCTTCCACGACAGAGGACATTCAATGGAGGTGAATGGAGTGTGGAGGAAGACAAGGGAGGTCACACAGGGCATGGCTGTGGAACTCCCCGCCACCAGACAGAGTGGTGGCTGCCCACTTTGACAGCTTTAAAGGGGGTTTAGGCAAAATTAGGGATGCGGGTGGCGCTGTGGTCTAAACCCCCGAGCCTCTTGGGCTTGCTGATCGGAAGGTCGGTGGTTCAAATCCCCACAATGGGGTGAGCTCTCATTGCTCTGTCCCAGCTCCTGCCAATCTAGCAGTTTGAAAGCACACCAGTGCAAGTAGATAAATAGGTACCGCTCTGGCGGGAAGGTAAACTGTGTTTCCATGCACTCTGATTTCCATCAAATTGTTCCCTTGCGCCAGAAGTGGTTTAGTCCTGCTGGCCACATGACCCAGAAAGCTGTCTGTAGACAAACGCTGGCTCCCTCGGCCTGAAAGCGAGATGAGTGCCACAACTCCATAGTCGCCTTTGACAGGACTTAACCATCCAGGGGTCGAAATAAAAAAAATTCCTTCCAGTAGCACCTTAGAGACCAACTAAGTTTGTTATTGGTATGAGCTTTCGTGTGCATGCACACTTCTTCAGATACACTGAAACAGAAGTCACCAGACCCTTCTGTTTCAGTGTACAGTGGTACCTCGGGTTAAGAACTTAATTTGATCTGGAGGTCCGTTCTTAACCTGAAACTGTTCTTAACTTGAAGCACCACTTTAGCTAATGGGGCCTCCCGCTGCCGCCGCCGCACAATTTCTGTTCTCATCCTGAAGCAAAGTTGTTAACCTGAGGTACTATTTCTGGGTTAGCGGAGTTTATAACCTGAAGCGTCTGTAACTCGAGGTACCACTGTATCACCATATGTTTCTCAGCGCCTAGACACAAAGGCAAGAGGTCACCTTAATTGTCTTCCTATGGCATCCAGAAATTTCCCCCAGCAACGGGTTGTATATGTAGACTACATTTCTCATCTCTGAGCTTAGCAAAATACCTTGGTGTTAAAATGAAGGAACCCCCCTCCCACCCATCCAAATAATTACATATACATAAGGTGTTTTTTGGTTCTTTCTTGAAGAGAAAGTAATGAGGGAAGACATTAAAGGCACCACGATGGCAGCAGAATTAATGCAAAGAGGTTTTAGGGAGATTGGTTGGGTCTTTCCATTTGTCTTAACAGTCCAATTATGTACCACATAGCAGTCTGTATAACCGTCGTACGATGGAATTATCTTGCAATCAGGTTGCCCACAAAGACCCCAAGAGGATGAGAGGTTTTATTTTATTTCTCTACTCACCCCCCTCCCGCTCCTTTAAATCTCCTTAGATTTAAGAAGGTTTTGGGCAACCAAATTAATTGTTTTTTTGGGGGGTGGAATCCTCCTTTATGGATCACGCAGAGGATCAAGAGAGGGAGAGGGAGAAAACATGCCTTCTGTAGCTCTGCGAGTCAGATGTTCTTTTGGAGTTACAGTGATTTTCGCTTTTAATTCCTCATCTCGCCGACATGCATGCTGAAAGAATAATGAGGGCTGCGTTGGTGGGTTTTAAGGCTCTTCTCTGCCAGTGTACTTTAGGAAATCTTGGCCCTGCAGCAGCGATAAGGGCTGGACTCTGAGTGTCAGGTGGACTTTGAAAAGAATTGCAGTGAGCTGTACGCATGGAGAGCTTCTGTTCAGCTAATACACCCAGTTGTCGAGGCACAACACAGAACTGGTCTTCTATTTATTTCCATAAATATTTATATAAACCATGCAATAAAAGCCATATTGAAATTTTAAAATTGGCTCACGAAACAGCAGCTAACTATCGTGGAAAGATGTTTATTACTTACTATTTATCATTATTTCTATTCATGGCACTTTTCGTCCTTACCAATTCCCAGAGCAGCACGTTGCAAGCATAATATAAGCCTTTTAAAGGGAGATTCTTATCCTAATTTGCATCTGCATTGGATTTGAAATGCCCACCCCCCCACCCCCCGTACCAAATTGTCGTTATGTGTGGAGTTGTTTTTAATTGGTTCTATATAGAGTGGCTTTTATGTATGGGATTTTTTCCCCACATGGATTTTTCTTTCAAAATGCGCCCCCCCCCCTGTTAATTTTAATTTTCCTGTGAGATATTCTGCAGGAAGCAATTCATAAATGGAATCTAGCTAACTAACCATCAGTTTGGAAAGCCAACATCAACTGGGAAAAACATTGAAACAGGTTAAAAACCAATATGCTGATTAAAGATGAGTCAACCTGCCAAGTTTTGGTTTCCCTCAGCATCTAATTTTTCCAATCTAGAGTTATGTTCACATTTCCATTTGCTGATCCCCCCCCCCAAAGTCATCATGAAAATCTGCCATTTTAGTGTGAATTTCTTTCAATATACACGGCATGCAGTTTTGCCACATAGGCACATTTCTGCGAAGCAAGTATCCCTAATATAATGCAGTCTTGTATATTATTTTCACTAATAAATGCATTTTCACCCATGTGTTTTACCCTATTATATGTACCTCTGTGCACAGAACTTGGCCGGGGGACTGCACTGCAAGATTTGGAAAAGTGCACATGGTTCAGTTCACATACCGTATAAGAAATTGCATATTAGTTAGGCTCACCTTCAAATACAGCCTGAATCGAGATTCTACCCCGTCCTTCCCTGTGATGCATTTAGAGCCTGAACCTGGCAGCTTGAAAGGAGAACCGGAGTTTCTGCTGGCTTTCCAAGGGACAAACTAGATGCTTTGCGGGGCAACCAAATTTTATTTGGCCCTGTTCATGACTGAAGAGTGAGTCTCTCTGCATGTTCCTTTTTGTTTAATGTTTAATAGGTTATTGTATTTTAGTGTTTTGTTGGAAGCCGCCCAGAGTGGCTGGGGAAACCCAGCCAGATGGGCGGAGTATAAATAAATTATATTATTATTATTATTATTATTATTATTATTATTATTATTATTTAAGCAAGCCTACTGGAGACATGTAATTTTATTGCTATGAAACTGTTGATTTTATCTGTATTTTGATAATTTGTCTGCTATTTTTTAAACCTGTTAAAATACTATTTTTCAAAAAACAGGGATACACTATTACATAACTGCTTAGAATGTTGGGTGGGTATCCAGCTAACGTCAGCGCAAGGATTTACATTTGCACAATGAAGTGTCCCACTCAGTGCTGTTTTTCAAGAAAAAGAGGTGTTGTGAACACCCCCCCCATTCTCTTAGAATGGCAATGGCACCCACCTGAGCACCATTTTTTTTTCCAGCTGGAAAAAAAACCCGGTTCCACTCCCCCTCCCCCTGCGATGCCCCTAAGTCTGTTCTAGGGGGTTTCCCCAACCCTCCAGGGCTGGGGTTTTTTTGGGGGGGGGCATGGGACACATGCAAAGAAGGGCGAGAGGATTTAGGCAGGAGCTGAAATCCTTGCACTAATGTGGCACTTGAATCGGATACTACCCATTATTTTGATTAAGCAGTATCATCATCATCATCACATTGAATTTGTATACCATCTTTCTATTTTACAATACTCAAGGCGGTTTACAAGCTGCAGAAACAAGGAATGTACGTCTTATAACAATCAATGCAATACAAAAATGTGATAATAAAACATAAGTTTAAAATAAGCAACCTACATCAAAAATGTAACATTCAGCCATCGTTAGAATAGTGTATATAAACCTTGCTGAATTAATAAGGGACTGTAAGCAGGAGAAGGGGGAATAAAAGCACAAAAGTGGTCTTACAATTATTGCAAAGAAGTCTAGGGAAGTCTCATTGGGTCTTCTGTCCAGTTCAGTCCCACACAGCAAAGATCACAAGAGGGGTACGGTGGGATTATATTGCAACTAGGTTAAGCGCAAAAACACCAAGAAGTCGAGAGGTTTTATTTGCCATTGACACAGAACACCCTTCACATATGAACAAACAGTGCACGTATATTTAAAACAGCAAGGGGGAAGATTAATAAGGTCTCCATCCACAAATTGGAAGCCACCACCCGGAAGGCCCTGGTGCTAAAAGATGTTGATCCTTTCTCTCAACACAAGAATCCATACAAAAGGGTTGCATCTCTCGACCACAGTTGTTCTTATTATTGATTATTATTATTATTGATTAAATTTGTATCTCACCCTATTCCCACAGGTCTCAGGACGGTTGCAACATAAAATCACAAACACAACATACATAATAAAAACAAAAACAACCCAGTAACACACACGCACCCCCAGCAACTATTAAAAGGGCACTGGATGTCAGTCAGCCAAAGGCCTGGTTAAAGAGGAAAGTTTTTGCCTGGTGCCTAAAGGTGTATAATGAAGGCCTAGGGAGTGCGTTCCACAAACAGGGAGCCACTGCAGAAAAGGCCCGTTCTCATGTTGCGTTTCTCGTGGAGGAGGCACACAACAAAGGCTTGCAAAGTTCTGGGTCGCAAAGGGAATTGTGCTCACAAGGGAGAAGACGGCTTACTCTGGAGCGCAGTCCGGGAGAAACATCTCCTGCACAGCCCTTTCGGAAACAAACTGGTGCAGGAGGCCTCCTTGCCGGATCGTGTCCTTTGCCTGCAGCTCCCCTGTTGCAACCCCCCTGCTGGCAACGCCAAGCACGCCGCTTATGCAGCCGAAAGATTTCATTTTTGCGGAAGCAGCATTGCCTAATAATCCCAGGGTTTTTAAAGCTCCGCAGGTGGAAAACAGGGGGCCGTAAAAATTGGGTTATTTATTCCAGGGAAGGGATAAAGGAAGCCATTCGAAATAATGCTGGTTAGGATCTCTCTCTCTCTTTTAAAAAAGAAAGGAGACAATCCCTTCCAAAGTGAATTAAACCTCAAACTATGCCAATTTTGATTTCTAGCCTCGCCAGCCACCCTGCGCATTCATTTTGGCTCCTGCTTGAAGGCCCTTCATTCTGATGTTTTGAGCCTCTTTTTATAGTCTCCAGCTTCCTTTTCACCTTCCTCCTCACAGTTTAACACAGATGTCTCGGCCCAGCCTATTGTTCCAATTGTCAGTAGTTTAAAAAGCCTCTGCAGTATTTTACTCTTTCCATTGTATCTCTGCTTCCCTGAGTGCTCTGCTCAACAGCGTATTACTTGTCTTGGCTGCGTTTTCTAAACCCATTTATCCCTCTCTCTTTCTCTCTCTCTCTCTCTCTCTCCCCCTCCCCTTCTCCAGACACTTGTTCATCAGGGAGCTTAAATTGACTTCTCTCCCATTTTGTTTCCTTAACTAAAAATGCACCATTAAGGCTGATTGAAGTCTTTTGAAAACACTTCATGAAAAATGAAAGGACCCGAAGAAATGAGGCTACCCGTGTTTGCAAATACCTGTTTTTCAGACAAATTGGTGGGAAGAAATCTGAAAGAATCGGGAACTTAACAACGCCATTGATAGGTGTTTATGTGCTCTCCTTATTCTCGCACAAATTGGAAAACCGAGTGTGAAAACATCATTTTCGGAAATGTGAAAAATTGGGGGGCACTCAGCAAGTTTCTTTAAATAAAAACACATCAGCTTGGCGAGGAGGTGGGGGACACCCGGAACAAATACTTGTATTGTTTCTTTAAAACACCCACCCACCCACCCACCCACACCCCTGTGGCATTTAATAAAAACATGTATTCAGCATTTAAATATTATCCTTGTCTTCTCATCAAGGTAAGTTTTGAAACAAGAGGAACATACAATTATCAGGTATTTGAATTTTAGTTAATATTTTCTCTTAAAAGCAAAATATTTCCATCTGGAGGAAATTGTGTAATAGGAAGTAATTTAGCACATACTAAATATATTAGTGGACTGCGGTTTTGGCTTACATTTGTTACAGTAAGAATGGTTACTTTGCTGTGTGGACTGTGGCTGATATGTTATGATAGATGCCACAAAGTTATAAGGAAATGTCTGAAATTGTTTATTTTGGGTATTTTATCCCACCGGCACTATGGAACGTGCCCTTTCCTGTGGAAAAGAAAACGATATTGCTTTTGCCTTTTTCTCAAGGGTGTGTTTTTCTCATTGTTCAGCTCTCCACATTTGTAGAAATTCATTAGCGTTTCAGTGCAAATTTCTCTTAATATAGACATTTGTATGCAATTTCCCATTTTTTGTACATTTGCTAATCATGCATTTTAATGCATATTTTACTCTAGTACACACATCACTTGGATAGAGAAATGCATTGCAAAATTTGGAGAAGTGCAACTTTCGAAGTATGACTGAGATTCAGTTTTCGTATTGTATTGTAAAGTAAAAAATGAGGCTGGTTTTGCCTTTAAATATGAACTGAATCGAATTTATCCGTTATCTGTACTTTTTGGTAAGGTTGACTTATATACTCAGGTTCTTAAAGGAGACTGCATTTTTGTACCTTTTAAGATGGTAGCTTGTTTGGCAGTCGATTTTGGTTAAGAAGTGGGATATAAACACAGCAAATAAATCCTCACATTTGGGGGATTTCTTGACGAGTGCTTTAGATATTTTTACCGGCGAATGCTAGCACTTTCACTTTTCCTCTTGCCCTTAAAAAAACGCATCCTCAGCATCAGATATTAAACGTCAACCTGTACCATAAATTGAAACAAATACATGTGATTGTAATCGTATTGTAGACTTCTTAATTTATGTGGGCTGTTACATGCTTAAAACTAGTTTTCCTCCATCGAGTTTAAATGCAGTAATGTTCTTTAAAAATATAAAATGATTAAAAATAAAAATATTAGAATGCCTGAGAAACTGTGGTGTGAATCAAGCCTTATGAGGAGCGGTTGAAGGAACTGGGTGTGCTTAGCCTGGAAAAGAGGAGACTGAGAGGAGATAGAATCATAGAATCATAGAATCATAGAGTTGGAAGAGACCACAAGGGCCATCGAGTCCAACCCCCTGCCAAGCAGGAAACACCATCAGAGCACTCCTGACATATGGTTGTCAAGCCTCTGCTTAAAGACCTCCAAAGAAGGAGACTCCACCACACTCCTTGGCAGCAAATTCCACTGTCAAACAGCTCTTACTGTCAGGAAGTACTTCCTAATGTTTAGGTGGAATCTTCTTTCTTGTAGTTTGGAGCCATTGCTCCGTGTCCGCTTCTCTGGAGCAGCAGAAAACAACCTTTCTCCCTCTTCTATGTGACATCCTTTTATATATTTGAACATGGCTATCATATCATATCATATCCCTTAGCTGTTCCTCATAAGGCATCATTTCCAGGCCTTTGACCATTTTGGTTGCCCTCGATACGATAGCCATCTTCAAATATCTGAAGGGCTGTCACATGGAGAAGGGAACAAGCTTGTTTTCTCCTGCTCTGGAGGGTAGGACTCGAACCAGTGGCTTCAAGTTGCAAGAAAGAAGATTCCAACTAAACATCAGGAAGAACTTTCTGAGCTGTTCAACAGTGGAATGGTCTCCCTCAGAAGGTGGTGAACTCTCCTTCGTAGGAGGTTTTAAAGCAGAGGTTGGGTGGCCACCTGTCATGGATGCTTTAGCCGAGATTCCTGCATTGCAGGGGGTTGGACTAAATGACCCCTAGGACCCCTTCCAACTCTAGAATTCTATGATTCTATGAATCAGCTGCTTTAGAAATGCACACTTGGCTTTTGCCAGGGGTGGAGGAACCTGCAATGTCAGTTTCTCATTTTTCCAGTCATAAGTTTGCTTCTTCACATTTTCACATCCATCTGCAGTTTATTTGTTTTTTTACAAAGTTCTCTTGACAATTCATCAGCACTCCAGTGAGAATTTCGCCTAATACAGTGGTACCTCTGGATGCGAACGGGATCCGTTTCGGAGCCGCATTCGCATCCTGAAGTGAACACAATCTGCGTATGCACATCTGCGTCTGCGCGGGTCGCAATTCGCCGTGTCTGCTCATGCGCGTGGCGTCATCTTGAGTGTCTGCACATGCGCGAGCAGCGAAATCCGGAAGTAACACGTTCCATTACTTCTGGGTCGCTGCAGAGCGTAACCTGAAAACACTCAATCTGAAGCACATTTAACCCGAGGTATGACTGTACAGCTATTTTAGCACACAATTTCTCCCAACACACACATTTTCGCAAATAATTTCCTCCCAATACAAGGCATTTTGGTATGTTATTTTCAATGATCTGTGGGTTTTTATAGGCGCACTATGTGTTTTTGTACACATTACCTGGCTGGAGAACAGCACTGCAAAATTCAGAGAATTGTGCCTATCAAAATGTGGCAATTTCACATATTGCTTTGGAAAGTGTGAATCGGGGAGATTCACCTTTAAATGCAAACTGAATTGAATTCTCCTGCATTTTCAATCAAATGGGTCCTCAAGAGAAATTGGCAATAAATAATTATGCATTTGTGAAGCTAGGAAACAGAAAACCCTGACGGTGTCTTTCCTCCTTAATGCTCAAGGCAACCCATGCTTTTTGGTGCTCCAGATATGGGATCGCTGAAGAAGAGGAAAATCCATTTGTAAACCATCTGACACAAGAGAGGAGGAGGCTAATTCTGGTCAGCGGAGAGATTTGTAATGGAAATCTCTACCCGGCATATGGAAAAATGCCTCTTGCTGCAAAAGGAGGAAAATATCAGGAGGGATTATGCAGAGCTTAAAAGCATGCAAGTGCTTCCAACGGATGAATGATTAAATTGAAAATGGCAGCCAGTTCATGAAGAAACCTGACCTGGCTCTGTCTGCAAAACAAGGGACTTCATCAGAGGCTAGGTGAGGTTAGGTGGGTAGCTGGGTGGGCCTTTTTGGTGTTGGCCCCCTTTTCCTGTTCTTCTCCAGGGAGGTGGCAACCCTTCTCTCAGACAGAAAATGCAAGGCCTTCAGTGTAGTGTCAGTGGTCAAAGCATTGTGTTTGGCTCAGGGAAACCTGGTTTCAAATCCCCAACTCAGCCTTGAAGCTCAGTAGCCTGACCTGGAAATCATCCAACAGGCCTTGGCATGTGTCCGTGGTCTGTTAAGATTAGAGAGCGCTTCCCTTACTAAAAAAGCAAATTACACTTATGCTATAGTAGAATTTGCAGAGCATGGAAGTTGACGTTTCAGCTGGGCCTTAAATGATAATTTTAGGTTATATGTTAGTGACTAAGTTTTAATTTATATATATTTTTAACTGTTGCTATATCTGTAGTGTCCCTGTTCTACCTAATTGCAAATTCAAATGTATCCCTATCGTGTTTTATGACTTCCTTGATATTGTATGTGGGCTGGAACTGGTCTGTGGCCGAAATAATAAATTCACATTCAGCTGGGCAAACGTTGCATCTTGCCAGAAGGAATGATTCCCTCCACTTCCTGATCTGGGGTTTCTCCTGACCCCCGACCCCCCAAGAGCCAATTGCATGGGGAGGCGATGGAGAAGAGCCCCCATTGCTCAAGCAGAAGTCCTTGTGCAGGGTTGGTTACCCAGAGATTCTGGGATGGCAATCCCGTCCAGTGCTATTTTTCTAGAAAAAGGAGTGCCAGAACTCACCATGAACAGCTTCTTCATTCTCTTAGAATGGCAATGGCGTCCACCTGAGATGTGCCAGAACTGAGTTCCCCCGAGTTCCTGCTAGAAAAAAGCCTTGGTCCTGTCCATGAGGCAGACTGAAGCCATCACCTCGGGCAACGGAATCCAAGGGGCACCCCTGTGGGCACCTCCACCTTCCTAAAAGCGATGAAAAGTTGCGGCGAGAACCCTCATGCGACCTTCCCAACACCCTGATAAGCAAAGCACTCTTCCTCACAAACTGGGGTCTCAGGAAAGGTTGTGCGAGAATTCTGGAGGCCTCCACATGAATTCTCAGGGCTCAACACTGTACCTATGTGCAGAAATTGGGTTTGTACTGAGATTGTACTGACACACTGCCCAGTGGTGTTCACGGAAAGGGAGAGGATGTTAGATTTCTGTTATGCCACTGTGCAGTTTTTGGAGTCACAAGACTCTGTTGACATTCCAGACTGTTGGAAGTCTCATAGGAGACGGGAGATGGATGTGGAAGTTACTGGTTTCCTGTTTTTTTGTTTCTGTTCTTTCCTGTCTCTCACAGAGAGCAGACGCATATTCTTTTCTGTCCTGCGTAGTTATAAATAAAAGTAACAATGTAGCACATATTTCTGGCTCTTCTGCTGCTGTTTGGGTACTCTGCGTAATGGGGAGCGTGCCTGAAGTCTCATTAAAGGCTTAGGTCGTTAATCACTGTCGGAGGAGAGCCTAGATGGATTCCGAAGATACGACGTGGAGGAGAGCCATTACAGCTCGGTCGTATGGAAGCTCCGACAGGCTCTTGCACAAATCTCACTAAAAGCTGAGCAACCCCGGTAAGCAAGGCTTTGGTGGAGGTGCCAAGGGGACTCGTGTAGGGCAGCACTCTCCTGTTTCACCGCAGCTGGTGAAATGGAACTGACCGCCCTTGGATTATGGGAAATGTCCATTCTTTCAGGGGTGGGACTAGAGCTCAGACGGTAGAGGCAGGCCACAGCAGAAGACCTGGCTTCCATCTACAGCATCTCCATAGCAAGTGATGGCAAGGCTCCTTCTCTGCCTGAGACCCCCCAAAAGCTTCTGCCAGTCAGAATACTGGGCCTAGGCGGACAGCTTGGTCTGACTTGGTATAAGCCAGTCTGCCGTGTCTCTAACTCCATCCAATTTGCTGAAGGCTGTGCAAATAACAACTGGTTCATTACTGGCATGTCTTCTGCTGTGGGGTTTGCATAGCTGCCATGGCAGCAATGGTGACAAGTAGGCGCAAATGTCATCGCTGGCCTTTAAAGCCCTAAATGGCCTCAGTCCAGTATATCTAAAGGAGCATCTCCACTCCCACCTTTCTACCCGGACACTGAGGTCCAGTGCCGAGGGTCTTCTGGAGGTTCCCTCCCTGCGAAAAGCCAAGTTACAGAGAACCAGGCAGAGGGCCTTCTTGGTAGCGGCACCCACCCTGTGGAACGCCCTCCCACCAGATGTCAAAGAGAACTACTACCAGACTTTTAGAAGACATCTGAAGGCAGCCCTGTTTAGGGAAGCTTTTAATGTTTGATGCATTATTGTATTTTAATATTTTGTTGGAAGCTGCCCAGAGTGGCTGCGGAAGCCCAGCCAAAAGGGCGGGGTATAAATAATAAATAAATTATTATTATTATTATTATTATTATTATTATTATTATTATTATTACAGCTTTGCGTCAGCACAGTGTGCTTGCATTATTACAAACAGGGATGCGAGTGGTGCTGTGGTCTAAACCACTAAGCCTCTTGGGCTTGCCGATCGGCAGGTTGGCAGTTCGAATCCCCATGACTGAGTGAGCTCCCGTTTGTTCTGTCCCAGCTCCTGCCAACCTAGCAAGTTGAAAGCACACTGGTGTGAGTAGATAAATAGGTACTGCTGTGGCAGGAAGGTAAACAGTGTTTCCGTATGCTCTGGCTTTCGTCATGGTGTTTCTGTAGTGCCAGAAGCAGTTTAGTCCTGCTGGCCACATGACCCAGAAAGCTGTCTGTGACCATACACCGGCTCCCTCAGCCTGAAGCGAGATGAGTGCCACACCCCATAGTAGCCTTTGACTGGAGTTAGCCGTCCAGGGGTCCTTTACCTTCTACCTATTACGAACACAAACAAGCCACTGGCAATGCATGTAAGGATGTTTCTGCAGGGTTGAGGCTCAATGAGACAGGTTTGCATAACAGACCCCTGGGTGAACCAGCGTCTCGCCAGATATCCATGTTGTGCAAATGACTCTGAACTGCATTTTACATGGGGCTGCCCTTGTAAACTGCTTGGAAATCGATGGCACAATTATTATTTTTCAGTTTCCAAAATATTTTTGGTTGCTGGTGGTGCACCAGGCCAGCATAGCTACCCCTCTGAAAATTCTGGGTTGTGTCTAACCAAGCTCTACTCAAAGTAGAACCACTGAAATGACTGGACCTAACTTAGTCATGCCCATCAGCTTCACTGGGTCTACTCAAGAGTATGACTAATGTTTTAATCAATCTGTGGTTTTATTTTTCATAGATTATAAGACACACTGTGAAGTCTCTTGGATTGAAGAGTAGGACACTAAGCAGCAGAATAAATGAAAATAGGTTCGCGACTAAAATGGCAAAGGGAACTTTTGGGTTAAGGGATTCAAAGCGGCCATTAGGCACCTTGCCTGCTACTCTAGTGCTTATTGATTGCAAACATTAATTTTCCAAATTACAATTTCTGACTGGGGGTGGGGATCTGTTTCCCTCCCCCCCCCCAGATTTTGCAGAGAAACATGTACCTTCTTTCAATATTTACAGAAATGCTTAAAATAAAAAATAAAAATACTGGTGGACATGTCCGAAAGTGAGGGCCTTCTGGGAGATGATTTATAATGAGCTAAAAAAGGTATTTAGATATACCTTACCTAAGAAACCGGAGGCCTTTCTTCTGGGCATTGTAGACCAGAATGTGTTAAAGAAAGATAGAACCCTTTTTATGTATGCTACTACTGCAGCAAGAATTCTCATCGCAAAGCATTGGAAGACACAAGATTTACCCACGCTGGAGGAATGGCAGACGCAGTTGATGGACTATATGGAATTGGCTGAAATGACTGGCAGAATCCGAGACTTGGGAGAAGAAGCAATGGAAGAGGACTGGAAAAAATTTAAGGACTATCTACAAAAACATTATAAGTTGTATGAATGCTAAGAAAATGCACCTTTTAGGAAATCTTAGCCCCAGCAATAGCAATTAGGTGAAATGAAAATTAAGGTACAAGAAATTTGAGGTGGAATTAGGAAATAATTTTATTGTGTTTTAATTAAAATATATAAGAATTGGTGTACAATATTTGGAATTTGATAACATGATAAATTGAAAGATACAATAAGTTATGAAATAAGATGACAAATTGCTGAAGTTTGTATTATAAATAATGCAAGGTCTGGAGGATGTGGGGAAGTCCAGTAGATTTGATAAAAGGATTACGGAAATTTGAAACTTTTATATTCTTTTTCTTTTATCTGTTTTTCTTGTCTGTATCTCTGTATCCTGTAAAATTAATAAAAATATTTTTTTTTTAAAAAATAATACAGTGGTACCTCGCAAGACGAATGCCTCGTAAGACGAAAAACTGGCAAGACGAAAAAGTTTTTCGTTTTTTGAGTTGCTTCGCAAGACAAATTTCCCTATGGGCTTGCTTCGCAAGACAAAAACGTCTTGCAAGTTTGTTTCCTTTGTCCTGCAAGTTTGTTTCCTTTTTCTTGAAACCGTGCATTCAGGGGGTACAGTTGCGACTTGGCTTCGAGGAGCAACTCATAGCACGCGGTGTGGTAGCCTTTTTTGAGGTTTTTGAAGACTTTGGTGATTTTTGAAGCTTTTCCAAAGTCCGTGCTTCGCAAGACGAAAAAATCGCAAGACGAAAAAACTCGCAGAACGAATTAATTTTGTCTTGCGAGGTACCACTGTAGCCAACTCAGCTTTTGTAGCTGGAGTCATTCCAGACCCTCCCCTCCCAGGCCAGGTGGGAAAAGGCCTGCAAGTCTTCCAGGATTCACAACCAAGATGGTCTCCTGTACTCGCCATTCAATAGTGAGTCCCATTGGGTTCACTGGGGCTTGCTCTCGGGTAAAGGACTGCATGTTCAATTGAATGACAGATTTAGGTATGTGGCTAAAATCATCTCAATTTTTGTTACTGTTTGTAGTTTAAGGGAAACGAAAACAAACATACAGAATTTTTCTTCTGGGAGGTTTTAGCACAAAACAGCAGGTCATCCTCAACGCACTTGCTCAGCTGTGACAAAGTTGACTGAAACAGAATTTCTAGGGCTTTATTAGAATGATGCTTTACAAAAAAAAAGGTTTGCTTTTCATGGCTGCATCTGAAAAAACACCAGGAAGAACATTGCAAAGCTGAAATAACTAAAATCCACGAGTTGGTTTTTGTAAACTGGATATTAGGACAACTTTATTTCAGCAAAGGGGGAGAGGAGAAGGGAACTTCCAACCAAACAAAACAAATTAATTAAGCATTTAAGACCCTGGGTTTTACAAATTGAAGCATTCCAACTCTTCTGTAATATTTTTTCTTTTCTTTTTAAATAGAATGCATGAAATATCTTCCAGGCCAAAACTGTCTTTATTATTTGAGGGAATGCAGAAAAGTGGGGCATTTGCCTTTAAGAGTTTCTCCCATTAATGGAAGGGAAAAGAGCAGTGAGATCAACAAGCAAAGTAGCTAAGTACACTGAGGTCATTTGAAAGCTATGAGTTCTATAGCAGCGGTACAAGACAAACCCGTCAGCTTCCATCCCATTAAACAAGCTATGAGCCATGTGTTAGGCACGGCGTGATTCTGGGCAAATCTCGACCGAGCTACACCCAAGTGTCTGCTTCTCTATAAATTATTCAATTCCTTTTATGCAAATAATGTTTCAAGGAAGCAACGGGGATCTGAAATGGATGGGAGAGAAACATCCATTTAGAGGAATTAAAGACTGGGCGAAAGGTACAGCCTTTTTATAGGCCAAGGCTTCTGAAAACTCCGCAAAATCGGTGCATTCTGAAAGTTTTGCAGCAGAACACAGGAGTCTACATGAAGTTACAGGTTTTGCTGTCCTCCTCTCCCTTTATCCAAGAGGAAACAAAGGATTGATGCCAGCAGACATCATCCTACTGGTTTTTGAAGACTGGGAGGAAGAGGTTTGTGTGTGTGTGTTTCTCACACTGCACTGCGCTGTATCCAGAAAGTTTGGATAGATGGGCTTTCATTTGTGCCGCCGTGAAAAACAAACCGTACTCTTTTCTGAAAAAGTACACACACCATTCGATTTTCTGAAGGCATTGCAACAGCCACACACACTCTGTAATTATTATCTTCTTTTAAAATATATATATATACTTGGAAAAAAATAATAAATAGGACTTAAAACGAGAAAGCAGACCCCAAACAGCAAGAGGATCTGAAACAAGAGCTGAAAGCAGAGAGGTAGAACCGGACCAGGGAAACAGAACTTCACACACAAAATAACCACATCATCTGATCAGGAATTCACAGAGGAAGTATTCCCCCCCCTGTATGTTCTTCCCTGTCACATCGTATCTGCAGATATTGCTTCGTTCCAAGTCCATACTTTCTGGAAATGGGAAAAACAACAACGAAGCAATGCGCAAGTGTGAATGCAGAGGTAGGGACTCGCGGGGAAGAATTGTGCCAGCGGCATAGTTGTTTAGCCCCTCCCGCAGCCGTCGATTCTTTTCCCGCTGATGCACCCACCCCTCTCTACTCGACTTCTGATTTCAGAGTCCAGGAGAGAATTAAGTCAACATTGGATATTCTCCACCTCCCTGCCAATTCCCTCCCGCAGTTATCTGGTATCTCTGAACTCAGGTTGGGGACCACATCTGCTCCTTGGTCAGCATCACGTTCCACTCTGAAGGTACTTTGGTATGACTTGTTTATTGAACGTTCATCCCGAATGGTTACCAGGGAGGGTAGAGAATATGGGCTACTTGATGAGGATCCATTCTGATTTCTGTGCGGGGAGGTTAGATGATGATGCAGAGTGGTGCATGCTCTAGTTATCTCCCGCTTGGACTACTGCAATGCGCTCTACGTGGGGCTACCTCTGAAGGTGATTTCGAAACTGAAGAGCCTAGGACTTGCCGATCAGAAGGTCGGCGGTTCGAATCCCTGCCACGGGGTGCGCTCCCGTTGCTTGGTCCCTGCTCCTGCCAACCTAGCAGTTCAAAAGCACGTCAAAGTGCAAGTAGATAAATAGGTACCACTCTGGCGGGAAGGTAAACGGCGTTTCCGTGCGCTGCTCTGGTTCGCCAGAAGCGGCTTAGTCATGCTGGTCACATGACACAGAAGCTGTACGCCGGCTCCCTCGGCCAGAAAAGCGAGATGAGCGCCGCAACCCCAGGGTCGGCCATGACTGGACCCAACTGTCAGGGGTCCCTTTACCTTTTTATTAAATAAGAAACATTTCAGCCACAGTGAGGAGAGGCCCGGTAAATGCCACCCCCAGGGATCCCTGGCTGGATCGTAAACACTCCAGCAGTGGTCTCGGGTATGGCTGCACACAGCTTGAACATTTCCTGACGCACCAAGTCAGCTTGGCTGGTTGGTTTGCTCCCTCAAGGATGCTCTACCGATGTTTCCTTTTAAAAGAGCACCTCAACACTCAGCACCCATAGCCTCGTGAGGGCCAGCAGCTCCCAAAAACCCAACGCAACCTCTAGCCCATCAGCAGTTGGGTAGTGCAGGGAAAGGCAACCCATTGCTCTCTTCTCCTGATATCCTGGAACAAAATTCCCATCATCCCTGACCATTGGGCCATGCTGGCTGGGGCTGATGTGAGATGGAGTCTATAATCTGGAGGGCTGTAGGTTCCCTGCCCCAAAGACAGAGGGTCAGCTGGCTAATGGCCACAAAACGGGGCTCTTCAACCTGCCCCCCCTATTTCAGATGGCCACCCACATTCCATACACTCTCCTCCTATGTGCCAGTGCCATTTCCAACGTGGCAATCCCAAAATTTGCCAGCTTCTATGGTTCCACTCTGTTGCCATGCTGTGCCCCCCTTGTGAAGACTACCACACCTGATTCCCCCCCAAAAAAAATACATATATGCAAGGAACACCTTTCTTCAGTTCCACAGGAAGAGCACTTCTTGTTTTTCTTTTGCAGAATGCCAGAGGGTTTAAAGAGTTTGGGGGAAGTTATGCTTGGAGCTCAGTTGGCAGAGCATGACACTCTTAATCTCAGAGTTGTGGGTTTGAGCCCCACATTGGGCAAAAGATTCCTGCATTGCTTGGGGTTGGACTTAGAAGGCAGTCCTGTTTAGGGAAGCTTTTAATGTCTGATGTTTTATCGCTTTTTTATTATTATTTTCATTAATTCTGTTGGGAGCTGCTCAGAGTGTCTGGGGAAACCCAGCCAAATGGGTAGGATATAAATAAATTTATTATTATTATTATTATTATTATTATTATTATTATTATTATTATTAGACCCTTGGGGTCCCTTCCAACTCTATAATCACCAACTCACATTTTCTGCTCTCCGATTATATTATTTTCATTCATCACTTGTTACAAGGACAGTCTCCCACATGAATTCCATATCCTGAGCCGACGTATTTTAGGAATGGATGTCAACTTCAATTTATTCCTTGCTATTATCTTTTCTCCAAAGCTGCCCCTGCCAACAATGCTTCCATCAGAAAACCCTTATGCGACCGTAACAGTTACACCTTGTACTCAACCCCAAGTCTAATTAAAACGGAACAACACCATAAAGTCAGGTTAAGGGGACGAATGCTAGTATGGCTATCCATCCACAATCCGTCAACAGTTATGTATTAAATCTGGAATAAACATGGGCTCCCATGGAGCCTCATCTTTTCCACTGATAGCTAAGGCACACCCCTGATTTGCAGTACAACAGTGCTGAGGCTAAAGCTACACGTCGTGTGGTTGTTTTCATAAAGGTATAAATTCCAAATCAGCCTGGGCAGAGGAGCGAAAGTGTCAGAGCAGCTGTTAAATCTGTTTTCCTTCCTGTTGTTTGCCCGTCTCCTCAAGATGTTTCTCTGGGGAGCGAAAATATAGGGGAGAAAACATAGTTTCCAGTAGGGGGGAAGCGTGATGCAGCGGTAGCACTCACCTGACCTCCTGACCACTGAGTCACTGCTACTTATCTGGACGGAGAAGGGTCAAGCACCAGGTAGGTTGGCTCGGTGCAAACACACCAGCAGGAGCACAGGATTAGCTCTGCTGCTCTATCTGCATCACACTGATGTTCCTGCGACTTCTCTGTCTCTGGGTAAGCAGCAGCAATGCAGCTGTCGGGAGGTCAGGTGAGCATCACAACTCCTATCCAGCCACTGTCTGCTGCTGGTTATTTTCTGACACAGGTGGAAGAGGGAGAGGGAGGCGCTTTTGAGCAGACAAATGAAAGAAAGGGAGAGGGTTAAGCAGCCCCTCTCCCTGCCATTCTTCCAGCTGTTAATGGCCTCCCTGAAGGCTGATTTGCATTCTGGTTGTTGTTGTTTTTTATGGGCAGAACTGATTGCACTACCAATAGTCACATGTTAACTGGAGCCTAAGAGTCCCATTTGGTCCTGAGTATCCTCCTCAGTCCTGGATCTGGAAAAAAAATCAGGCATGCTTCATCAACCTTAAGAAACTTAAATCAGTTCATTCATTTCAGTCTCTGATCGAAGATATAAAATGTGAAATTATGGAACAAATTCTCCTGGGGTGTAACTCAAATTGGGAAAGCAAACATCTGGATACAAATGTAAATCAGTGTCAAAACTAGCGTTCGTTCTTCTTGCAGCTATTTACAATTTGTTCGATCCGAAAGTGCAACTGCGCCGTTTCTGAAAGGAAAAGAAAGGAAGTCAAATGAGAAGGGTTATGTTAATTCAAAACAGGGATGCTACAGGAGTTTCTGTGACACAGGTGATGAACAGGTGATTTTATTTTTTTATTTGGTACATCTTGTGTAACTGAAGGCAGTGTGTACCAAGGCTCTGACCAGACCCACCTAAACCTCTTTAGCTTATGGAAGGTGGTTATATTATGTACCCTCCAATAAAAATAGGCAAATCTGTCTTTTTTTTGGATTCCCTGTGTTTCTCATTTTCCTAACCTTAAACTCTGTTTTTCACATTTCCATAACAATCAGTGATTTAAAATGAAATCCTCATGAAAATTCACCAGCATTTTAGTGCAAACTTCTAATAATCACATTTTGGTATGCAGTTTTGTCTAATCTGCACATATAATATACAGAGCAATTACCCCTCATATATTTTTTACACACTGGTTGCTTGGAGAACTCCCATCACAAAATCTAGAGAAATGCAAATTTCAAGGGATAGCTGTTTGAGTTCACATATTGATTTGAGATAAATTAGATAATTTATCATTAAAACTCAAACAAAACTACATTTCTTCCCCATCACGAATCACAGACTATGTCCCAAGTTTCCAGAACTTATTGCCTACAAGATCATTCTTGCTATCTACCCATTCAATTTTTATTCTCCCATCTAAGCAACACAGCTTAACAACAACAACAATAAAAATCAACGATGCCAAGGACTGAATTCACTAAGAATTCACTTCATTCCTATCCCACTTTGGACAAGAACTGTTTTCTAATACACCATGCATGGAGGGGAAAAGGTGGAACCCAGAGCCACTTTTAACATCTCGTATCAATGTTCCGAGTGCAAAAATATGGAATTGACACAGTGCCAGATCAATGTGGTGGTTCGAGTGCCAGGCCGATCCAGTTTCAAATTGGCACTTAGCCATGGAGTTCATTGGGACAACCTTTAGTCAGTTGCCCTCTCTCAGTCTTACCAACTTCACAGGGTTGTTGTGAGCCTAAAAGATGAGGAAAAGAACCACACATATCACACTAAGCCCTTAGAGTAGGGCTTGACTGCAGCCCCCATCACCCCTGGCCATTGGCCAGGCCAACTTTGGTTGATGGGAGTGAGGTCCATTTAGCCCCCTGCCCCATAAAATATTTGAGGGAGCTGGCCCCCCTCAAAGTTGATGGGCATTGCCATTCAGATGGTGTGCATGTGATTGTGGTCCTGTGATTATGTGGCCTGTGGCTTACCTGCCCCCCCCCCATTTTATTCAAGTTGGCGCCCCTGGCCACACGTTAGGCAACCTTAACTTAGGAGGACAGGTGGGATAGAACCAATAAAACCCAGGCAAAAAATGGAGAGCTATCGTTGGCTCTTTAGAAGTCTTCTTCCCCTGTTGCTACATGTATTCTGTGTTTGGTCCTTTGTTTTCAGCCAGAGGAGTGACATACGGGAGTCTGCAAAGTGTAGTTCACACTAAGAGAAAGAGGAAGACGATGTGATCAGTCGCATACCTGCACTCTCCTTGCTGGTGTGGCAGGTTTACGTGGTTCGAGAGGGGCCACTCTGTGGTGCCCCGTGGGCTGGAAGGTTGGCCGAGGCAGCTCTGACTTGCCTGATGGCGACCTCCGCATGGATGCTCCGAGGGTTACACACGCCCGGTGTGGCGTTCTTGGATTTCTTACCTGAAAGCGGAACTGTAAAATCGGCACTTTTCAAACTTAGGGTCGCCATTGTTTTACACCAGAGGTCAGCAACCTAAGGCCCATGGGCTGGAAGCAGCCCATGAGGGTCGTTTAACTGGCCCATGAGCTGCCCCTGAACCAAGCTGCCAGCTTGGTGAGTCCATGCGCGCTGTGCTAAACCGGTGTGGCATGGCAGGGTGCAGGGACTCTCTTCCGCAGCTCCAGAAATCGCTTCTGCGCATGCCCAGACACTGGAAATTGCATCTGTGCATGTCTGCGGTGCCAGAAATTGCATCTGCGCATGTCTGTGGTGCCGGAAATCACTTCTGCGCATTCCCAGATGCCAGAAATTGCATATGCACATGTCCGTGGTGCCGGAAATCACTTCTGTGCATGCCCAGATGGCAGAAATCACATCTGCGCATGTCCACAGTGCCGGAAACCACTTCTGTTGGCGCCTGGGCATGCACAGAAGTGATTTCTGGTGCCGCGGACATGCGCAGATGCAATTTCTGGCACCGCAGACATGTACAGATGCGATTTCCAGTGGATCTCTGCGGGAGTGATCCGGCCTATGCCCGGTAAGCCTTGCCAACCCCTGTTTTACACCAAGCGAGAGGAGTCAAGTTTGTAAAAGGGAAAACAAGGCTGCAGGCAGGTAACTGAACCAGGCTGCTTCTTTGGGCGATTCTGCCTTTAGATGATGTTTGGCTCGGGACTGGTCCCTGGCGCTGGACCTGAACTTGACCTCGACATTGCAGCGCATCATTAAAACTGCAGAACTCCCTCCCACAGGAGGCTAGGATGGCCCCCAACTGGGATGGCTTTAAAAGGGGATTGGACAAATTTATGGTAAGGTAAATGTAAATGACTCCTGGATGGTTAAGTCCAGTCAAAGGCGGCTATGGGGTTGCGGCGCTCATCTTGCTTTCAGGCAGAGGGAGCCGGCGTTTGTCCACAGACAGCATTCCGGGTCATGTGGCCAGCAGGACTAAACCGCTACTGGTGCAACAGAACACCATGATGCAAGCCAGAGCACACGGAAATGCCGTTTACCTTCCTGCTGCAGTGGTACCTATTTATCTACTTGCACTGGCATGCTTTCGAACTGCTAGGTTGGCAGGAGCTGGGACAGAGCAATGGAAGCTCACTCTGTCATGGGGATTCGAACTGCTGACTTCCAATCGGCAAGCCCATAGAGGCTCAGTGGTTTAGACGACAGCGCCACCCGTGTCCCTACAAATTCATGGAGGAGAGGGCTATCGATGGCCCTGATGGCAGCAAGGCTTCTAAATGCCAGTTGCTGGAAACCACAGGGAGAATTTTTCTTGTGCTCTAATCCTGCTTGAAGGATTCTGGTTATCCAGTGCGAAAACAGGATGCTGGACTAGATGGTCCATGGGCCTGATCCAGCAGGCTCTTTTCATGTTCTTAAGTTTACCTAGACTCCCCTTGACATTTCTGGGGGTGCTTATGTATTGGACCAGAGACCTTTAGGGAACCCTGTTGCGCCATCTTCAACCAACCAAGTGGAAGACCTGAGACTTAACCCAGAGAAAAACAAAGAGCATCATGGCCCATTTACGCTCACCTTTGACGGACTCGCTCCCAACCAGCTCATCCACAGAATGAGGGACGATGAAGTCGCCCCCATATAAATAGTTGATACCCGCGTTCAGGTTCACGTTGGCTATCTTCAGGGGACAAGGCTTGGGGAAAGTAGTCTGCAGCACGGGGAATCCACAGTCTATTGGAGAGTTGGCAAGAGGAAAGACCTACATGGTGAGACATCAGGGGTATTAGTAAGTCTCGTCTCTCAGGCTCGGAAATGCCGCAAAGAAACAGGGAGGGAAAGTTACTTACCCAAACTACTATGGTCATGTGTGCCCCCCCCAAAGTTAATCGTTCTACCCGGACACTGAGGTTCAGCGCTGAGGGCCTTTTGGTGGTTCCCTCGCTGCGAGAAGCCAAGTTACAGGCAACCAGGCAGAGGGCCTTCTCGGTAGTGGCACCCGCCCTGTGGAACGCCCTCCCAGCAGATGTCAAAGAGAAGACATCTGAGGGCAGCTCTGTTTAGGGAAGCTTTTAATGTTTGATGAATTACTGTATTTTAATATTTTGTTGGAAGCCACCCAGAGTGGCTGCGGAAGCCCAGCCAGATGGGCAGGGTATAAATTATTATTATTATTATTATTATTATTATCATCATCATCATCATCATCATCATCCTCCTCCTCCTCCTCCCCTAGGCTAAAAAGGGTTCCTCAGTCCTGCTCTTATTTCAAAGCAGGACACATTTCCATTTGCCTTAGAAAAATATTCTACTATGTGCGAGACTGCCTTACAATTCAGAGGTTTCCTCCCAGTGTCCAGTCTGAGGCTGTGACAATTTTATTTCTGCTGGTTAGCGCACTCACCCATTTCCCCCAAGCTCTCAGTCCAAAGAGATCTGCCTTGACTTCATTTCCCACCCTTTCACAATTCAATACAGTACAGCCTGCAAAACTACAATCCCCATCAGGCTTTGCTCCTCTCCTCTCTCACAAGATTCTACTGCCAAGGGTCAAGGGCTATGCATTTGCCTCAGTGCCCTCTGTAAATTTTTTTTTTTAAAAAATGCACTTCCCAGCATGTTTCTGCCTTTCCCTGTTGGATTTTCCTGCACTGCAAAGTTCAGTGGATTATGTTGGCTTTGCTTTAGCATGAGCTGAACCCTAACTTAGTCATGCTCCTTAATGTTAGTGGGTCTACTCTTGAGTAAAACAAGGTTGCATTGCCACCCCCCAAGTTTCCACCACACTCTGCCTTTTTGTGAAAGATCACAGGCTAGAGTTAAATGTCACACTACGATGGACATCCCACTTGCGCAAGCATTTTGGCTCGCCAGACGGAACAATTCCCCCTCTTCCCGCACTGTGTGCTGTTTTGCAGGCTCCCCCAGTGTTAACGGAGAAATCCGAGGGCTCCCTTGGACAAAAAACAAGGACACCAGCCAGGAATAGCAGAGCAAAACAGCAGCCAGTAGGCTTGGTCTTTATTGAAGACTGTCGAGACTGGACTCCCACCTGCCACCAGGTGAAACAAGATGGAAGCCCTGAACAAAAGGAAACCCCAATTTTTATTAGTTACTAATCCCCCAAGCTACACCCCTAGAACTACATCACAACTACATCATGACTGCATCATTGACACATCACAAAAAGGAGGGGTTGAGGGAGGAGTTGTGGTGGTAACCTGAGTGTCTTGTCACCTGGCCGGTTCCACCTTTACTCCTCCCCATGCGTCATTTCCAGAGGACAAAGTGGAGTTGGCAGTTTCCTGCCCCCAGAGGGAAGAGCTGATCACTGTCCTTTGTCTCAGTCCGTGCTGAATCCACTCCCATATGCAAGTACTTTGTGACCTTGATGGTCTTCTGTCTGGGACCATCACGGTTGGCATGCCAACTGGGTAGGGCTCCTGAGTAAATCTTGGTACGCTCAAGGGATTATGGCTGCCCTGGATCAAACCTTCCCCCTTTGATAGTCCTTCCTTCATGGAGCAAAATAAAAGTGGAACGGTGTATATCCGATGTACGGTTGATTTTCTATGAATTTATAACAGAAACATTGCGTGTGTGAGTGTGTGTGTCGAGTTTGTACAAACTAAATGGTTTTTTTTGGGGGGGGGGTCCTGGAGCACCAGCACAGGTTTTTTCTTTGGTGGGGAGGAAGGAGGATGAGGCCCCATTGTGCAAATGGAAGTTCTTATGCTGGGCTTTTGCTGATGGGCCTCTTAAAGTGAATCCCACCTTTAGACCGTGATCAAAAGACCAATGAATTTTAAAATACCGTATTTTTCGCTCTATAAGACGCACCAGACCACAAGACGCACCTAGTTTTTGTAGGAGGAAGACAAGGGGGAAAAAAAATTCTGAATACCAGAAGCCAGAACAGCAAGAGGGATCGCTGCGCAGTGAAAGCAGCAATCCCTCTTGCTGTTCTGGCTTCTGTGATAGCTGCGCAGCCTGCATTCGCTCCATAAGACGCACACACATTTCCCCTTACTTTTTAGGAGGGAAAAAGTGAGTCTTATAGAGCAAAAAATATGGTAGTTAAACCTAGTTGAAATACAAACCCTAAAATACGGGCAGGAGATTTGAGAACTGGTGCATCCCCCTCCCCCAGGTGAGCTCCCCCCAGGATCGCATAAAATTGGTTTGCAAATGAGCTGAGCTATATTTCCCCCCAAGGAGGAAGTAGATTGGCCCATTTCTAAACGTCCTCTGCTAATATTTTCTGGGTGCAGCCTCTGCAAGTGGCAAACCAAAGAGATGAATGGGATCCTTCTGAGCAGGAGGGGCCCTGATGCATGCAGCTGGGTGCTGCCTCCCCAGTCCTCCGCAGCTGTTTCCCTGCTAAGGGAAGCAACGGTGAGCCACAATTTTTTTTCATGCTCCCCCTTTCCACTGAGCCAAGCATGTCTGGGCACCTACATCTTGCTTCTGGGCCTGAGCCCAAGAAACTACAGATGCATCCCTTTCTGAAACTGCCGCCAGTTTACGTCGATTGTGTTTAACACCAGTGCTTCCTTCTCCGCCTTCGGCTGCAGGGTTTAAAATTTGTTTCCTCTCTTGCCGACACCGTTTTTATGTGCTTCTTAATATTCCTAATCGGCCTCGGTCCAATATATCTGAAGGAGCGTCTCCACCCCCATCATTCAGCCTGGACACTGAGGTCCAGCTCTGAGGGCCTTCTGGCAGTTCCCTCACTGCAAGAAGCTAAGTTACAGGGAACCAGGCAGAGGGCCTTCTTGGTAGTGGCGCCCTCCCTGTGGAACGCCCTCCCACCAGATGTCAAAGAGAACAACAACTACCAGACTTTTAGAAGACATCTGAAGGCAGCCCTGTTTAGGGAAGCTTTTAATGTTTGATGTATTACAGTATTTTAATATTTTTTTTGGAAGCTGCCCAGAGTGGCTGGGGAAGCCCAGCCAGATGGGCGGGGTATAAATATTATTATTATTATTATTATTATTATTATTATTATTATTATTATTATTATTATTCCACACAGAAGCACGGCCTGCCCGTGACTCATAGAGGTAGGGCTGAAGGAATGAGGAAATACAACAGGCCCCATAGAATCGGGGGGGGGCGACCCCCAGTCTACAGAACCTTGGTTCCAGGAGCAGTTTGATGGGACTGGAATACAGTCATACCATGGTTCGCGAATGGCTTAGTCATCGAACAAATCGGCTCCTGAACGCCGCAAACCCGGAAGTAAGTGTTCCGGTTTGCGAACATTTTTCGGAAACCAAACATCCATTTCGGCTGTCGCCGTTGTTTCCGGGGCCAATCAGAAGCCGTTGGATTTCGAGTGGACTTTTTTTCTGGACTTCCAGAATGGATTGAGTTTGAGAACCAAGGTACCACCATACCTGCTAGGACTTCAGCCCAAAGCTTGAATTGGCAATATCTTGGCAATATCTTGCAGGCAGGCAAAGCTTGCAGGAGGTGGAGCAAAAGACCGATATTCTCCCGCATGACGTCACCTTGTCCCGCCCCGTTTTACCAGCCCATCTTTGCTTCTCCAAGGGATGCCATAAACTAGGGGTGTCTCCAACTTATAAAAGAGTCAGGCAGGCCCAGGAAATGTATTTGCTGTCAGGGAAAGATAGCAATCAAGGCCTGCCGTACCATTGGATGGGCGGGGTATAAATAATAAATTATTATTATTATTATTATTATTATTATTATTATTATTATTATTGATTCAGGGGATTTTGGGAACAATCTGTATGTTATTTGGCTCATCGTTATAGCGTTTCTACCCTCATGTTGGGGTTTGGATGAGGACTAATGTTTTGGTTTTCTGCTTCCATTTCCAAAATGTTTCCAGAGCACCTTGGAAGAAAACAAGGCGCTAATTAAGATGCTTTCTCCTGTGCGAAATTTCCTGTGACATTTAACACCAAAAACGTACTTTTCAAAGAGAAACGACAGAAGATCTTGCTTCTCAACTTTCTAACAAGCACTTAGGAAAGAACAGCTTTGATGTCGCGAAGGAAACCGAGAAATCGTTTGTTGTTCCACTTCGGTGGCCTAATGAGATAATGCCTCAGTTCTGTTCTAGCTAACGAGGCAGAGCATCTTCACTGAAGCTTTCTGAAAAACCCATAAATCTCTCTCTCCTAAGAGAGGCGAGGCCTTAGCACTCTTTCGGCAGCTGCACTAATACGGCCATGTTTTTTATTTTTAAGTGATGTCCAACGTATAAAAAGCATAGGTCAGTTTGGAAATAAAGGCATTTACAACGTGCTGCAATCCGCTTCACAGCACTTAGAAGCCTTGTATACAAAGCACCACATCTTCAAGCAGCAAAACACACACACACACACACACACACACACACACACCAGTGTTCATTTTTGCAAGGCAACCCGCTGAGCTCTTGGCTCTACAAAGAGGCAGGCGTTGCTTCTGATACTGTAAACATGGCAAAGATGTCGCCTAATGTGTTTTTCGGACTGGGGCTTGGGGCATCATAAACTGAGCGAGTTTTCACGCAGACTAGAGCAGCCTTCACCAACCGGCTGCCCTCCAGATGTTCTGGACTACAACTCCCATCAGCTGCAGCCAGATTTGGGAGTCGTGGTTAAAAACATTGAGAGCACCAGGTTGACGAAAGCTGGGCAAGAGACAGCGGGTGGAAACTCCTAAATTACACCCCTAAATTTTAAAAGGATACCAATAGTGTTGTAGTCAAATTAAATGTAAAGGTAAAGGTACCCCTGACCATTAGGTTCAGTCGTGGCCGACTCTGGGGTTGCTGCGCTCATCTCGCTTTATTGGCCGAGGGAGCCGGCATACAGCTTCCAGGTCATGTGGCCGGCATGACTAAGCCACTTCTGGCGAACCAGAGCAGCGCACGGAAACACCGTTTACCTTCCCGTTGGAGCAGTACCTATTTATCTACTTGCACTTTGATGTGTTTTCGAACTGCTAGGTTGGCAGGAGCAGGGACCGAGCAATGGGAGCGCACCCCGTGGCAGGGATTCGAACCGCCGACCTTCTGATCGGCAAGTCCTAGGCTCTGTGGTTGAACCCACAAATTACATATGCACAAACATGTATTGCAGAATGGTACTCCTCCTACAAAGGAATGCTAGAATCACAGAATTGTGGAGTTGGAAAGGACCCCAAAGCTTATCTAGTCCAATCCTGCGCAATGAAGGAAGAGGGGTGTAAGACCATTAAGCTCAGGGTCTAAAATAAGGATGGGAGCCTGTGGTCTTGCAGGTGTCAATGGGCTCCAACTCCTACCAACCCCCAGGCAGCATGGTCAATGCATGGGGGTAACATGATGGGGGTTGTAGCTCAGACCATCACTGGTCTGAAATTAACTGCTTGCATATATACAACTTCTTGTGTACACACACATGCACACCCATAGAAGCTCTGGAAGCACATTGCAGCGTACTCAGGGGCTGACAGTGTAATTATACTTGCATGCACTTCCTGACGCACATATTGGAATCACAACAGCTTAAAAATCTGGTGTGGTCTTGTTTATGTTGCACAAGCGTACAAACCTCCCGCAGGCAAGTGTGAGGATTTGACCTTACACCAAAAGCGGTAAGAAGAAGCTTGTACTGCACATCGTTCAGTCTTACCTCTCAAAGCCTCACTCGATCGATTGCATAAACCAGTCTGCCATCCTTCTTCATCCCTCCTCTGCCATCCTCCTTCATCCTCCTTCTTCTCAACCCCGTCCTTTGCCCAGCCATATTTAATTCATCCTCCCAAAATCTCTGCCAGAAGCCACTTCTTGGCTGTACCCATCTATATGTCAAGTAAGGTTGATGCATGGAAGTGAGAGCTGAACCATAAAGAAGGCTGATCGCCCAAGAACTGATGCTTTTGAATTATGGTCCTGGAGGAGACTCTTGAGAGTCCCATGGACTGCAAGAAGATCCAACCTCTCCATTCTGAAGGAAATCAGCCCTGAGTGCTCACTGGAAGGACAGATCTTGAAGCTGAGGCTCCAATACTTTGGCCACCTCAGAAGAAGAGAAGACTCCCTGGAAAAGACTCTGATGTTGGGAAAGATGGAGGGCACAAGGAGAAGGGGACGACAGAGGAAGAGATGGTTGGACAGTGTTCTCGAAGCTACCAGCATGAGTTTGACAAAACTGCGGGAGGCAGTGGAAGACAGGAGGGCCTGGTGTGCTCTGGTCCATGGGGTCATGAAGAGTTGGACACGACTAAACGACTAAACAACAACAACAAGGTTGGTGGGGACTAATTTGACTGTCCCCCGATAACGAGGGTGGCAGCGGGGATGGTTCACCCAGAATAAAAAGTGAATTGCAAGCATACGTTCAGTGTCGTTTGGTGCTGCAGGAAGGTGGTTTTTTTAAAAAAAGAAATAAAGAGAGGAATGAACTGACTTTGCAAGCCCCGTCAGAAAGTGTTATTTTGGTTCTTTGGGTGCACAAGGATTCTCGTTCCGGACAGGTAACAGGACCTGGGGGGTGGGGGGGGTGCCACTTTGGGACTTGACAGTAGCTCAAGGTAGCTGTGCCACTGTGTGGAACTAAAGAGCCCTCATTACTGAACTGTCATGGATACCAGACCCAAACATGGCTGCCCCTGAATGCGACTCAAAAACAGGCTGGATTTTTAAAGAGGAAAAGAAGACACCAAAGCCAATTTCTGAGCTGACAGAATCACACCTGCCTCGGTCCTCCCCAAAACGGTAAGAGGCCTAAGCAGACCTTAATTATAATAATTGTGCTTTACTTGCTGTTCTAGCAAATGGACTTCAGCCCTTGCCCTCTCTTCTGGAGTGACTGTTACTCCATCCAGCACCTGAAGGTTAGGTAAGTGGAATACGAGGAGCGGGCGGTGGCAAATCTTGCGGGACACCTGGGATGTGGAGAGGAAAGAAGACAGTGGTGAAATCCAGGTGTTAAATCAAGTGCATTTTGCTCACATCCCTTCCAGAGGTTCAGGTTTAGGCCCTACAGTTAGCTAACAGATGTAACATAACACAGCGAAGGCAGATGTAACACAACACAGATGTAACATACTTAACGGTAAGCACCCACGGAGGGAAATCTTGCTTCTAAACTTGCCATATGCACATGCATATGTCCAAGACAAACTCTGGATCTGCTTTCAATCTCGTCCCTCCCATTGTGCTTTCTAAAAGGCATCATTTTAGAAGAGGCACATATACAATTGAATGACTACAGTGATGCCTCGCAAGACGAAATTAATCCATTCCGTGAGGCTCTTCATATAGCGGTTTTTTTGTCTTGCGAAGCAAGCCCATTGACAGCTTAGCGGATTAGCGCTATTAGCGGTTTAGCGGTTTTTAGCGATCAGCTGATAAGCGGCTTAGGGGAAAAAACCCGCAGGAACTCACAAGACATTTTCGTCTTGTGAAGCAAGCCCATAGGGAAATTCGTTTTGCGAAGCGCCTCCAAAACAGAAAACCCTTTCGTCTAGCGGGTTTTCCGTCTTGCGAGGCGTTCGTCTTGCGGGGCACCACTGTACTGTCTTGCACTCAAAACATTTCCAGGCTTTCTCATGGATATATTTACTGTCAAATGGTGTCAAATGACCTGTTTGGGGATACCAAAACACACACACAAAAAACACTGTACTTAACATCACGAAAATGAGTTCTGAATATTCCAGAATGAGATCATAGAATCACAGAACTGTAGCGTTGGGGTCATCTAGTCCAACCCACTGCAATGCAGGTATCACAACTAAAGCATGTCAGGCCTCTTTGCGAGCACTTCGGTCTTAAGGCAGCATCCTGAGAAGCACTTACTAAATAGACTGTGCATAATTAAGGAGATGAAGGTAAACCTCAGCTTTACTCACCGGATTTCCATATATCGAGAGCTCTTTAATGCATGGAAGACAATCGAGCTTTTCAAGTTCTGACAACTCCTGTCCCAAGATTAAAAAAGGTTGTATTCAAGAGCCATTGAAAGCTTTCCTGCGGAATGCAAGCACTGACAGTCTTATGCAGGAATCTTCATACAGCTTTGCTATGGAGTCCTTCAGGGATCACTTTGGGCAGGAATGGGGAGCCTGTGCCCCTCCAACTATTGGAGGACTGTAACTGCCATCAGCCCTAGCCAGCCTGGGGAATGGCCAGGGATGATGGGAGTAGTGGTCCAAAATCTGGAGGGCTGCAGATTTCCCAGTCATATTCCAATCTATTCAAATCATGACTCCTAATTCCCAGTTGACCATTTGTAGGCTCCATTGTTTCTTGACCGATCCTAAGAGATAGCGGCACAAGATCCATTGCAATTAGGGATGGGGCAGAAATTTATTCCAGTCCCCATTCAAAGGCAAGCCTACCTAATTCGCCCTTCCCAAAACAATGAGTCAACCGAAACACAACCATCCTTTCAAATCTGCACCTCTCCAGATTTTTGCAGTTCTCCTCCAGCCAAGTGTACCAAATAAAATGCATATACCAAGGTAAAGTATGCAATCAAATGCTCACGTAACATAGAAGCATGCATTGCATTAGGGAGAATTCATTTGCAAAAAATGTGTGTTCTAGCCAAAGCTGGATACAAATATGTGATCATTAGGAGGAATTTGCTGATGAATCTTCAAGAGGATTTTTTAAAACAAGAATTTGCAAACTGATGCGGAAATTAAAGAACTGCACTTTGGAAAAATGAGAAATGGAGAGAAACCAAAATGGATAGATTTTCTCTTTCCTAATTGTAACGGCAAAAGACAAGCTGAGTTCAGAATTCAGCACTGGAACCTTTTGCATCCAGCCTTCCCCAAGTTGGTGCCCCCCAGCTGTTCTGGACTGCAGCTCCTACACATCTGAAGGGCACCAGGTTGGGGGAGGCTTCCTCCGCTCTCTCCCACCAGATCCACTGTACCTGAATTCTATTGAGGCCAAGGAAAAGCTTCTGCAGCTTCACCAAGCAATGCAAATTGTTCAGTTCTCTCAGGCGGTTCTCCTCCAGGTGAAGTGCCACCAGGGAGCTCTGCTTAGCAAACGAATTCTCGTGGATTGCTTTGAGTCGGTTATGATCCAGCACCAATTCCTGTAGAAGCTGCAGGCCATCAAGCCCCTCGATCTGGCTGATCTCGTTGCCTGCAATGGAAAGAGCAAAGGATGTGGGGTGTAACAAAAGCAGTCAAGTACAACACTTCCTGTTTGCCCAGAGCGGACACACAGGGGGATGTTACTCCAGCCAGGAGGACTTCCTGTCACACCTGGTCTCCCCCTGCTTGTGACCAGGTAGATGGGCGTGACCCTGTGAGACCCTGTAAAAAGGGACAGTCACGCAGCCATCCTCCTATTGCTCTGTTGACTTCTTCAACTCTTGATGCTGTTCTCTTGATGTATTTTGCTGTCTGCTGGCTCTCAGCCAGCAGCACATGGGCTCATATCCCTACATGGGATGAACCCACTCTCTTTCCTGTAACTACAAGCTAAAACCTGCCTTCAGGGAACCTACTGTGAACTGAATGTAAGTAAACTTCTTGTTATACTTTTAAAGAAGACTGTTGTGTCTTTGTTCTTTTGAAGAGGGAACAAAGGGGATTTACCAGGATCAAAACCAATCTGGACAAGCCAGATTGGATTGCTTAAGTTAAAATTTACCTACGAAAGAGGACTTTGTATTTTTATTTAGTTTGTTTTTTATTGTAATGTATTATGAAAAGTCTTAATAAAACCTTATAAAATACAACAGACACAGAAACACACCTATGCACAGTGCTATTTTTCTAGAAAAAGAGGTGCTGGAACTCACTACGAATCCTTGTTCTCTTATATTGGCAATGGCACCTACCTGAGAGGTGCTGGAACTGAGTTCTTGTGAGTTGTTGCTGGAAAAAAGCCCTGTATATATACACACAGAGACACACACACACAAAACCCCACAGATCAACTGGTCTACCTCTGGCCTTGTCTAGAAGTCTGCAGTGGCTTCTGGGAAGCGAATGGGTAACATTTAGTTGGGGATGATATATACTACAAGCTGAGTCTGCAACCAAATGTTGCTGTGCTCCAACTTAGGGTTCCAGCCCACCCCCCAGACGTCCTTACAGACCTCTCTTCCATCTCCCCTCCCCCCCAAAAAGGTATTGTGTGAACACATGACAATGACTGTTTATCCAACTGTTGTTACTTACCCTGTAAGAACAGAAACTTCAGGTTTTTTAGCCTGCTAATCTGCAGCGAGGCCAAACTGGCAATCCCATTGTAGCCCAGGTGGAGAACTTCTAAGCTCTCCATGATCGGAGGCAAGCTTTCATTGGCTCCCATGTCCCTGAAACAACAAGGGGACCATGTTAGGGGACAGAGCTCAGCCGCCAACTGCCAAGAAAGAAATTTACATACCGCTTCCCCCCACCCCAATGCACAGAGTTTTGCTAGAGCTTTGAAGCAGGGCTGGGCGAGGACACCCTGCTGCTGTTAAAACAGCGGTGCTGGAACCCCCACCATGGACTTCGGGCATTAACATGGAAATCCACTCTTCCCCCAGCAAAATGCCTGACAGGAGGAAAAGTGGAACAGCTGGAAACCGCTGTTTGCTTCTATTTAGTAAAAGTTTCATGATGACCCCTTGGCAACAGCTCTTTGCTGCCAGGGCAAAGTGGAGCAAGACATCAGAATGCAATACTTCTGCCGCTCTGCATAGGAAAAGTCAGGGATCGGCCAAATGGAGGTTACTTCTGAGGTTTCGGCGCACTTCCTTTTTATGGGTCTGGCATGCCAGGTTATCCTGCCAACCTAGCACTTCGAAAGCACATCAAAGTGCAAGTAGATAAATAGGTAGCACTCTGGCGGGAAGGTAAACGGCATTTCCGTGCACCGCTCTGGTTTGCCAGAAGCGGCTTAGTCATGCTGGCCACAGGACCTGGAAGCTGTACGCCGGCTCCCTTGGCCAATATAGCAAGATGAGCGCCGCAACCCCAGAGTCAGCCACAACTGGACCTAATGGTCAGGGGTCCCTTTACCGTTACCTATGCCAGGTTAAGTTAACTGAGGTCTAGCGCCGAGGGCCTTCTGGCGGTTCCCTCGCTGCGAGAAGCCAAGTTACAGGGAACCAGGCAGAGAGCCTTCTCGGTGGTGGCGCCCGCCCTGTGGAACGCCCTCCCACCAGATGTCAAAGAGAACAACAACTACCAGACTTTTAGAAGACATCTGAAGGCAGCCCTGTTTAGGGAAGCTTTTAATGTTTAATAGGTTATTGTATTTTAGTGTTTTGTTGGAAGCCGCCCAGAGTGGCTGGGGAAACCCAGCCATATGGGCGGAGTATAAATAATAAATTATTTATTTATTTATTTATTAATTATTATTATTATTATTATTATTATTATTACACAGCAGCGCACCTAGGGGAGTGTTCCTGGGTGCATTATCAGCAGGAAGCTACAGCCATTCCTGGCCCCTTGACAGGCGTACCTGGAGAATGCGCGTTTGTTTGCAAACTCACCGGTCATATTCCTACATCGCATTTTTAGGTGTTGCAAAAGTTGGGTGCCAACCCTGCTCTCTGCCAAGTGTTGGCAAGAGACTATGAGGTTCCAGGAACTCACCCAGGGTTTTTGTTCCTTTGGGGAACTGAAGATGTAGCAGGGACTATCATAGCTTTAAGAAATATGGGTTATTCACCCATTTACACCTTCAGTCTGCATGGAAGGAGTCCAAATCACGCCCCTTAAGAGGTGCCACCTGAGGCAGCTGCCTCATCCGGCCTCACGGGCAGACTGTCTGTGCTCTAAAGCACAAAGAGCAAACACTTCCGATGGCCATTGCTATGAGAATACTCATACACAGAAGAGGCCTGTGATGATTACTGAAAGCAGGCTGAAAGGGAGGAGTTAATTGCCTTAAGAAGGAAAGGTCATACTGATACCCCGCGAATCAGACAGTGGAATTAAGCAGTTTTTAATTAACTAAAGGGTTCAAGGACTTAATACCCCGACTGATAAGCCTGATTAAGGTCTTTCGGAGATATCAGACCTGCAAAACCCATGCATATCTTTGGCCAGATGTTTCTGAGAAAAGCACAAAAGCCTCACTGTATACCTGGAACAAACTGACAGAGGAGGAGGCTGGACAAAGCAGTCTGATTTTCATAGATTAAGCAGATATAAGGGGCTCACGCGTCTGGGACAAAAGGCCGAGATGCAAGAGAGATTCCATTTGTTTTCTCTTCGTGCCTCTGCCAGGAACTTGTCCACAGCATCTCAAGGCCTTCGTTTACCAGTCTGGGTCATTCACACACCAGTTCCACTCCTCTGCACCCCCATCAGAATGTGTCCCAGAAAAGGTTCCAAATGGAGCTGTTGACTAGGGGGACCCAGGGTGTCTGACTTGGGAAGCAGGCAGCCCCCACTGCAAATGTGTAGAACTGGTTCTCCCTCCAGAGACCAACCTCCCGAAGGGGATGTAACAGCTAAAAATTGGCCGCTGTTTCTTTAATGCTAAAAGAACTAAGTCAGCATGAGTCAGCGGCCTACAATGACTCATGCAACCTTTCACCACATTGTACCTGTATAGATAGAGTGGTCAATGTTAGTGTTGGGTTGGGTTGGCTGGATGGTAGAAAGCTGGTTGCATTTGATGTGTGTAAAAGCTGTTGGTCATGGTTGGAGAAGAAGACTTTTTAAAGAATAATAGCAGCAATACTCTGTAAGAATACTCTTTCTCAAAGACTCTTTTGTGCCAACTAAGGTCTGAGGACTAGGCAAAGGAGTAAAAAGGAGGTCAGAACCTTTTCTTTTTCAAACAGGGGAAGCACCATCCATCTGGGTTTCACAAAGCAACGGTGCTTCTAGATCGGCGTCAGAACACCCATCCATCTTCAGCAGCTCCTGCTGGACTTATCTACGACATACCTGTTGCCTTTAGAAGATCCTTGCTGTCCGTAGCCACTGGATGTCACTTTCTGGTACAGCAGCTGCCTGTTGGTTAAGTGATTTGAAACCTTCTGCCTGGGAAGGATCGACTCGATGTGATTGTAGTTGAGGCAGAGGACCTGCATAAAAAAAGGGAGTCGGAGGATATCAGGTGAATTCAGTTTGGCCATGTAAAAAGGACCCATAACTGACCGTCTGCATTGGGTTGGACCAGATGACCCCTGGCATCTATTTCAACTCTATAATTTTCTATGATTCTATGGCCTAGGATGGGGCAAGTAGCACAAACAGGGAATAAAGACAAATCCACAGTTCTGACCTGCTTAGTCCTAGGATGTCGTGGACTGGTTAGATGCAGAAGAATGGTGAGAGTGACCAGCTGGGGAACCCCCCAGGGAAGAAGGCTCAGAACAAGGGGAGTGGTGATGGGACAACGATGAGGGGGCAGAGGGAGAACTCCCAGAATCAGAAGAGGCAGGAAAAGGGCGGAGAAGAGACATGCAGGCACAGTCTCCAATTGCTTGGGGAAAATCATGGAGTGGAGGGGACTTGGTAAAGGTAAAGGACCCCTGGATGGTTAAGTCCAGTTGAATTTGACTATAGGGTGTGGCCCTCATCTCCACTTTCAGGCCGAGGGAGCTGGCATTTGTCCACAGACAGAAGCCAGAGCACACAGAAATGCCGTTTATCTTTCTGCCGCAGTGGTACCTATTTATCTATTCACACTGGCATGCTCTTGAACTGCTAGATTGGCAGGAGCTTGGACAATGCAACGGGAGCTCACTCTGTTGCATAGATTCGAACTGCTGACCTTCTGATCAGCAAGCTCAAGAGGCTCAGTGTTTTAGACCACAGTGCCACCCGCATCCCTACTTAGGCAGCTGTGAGGAGGTGGGAGCCTTCAGTCTCAAGAGCTGCTTAATTAAGCCTGACACTCCTATGCCGATCACGTTTTGGCTAATAAAGAGTTAACTTGCACAGTGTGATTTACTGCTGCCTCACTCCTGACAGCAGCCTTTTGAGCCGGGATGGGAAACCTGTGGCCCTCTGTATCCAGCTCCCATCATCACTGACCACTGGTCCAGGCTGGATGGAGCTGATGGGAATCCAAGAACGTTTGCAGGGCTGCAGGTTCCCCATCCCTTCTCTAGAACTTCTGAGGCTACTACCCCTGGCTGCTACTATCCTTGACATTGCAAAGCAATGTATGAACTTCACAGCATTCACCCTTATAATAATCTGTGGAGGAGGAGAGAACAAAGACTGAGACGCAGGACTGAAAACTGGGGCATAGTTGCAGTAAATGGTAATAATTTTTTTAAAAGTAAGTCTGAAATAGCGCTCACACACCCACACCAGGGCCATCTATATCTGCACTCTATTCCCTGCGAATGAGAGGGGAAGAATAGGAAACATAGATGACTCACCTTGATGTTAGGGAGGTAGACCAGACCACTGAAAGAGGTGAGGTTGTTGTTCTGCAAATTCACGCTGGTGATGTTCTTAAACTGGTCTGCTGGCGCAAGATCCACCATTCTGAGTCAAACAAAGGAAAGAAAGAAAGAAGACATTTAGAGAGAGCGGATGGTAAATAAAACTTGATGCTGTTTCCCGCCCTGAGGCATGCTCTAAGGAAACACCGACAGAGCTTTTCTTTCCCTTTTCAAAGCAAATGGAAAACATTTTGGGAATTATAGGGACAGAACTACTTAAATCGTATAGAAATTTATTTATGTGTGCTACTACAGCAGCAAGAATGTTACTTGCCCCAAAATGGAAAGAAGCAGAAGTCCCAACAAAGGAAAAATGGATACAAAAACTCATGGAATATGCAGAAATGGGGAGACTTACCAAAGAATAAAAAATCAAGATAACAAACTTTTTTATAAAAGAATGGAAATGGTTTATTGATTATTTACAGATAAACTGCAAACAGATAAAAATTATTATAATAACCTGCCGTTTTAGCAAGAGTATATATTTAAAGTAGATAAACAAGTGAGCAAATTAAATGAATTTGGATATGCAGAAGATATAAAAAACAATAATAACTTTAAGTAACTGCAAAAAGAGGGGGAAGGAAGCCAAGTTTTGAAATGTTAAAATGACTGTAAAATTAAGGAAATGTATAAACCTGAAAAGCATAAATAAAAATTAAAAGAGAGAGACAGAGAAAGAAAACATTGGTCTAGGAACATAGAAAGCCTCCTTACTCCAGGGCAGACCAACTGGTCCAGCTAGCTCCATATTGTCTTCTCTGACCACCAGCAGCAGCAGCCCCTCTCCAGAATCTCAGACAGAGGCTTTCCATGTCTTCTACTCATTATCTATTTAACTGGAGATGGTGGCGATGGAACCTGGTACCTTCTGTGTGCAAAGGCTGTGCTCTGTCATTGAGCTACACTCCCTCTCCAGGCATGCAAGCAGTGGCATAGCAAGGTCAGGTGGTACCCGGTACAAAAAAATTCTTGTCACCCTCCCCCACATTGAATTTTTAAATATATATTTTTTGCCTGGTTTGACTTTATTACATTTTTTTTGTGGGGGGGGGGGACAGAGTTGTTGAGCTTTTTTTGCCTTGCAACGAGGAGTCTACCTGAAACCCTACAGGGCAGAGTCTACCTGACTCTGTGAAGGAGACCGCACCCACCTTGCTCCGCTCCTGCATGCAAGTCCAGCTTAGACCAGTCCCAACCACTGCATGTTTCATACACACACACAAATCAAGGCACCAGCCCTTTCATTAAAAGCAGCCAGTTCCCAAAAGCCTGCTGGAATAAGGAGGTCTTCTTCACATACCAGTGGAAGGACAGCAAGGAGGGAGCCAGTCTGGCTTCTCTAGGGAGCTTCCCATCCCTAGCCAGGCATGATGGGAGCTGTACTTTTTAAAGGGATTCAGGGACAATCAGTGGTAAGCGCCGATGTGCGGTTTTAGGAACTCTGCTGACAAACTTAGCTGGGCAGCTGCCCACGGTCCTTGTCACTCGTGTTAAAAATATTACTGACCTGATCATAGAAGCCGTCCAATTTAATTCTTGCATTTTGCTGAAGTTGGAATGGCCCAGTCTTTCCGCAACCATATCCGCATTAAGTTTGCCCCCAAATAAATCTTTAGCGTTTTCAGTTTCAGCTGCTTCCTGCATTGAGGACATTAATTTATTTATTTTTAACTGAGAGCCGAAATTAAAGTTAGAAGATTGAAGCTGGATGTTGGAAGATTGAGGAGAGAAGAAGAAAGTCGTTATTCGCAGAGTGTACACAGCACATCTGTGTTCCGTTCCTTCCTCCTGGGCTGTGTTCAGAAAGTGGTGTTGGGGGGTGAGTGTTCAGACCACTGGGGTCTCACTTGTGGGGTGACTCAGGGTTCCATTCTCTCCCCCATGCTTTTCAACATTTACATGCAGCTGCTGGGAGAGATCATCAGGAGGTTTGCGCTGGGTGTCCATCAATATGCGGATGATACCCAGCTCTACCTCTCAAATCAGAACCAGTGAAGGTGGTGAAGGTCTGGAGGCAGTTGGAGGATGGATGGCAGCTAACAGATTGAGGATGAATCCTGACAAGACAGAAGTACTGTTTTGGGGGGACAGGAGGTGGGCTGATGTGGAGGACTCCCTGGTCCTGAATGGGATAACTGCCCCTGAAGGACCAGGTGCATAGCCTGGGAGTCATTTTGGACTCACAGCTGTCCATGGAGGCGCAGGTCAATTCTGTGTCCAGGGCAGCTGTCTACCAGCTCCATCTGGTATGCAGGCTGAGACCCTACCGGCCCACAGACTGTCTTGCCAGAGTGGTGCATGCTCTAGTTATCTCTTGCTTGGACTACCTTTGAAGGCGACCTGGAAACTACAACTAATCCAGAATGTGGCAGCTAGACTGGTGACTGGGAGTGGCCGCCGAGACCACATAACAGTGGTCTTGAAAGACCTACATTGGCTCCCAGTACGTTTTTGAGCACAATTCAAAGTGTTGGTGCTGGTCCTGAAAGCCCTAAACGGCCTCGGTCCAGTATACCTGAAGGAGTGTCTCCACCCCCATCGCTCTGCCCAGACACTGAGGTCCAGTGCCAAGGGCCTTCTGGTGGTTCCCTCACTGCGAGAACTCAACAATTTTTGGGGTGTCCTGCTTTTTCCTTTTTGAAATATGGCAACCCTACATTTGCCCCAAGGTCCCAATATTCAACACAATATTCAACAAAGCACAATATTCAACACTGACTCTGTATTCTCTGATTGGGGCTGACTGCCTTCTTTGCTTATAAGACATACAAGTTTTATACATATCCTTTATATAGAAAAGGAGCTCACCACTGCAGTGCCGTCCAAGGCTTTCAGAGATGGGATATGGAAAATTACAAAGAGGCGGTAGTTATCCTGCTTCCAAACTATCAGGTTTCCATACATGTCCAGGATGACCAGATTGTTTAGACCCTGGAAAAGGAGGCTGGTGTTATCAAGCGTCTGGTTCTCCCACTTTCCACCATTCCACTGTGTGAACCCTACCAGTAAGGGGTTGGATGCTCCAAGCTTAGACCGCATGGCTTAAGCAAGCCATCTTTGTGTTTCTATACAATTTAGAAACTAAGTCTTAGTGCCTGTGTTTTCTTACTGCTGTATGGAAAAGCACATGAATCTGACCTTTAAAGGGTATGTAAGTAAACCAATTTTAACCTACCAAACTTGTGATTTCTTTCTACATTAAGGGAAGTAAGGGGAACTTTGGAAGCAACTTAGAAGGGGATATCTTTATCAGTGTAACAGCTTATATTTCCACGTGTTACTTTGCTGTATATTTTGTGATTTTAAATCTCTACTGGGGCTCTCTCACCAAAGAGGACTTGCCCCAAACCTGGATCTAGGCATACGGAGAATTCTATTTTTATAACAGTACCATATTTTATATTTAACAAAATACCAAAAACAAGAATTTCAAAGAATAGCTGTGTTTCCACTCGAGGGGGAACGGACTCAGTGGTTCACAATCCTTTCCCTTTGGCATGACGCTACACACTCACAAGAGTTTCATTCAGGTAGGTAGCCGTGTTGGTCTGACGCAGTCGAAATACCGTATTTTTCGCTCTATAAGACGCACCAGACCACAAGACGCACCTAGTTTTTGGAGGAGGAAAACAAGAAAAATAATATTCTGAATCTCAGAAGCCAGAACAGCAAGAGGGATCGCTGCGCAGTGAAAGCAGCAATCCCTCTTGCTGTTCTGGCTTCTGTGATAGCTGTGCAGCCTGCATTCGCTCCATAAGACACACACACATTTCCCCTTACTTTTTAGGAGGGAAAAAGTGAGTCTTATAGAGCAAAAAATACGGTATATAAAAAAATTGTCCAGTAGCACCTTAGAGACCAACTCAATTTGTTGTTGGTATGAGCTTTCATGTGCATGCACACTTTTTGAGATACACTGAGTGAGTCACCAGACCCTTATATATAGTGGGAGGGTGGGGTGGGGTTTTTCTCAGGAGGGTAGTAGGAGATGGGTGATTGACTTTCATTCACGCTTTTAAAGTGGCGATGTCCCGTCCCCCCCTTTACCTTCAACTGATATATTTCTTGGTTGGAGGAAACGTAGTTGTTGCTTATGTAGAGTTCAATGAGCGCATAGGCTTTTTGCAAGCCCGCCAACGAAGTGATCCGGTTGTTCTCCAGAGAGAGATAATGGAGGTGAGACAAGTTATCAAAAACATTCCTCTCCAGGCTGGTGAGGTGATTGTTGTTGGCGCTCAACCTCATGAGTTTGCAGAGCTTCGAAATGCCTGGGGAAGGGGAAGAAAGAACGTTTCTGGCGAGAGCTGTGACACAAGGGAACGAGCTTTCTCCATGGCTGCTTCCATACTGTGGAACTCCCTCCTTTAACAACAACAACAACAACAACAACAACAACAACAACAACAACAATAACAACAGTGATGAAGCCCAAGTCCTTCCTGTTCAGACAGGTCTTTGAAAACTGAAGTGCCGATCACCGGGCTACCGTCAAGGCGAGCTATCTTAACTGCTGGTTCTAAATGTAAGGGTAAAGGGTAAAGGGTAAAGGGGACCCCTGACCATTAGGTCCAGTCGTGACCGACTCTGGGGTTGTGGCTCTCATCTCGCTTTATTGGCCGAGGGAGCCGGCGTACAGCTTCCGGGTCATGTGGCCAGCAGGACTAAGCCGCTTCTGGCTAACCAGAGCAGCGCATGGAAACGCCGTTTACCTTCCCGCCGGAGCGGTACCTATTTATCTACTTGCAATTTGGAATGCTTTCCTTTTTAATAATAATAATAATAATAATAATAATTTTTATTAACAGGCCAATCACATCACATTATCCGAATCACATTAGTTCCAAATTATACAGCCGAATTTTAAATTTTGTTGGGGGTACCCATACATCAAGCTCCGGACGAGTCCAAACATCACTTATATTGCTGCATTAATTAAACAGTTCTATCCAGTTCAATCCAGATAGTCCTTTATTACTTTCTTCATCTTCTTGTTGTTATCGTATATTCCTTTCTCTGCGATCTCTGATAATTTTCACAAGCAGATTGGAAACAGACATGCTCTGTGTGGGTTTTGTACTCTCCAAAGATCATATCGCTCAGGGACAGCCGCTGTTCCTCGCTTCCATAAAAAAATAAAAATTAATCTTCGGTCTGTCCTTTACTTTTCTCAGACTTGCCCAGTATATCAGGAGGCTCTGTCAGGTCAAAATTACATTCCAGCAATCCTTCTCATTCCAATGGTCCTGATTCTCCTCCCCCTGTCCTTCTTTCTCCGGCAAGCCTGTCTTGGTGAGACGCCATTTTTTGACTGTGTCATAGAATTTTCCTCCATTCTCATTGTTTACCAATCCTTTCTTTAGCTATAATCCATCCCACACAGTTTTTAACTTCCTGCTTGTGATTAGTAAAATGCAACGATCTTGTTTCTTTCTGGGGTGAAGGGTTATTAATATCATATAGTACAAAGAAAAAAGGTTTTCCCCCTTCATTCCAAACATACAGTCTCTTAATGGTGATTCATCAGAAGATTTACTTATCCGTCCGTCACTCCCAGTCACAGAGATCCATTAATCAGCAGTCTTATCTTTTGAGCGTTACTTGATGTATGTGCTTCAGCTTCATTCCAATCGTATGTTTCCAATTATAATTCCGAGCTGAAGCTAACCAGCACGCACTGATTGGAATCGGCGTCAGGAAGAGCTGACTGCATCGAGGGCTCGTGCCAAGTGACCGGCACCCCCAGACCTTGGATCTGGGGGTGCATTGTGGACACCGCTGGCAAGGCAGCCCCCCATCTCCTTGGGGGGTAGGAAGACTGCATACTTCCCATAGCAGCCTCTTAATTACCTTGTATGGGTCAGAGAGATGTTACTGTTGGCCATCTTCCAATGCGCCACCTGGTGGCCCCCCCGCACTTTGGAGTGCTTTCAAACTGCTAGGTTGGCAGGAGCAGGGACCGAGCAACTGGAGCTCACCCTGTCGCGGGGATTCAAACCGCCGACCTTCTGATCGGCAAGTCCTAGGCTCTGTGGTTTAACCCACAGCGCCATCCACAACAACAATAGTTGTTCAGACAGGTCTTTGAAAACCGAAGTGCCAATCACCGGGCTTCCGTCAAGGCGAACTATCTTAACTGCTGGTTCTAAATGTATTTTGGTGTATTTTAACTCTTCCTAGAAATGTGGAGTCAGAAGGTGTCCCATGAGTCATCTAGACCAACCCCTGCAAGGCAAGAATCTCAACTAACCAGAAATATTGCTCTTAACCAGTTTTTCACTATTACTTTGCATTTGAGAACAATGTTTTGTAGACATTGGAAGCCACCTTGAATCCTGGCTTGGGGAAAAGGCGGTACAGTTGTACCTCGGAAGCCGAACGCCTTGCGAGATTAACCTTTTGGCTCCCGAATGCTGCAAACCCAGAAGTGATTGTTCCGGTTGGCGAATGTTCTTTGGAAACTAAACGTCTGTCATGGCTTCCGTGGCTTTCGATTGGCTGCAGGAGCTTCTGCGCATAGATAGAGTGCTTCTGCGCATGCGCGTGGCACGATACAGCGCTTCTGCACACACGCGGGGCGAAACCTGGAAGTATACACTTCTGGGATTGCTGCGTCTGTATCCTAAAAAACACAACCGGAGACTGACGTAACAAGAGGTACGACTGTACTGTTAAAACGGAAAGAGGTCAAACGATCGCAAGAGGTGCTGAAATTTTGGGAGGTTGGATAGTTGCAATGGAATGGTCTTGGTGGTGGGGTGCACATTTTTATTCTTATTTATATATGATTATTACTTTGACAAAGTAAAATAATAATAGTAATAATAATAATGATGATGATGATGATGTATGGAAGTGAGAGCTGGACCATAAAGAAGGCTGATCACCGAAGAATTGATGCTTTTGAATTATGGTGCTGGAGGAGACTCTGGAGAGTCCCATGGACTGCAAGAAGATCAAACCTATCCATTCTGAAGGAAATCAGCCCTGAGTGCTCACTGGAAGGACAGATCCTGAAGCTGAGGCTCCAGTACTTTGGCCACCTCATGAGAAGACCCTGGAAAAGACCTTGATGCTGGGAAAGATGGAGGGCACAAGGAGAAGGGGACGACAGAGGACGAGATGGTGGGACAGTGTTCTCGAAGCTACCAGCATGAGTTTGACCAAACTGCGGGAGGCAGTGAAAGACAGGAGTGCCTGGCGTGCTCTGGTCCATGGGGTGACAAAGAGTCGGACACGACTAAATGACTAAACAACAACAACAATAATAAACAAACAACTGTTGTTGAGACACTTCATTCCGAATCTGCGAGAAAGAGACAGAGGATGGTTACGGGTGGCTGTCCTGCCCACCCTCTAACTTAAATCCTGACTACACCCATGGACCCAGAAACAATTCAGAATCCAGTGCCATCGTGTATCATGGGCCCTGAAGTGAAAGCATTCTGCACCAGCTGCCCTTTCTAAGCGCCGCTTCTCCAAGGCGGACGATCATGTGACGCCTGTCTCCTCCAGGAAATGGCAAAGCTCTTGCAAAAGCTGCTGCTGTGCAGAAGTACTCCTGGCCCTGGCCTCCTCCCTGGGAGCAGAGTCCAGGAACGCCCAAAGCTGTGGATATTCAGAATGGAACATGCAAAATACCTTACCCTCGAGGGTTGTGATGCAGTTTCCATCTACCGTGAGCTCCTCCAGATTTTGACAAGTATCCAGCCCTTCTATTTTAGTGAGGTTGTTGTTGCTAAAGGATGCCCACCGCAAATTCTCCAGTTTGTCCAAGCCACTGATTCTGCTGAGATGTTGCCCGTCAAGGTCTAACACCGTGATCTGTTAGGGCGGGGAGGGGGGAGAGAGGAGAAAACACAATCATAACTGTATAACTCTGCTGAATCAATGAATTCGGGATTCTAGCTATGAGAGTCATCAGTGCACATGATGTTTGGTGCACAGCCTATCCTACACTGAACGACAGACAGGAGCATATTTTATCTCATTGAATTTCACTGAGTCTTTTCTTCTTGTATAAAGCTACTAACAACTGTAATAAATAATAATACAGTGGTGCCCCGCAAGACGAACGCCTCGCAAGATGGAAAACCCGCTAGACCAAAGGGTTTTCCGTTTTGGAGGCGCTTCGCAAAACGAATTTCCCTATGGGCTTGCTTCGCAAGACGAAAATGTCTTGCGAGTTCCTGCGGGTTTTTCCCCCTCCCCCCCTTTTTCTAAGCAGCTAAGCCGCTTATCAGCTGATCCGCTAAGCTGATAAGCCGCTAAAAGCCGCTAAAAGCCGCTAAACCGCTAATAGCGCTAATCTGCTAAGCTGTCAATGGGCTTGCTTCGCAAGACGAAAAAACCGCTATACGAAGAGCCTCACGGAACGGATTAATTTCGTCTTGCGAGGCACCACTGTACAGTGGTACCTCTGGTTGCAAACAGGATCCGTTCCGGAGGCCCGTTCGCAACATAAGCAGAACGCAACCTGCAACTGCGCAGCTGCAGGTCGCGATTTGTCACTTCTGCGCATGCGCGTGATGTCATTTTGTGCATCTGTGCATGCGGGGAAACCCGGAAGTAACCCTTTCCGGTACTTCTGGGTCGCCGTGGGACGCAACCTGAAAACACTGAAGCAAAAGCAAACGCAACACGAGGTACGACTGTAATGATAATAATAATCACTATTTCTATAGTTCAGTTTCTGTGAGTGTGTGTGCACATTGAGCGCTGCATTTTAACAATATGTACAGAGGCTAATACCTGCCTAAATTCCAACTGATCGCCAACATTTTAAAATTTCTTATTGACACTTTAAAAAAGGATAAACCACAAAACACAGTTCTGCCCTGCTGAATCATATCTCATTACTTGTTTTCATCCTCACAATAATGTGGGAATCTAGCTTCCCAGGATTTCCATTTTACAGAGGTGGGAGACTGAGGTAGTGAGACAGTGGTTTTCAAAAGATTCTCCAGTGGACAGGTAACTGAGGTGTGTTCTGGACCCATCTTTCTGAAACCCAGTAACTACCTCCCCGAGAACCCCCAGAGGTTTCTCTTTTCGCCTCTTGTTGCAATGCATATATGTTTTCAGCAAAAATGTGTCCTTCCCCCGATACGAATCACCTTTGGCACCGATGTCACCCAGTGTAATGTTGACACCATGGGCTGAAACGTCCGCCTCTCTTGGCAGCCTCTGTGAATGCGCTTCCCTTAATGTACAAAGAGCAGAACGCTATGCTCATCTGCCCAAATGTGTTCTCCTCTAGCTATGCTATGCGCCGCGCAACAAATCGAACTGACAGAGGAGCTTTTAACCTTTTCTACATGGCAAATTAACATGATTCTGGATGATGGGCCACAACACAGACTGTGACAGGTCGAGGTGCCTGAGGATCTCCCTGGACTGCCTTGTCCAATGGCCTTATTTTGTGGAACGGACTACGAACGGTGGGTGGTCATTGAGGAGGGAGAATGAGAACTGTGCCCCCGTGCACTATGCTGAAAGGAGCTGGACCTGAGGTTTCTCCAGAGAGCTTGGGAAATGGTTGCCTATCAGTCAGCTTGATGGGCCGTTAGCCTGACTGATCAGAGGAAGGCGGCTCCATTATAACCACAAACTGCTTACTCTGAGATGGAGCCACGGAAGGGTTTTTGGAACCGTCTGCTTTTATCTTACCTGTCGAACGCAAACTTTTCCGTTCCACCTGCTTCGTTCCAAAAATTCATTCCCAGTTCCCCCTACCCTTATTCAGAATAGCTGTTTCCACGAGCCACTAGGACCCAATAAAATTCCAAAAAAGTAGCAGCTAACTGCACGCTTATTTAATTAAAGCTAGTTTATTTACCGTATTTTTCGCTCCATAAGACGGCACATTTTTCCTCCTAAAGAGTAAGGGGAAATTTGAGTGCGTCTTATGGAGCGAATGGCGCTGAGCAGAAAAGGAGAGCTACGCAGCGCCCCTTCAGCGAAGTGGGAGGAGGAACGGAGCCCCTTCTGTTCCTCCTCCCGCTTCGCTGAAGGGGCGCTGCACAGCTCTCCCTCTATGCGCAGCGCCTGTCCTGGAAGCCGAAGGAGGAACAGAAGGGTCTCCTTCTGTTCCTCCTCCCGCTTCGCTTGAAGGGGCGCTGCACAGCTCTCCCTCTATGCGCAGCGCCTGTCCTGGAAGCCGAAGGAGGAACAGAAGGGTCTCCTTCTGTTCCTCCTCCCGCTTCGCTGAAGGGGCGCTGCACAGCTCTCCCTCTATGCGCAGCGCCTGTCCTGGAAGCCGAAGGAGGAACAGAAGGGTCTCCTTCTGTTCCTCCTCCCGCTTCGCTTGAAGGGGCGCTGCACAGCTCTCCCTCTATGCGCAGCGCCTGTCCTGGAAGCCGAAGGAGGAACAGAAGGGTCTCCTTCTGTTCCTCCTCCCGCTTTGCTTGAAGGGGCGCTGCACAGCTCTCCCTCTATGCGCAGCGCCTGTCCTGGAAGCCGAAGGAGGAACAGAAGGGTCTCCTTCTGTTCCTCCTCCCGCTTCGCTTGAAGGGGCGCTGCACAGCTCTCCCTCTCAGAGAGGGAGAGCTGCACAGCACCCCTTCAGTGACGTGCCTGTCCTGGCTTCTGCCCTTAGCCGTGTGCAGCCTCTTCGGGCAGGGGGAGCCTTCTTTTTTTATTTTTTATTTATTTATTTTTTTTTATAAAAAAATTTATTGGGTTTTCAGCTTTTTCAGACAAACACACACATATAAAACAAACACAAAACAAAACATCTGTGATTTCATAGTCTTACATTCATTACCTTCTTTCAGTGACTTCCCCACACCCCCCTACCCACCTTCCAATTTCATTAAGTATCTCAGCAAGTTATTTGTTCATTTCTCTTAAATATCGTTCATATCTTTCTTAAAGTTTATCATTTTTCCATTTTTACTTATCATATCCCATTATATACATTGAATCCTTTCTCTAAGGTCGGCCTAATTTCTCTCCCACAAATTCCTCGGTCTTTATATTAAACCAAAAATCATATATTGAACCAAAAATCATAATATTTCAGTTCTAGATCCCAGAGTCTTACCACCCTACACTCCCCTCCCTCCCCTACCCCGGTTTTTGCTCCTTCCCATATTTTTAACCTGGATTTCTCACATCGGAGGCCCTTAGGCCCCAATTAGTCTCTTTCCACCAATTTTGTTTATAGTCCTTTTTGTTGGTCTTCTCTTCTCGGAGGAATTCTGTCCCCAGTTCCTCATATTTTCCTCCTTCCAAATCAAACAGAAACAGTTTCTGTCCAGGATCGACAAATCTCCCCTGTTGCAGCTTAAAGAATAAGTCCCCATCAAACTTGTTCATTCTTTTATAGCTCGATATTCCAGTTATTCCAGGGACTTCCATCTTTCTTTGCAGATTTGTAATCCTTTGGTTGTCTTCTTCATTTCTTTTGTTCCCAAAAGTTACAGACTTTTGATTACTCTCTTCCTCCTGAACTCCCTCTTCTCCTTCTTCTTTTTCCCCCAGTTCTAAAGTTATCTCTTCTTCTGCAGCTGCAGGTTCTTTTTCCATCCGGTTAATTCCATCAACAGAGTTGCTTAGTTTAAGATTGAAGGTCATCAATTGTTCACTCATAGCCGAGCTCTGTTCTTGCAGAGCTCCCACCAAAAAAAACATTTTTTTTATCTCTGCCAGTAATTTTCCTTCAGCCGCCATTGCAATGTCTTTGGTTCCCTCCAGGGGGATTTCCATCATGGTTCTTTTCCAACAGTCCGTTACTTTGTTGTTCAAAATTAGTTTGTTTCCAGTGAATTTAATGTAACACTTTTAATCCGAAAATATATTTGTAGCACAGTTCCAGGTTTTAACTATCCGTTTGACAGCTCTTTTGACAGCTGTCAAACTCCTTATTCTTTCTCTCGGGTTCACACACAGGGCGCTGCCCGGGTTCGGGGGGGGGGGTCAGCCAGAGAAAACAAAAGAAAAAAAACCTCTGAAATTCCCCTCTCTTCACTCCAGCACAATTAACTTTTTAATCCAATTTATGAAAGCTTTTTCTTTAAACACCACAGTTTTTCCGACTTAGTGTTCCTCTCCTTACTTTAAGTCTTTTGGTGGGGGGGGGAGTGTGGACTTCCTTTTTGACACGTCCCCCGATCGTACTCGAATTCAGGAATAAAAACTTTTAGTGCCAAAATTTCCTTCTACTCACGGGTTGCTTTTTTCAGTCCCAATTTCAGGAAGAAAGACGGCGCTCTACGGTCATGGCTCGCGGCTTCGCTCCGCCGAGGTAGCGCTGAACTCTCAGCACCACGCCGCTCCCCAGTCCACTCCGCAGCCTTTAAAAAGGCTCTTCGCGGGTCGGGGAGGGCGCTTGAGGTGCCCACCGAGTTACCAGGTCCGCAAGCTTCCGCGCTTGCGGTTTTTAAGGGTCCCCGTGTCGCCGGCACGGCAAGACCCGTCCTCGACGGAGCCGATTCCCTCCGGGGCTCGGAGGGAATCCGCCATTACCCGTTCGCGCTATCCCGGAAGTCTCCCCTTCTTTTTTTATTTTTTAAATAGTATTTATTCAAATTTTAACGATTACAAAGAGAAAAAAAAAAACAAAAAAAGGAAAATAAGAAAAAAAAGACATAAGAAATACAAACAATTAAAAAAAAAAACAGATCAAACCTTTACATAGCTTTCTTTCCTTTGCTTATTTCCTTGACCTCCTCACACCTCCCTTTTTTGTATTCTAGTTCAATTAGATGTTTCAGCAAATCCTTTCCAGCTTTGTTTTTATGCTAATAATTTATCTTAATATACTGTAGTATATTAAATCAATTTTTACCTAATCCTTTATATCATTTCTGCTAAAACCACATAACTTCATTCCAACAACCTTCTAACATTCCTTAATTTTGCAATGTTTCTGTAGATAAACTTTAAATTTCCTCCAATCTTCCGCATGTAATGCTTTGAAGGAAAATGTAATGAAAATGATATATAGATGGTACATGACCCCAGTTAAACTTGCCAAAATATACCATTTGTCTGATAACAAATGTTGGAAATGTAAAGGAAATGAAGGAACATTCTTTCACCTCTGGTGGACCTGCCCTAGAGTGAAGGCCTTCTGGGAAATGATATATAATGAGTTGAAAAAGGTATTTAAGTATACTTTCCCCAAGAAACCAGAGGCCTTCCTCCTGGGTATTGTCGGCCAGAGGGTGATAAAGAAGGACAGAACTTTTTTCCTGTACGCAACAACGGCAGCAAGGATACTCATCGCTAAGCATTGGAAAACCCAAGATCTACCCACACTGGAAGAATGGCAGATGCAACTGATAGACTATATGGAACTGGCCGAGATGACCGGCAGAATCCGAGACCTGGGAGAGGAGAGGGTTGAAGAAGATTGGAAGAAATTTAAGATGTATTTGCAAAAATACTGTAATTTGGTTGAATGTTAAGAAGGATGCTAGATCATAAATAATTGAGCACCACTAAATTAGATGGAATTGGGATGACAAGTGAGAAATATAAACCTTCTGGAGAACTATTAGATTATATTTAAATGAACGGGGCACAAGAACGTAAACAAGATGATAAATTGCTGGTAAAAATTTACAATGATGTAAGTGGGAGCGGGAGACGTGAGGGAGTCCAAAGAAGTTATGAAACTATGTTATGATACATGTTATATTGTTTATTATTTTTACATTTGTATTTAAAAATTTTAATAATTTTTTTTTAAAAAAAAACAAATTTCCTCCAATCTTCCTCCACCGACTCTTCTCCCTGGTCTCGGATTCTGCCAGTCATTTCCTCCAGTTCCATATAGTCCATCAACTTCATCTGCCATTCTTCCCGGATGGGTAAATCTTGTGTCTTCCAATATGGGCAGGGGGAGCCTTCATCCCGCTGCCCTGAAAAGGCTTGGCGCGGTTATCTCAGAAGCCAGAACAGCCACACAGTATCCCAGAAACCAGATCCCTCTTGCTGTTATGGCTTCTGGGATTCAGAATAATTTTTTCTTGTTTTCCTCCTCCCAAAACTAGGTGTGCCTTATGGTCTGGTGCGTCTTTTGGAGCGAAAAATACAGTAATTCAACAAAACTTTATGAACTTGATGCAGTGATGCCAGCCTTCCAAAGGCTGACAGTTGTCTACACCTCCAGCAGCCCCCTTGCCTCTAGCACCCCCCTAAATCATCCTACTGAACCCCCTGGGGGTGCAGTATTGCCCACTCTGGGAGCCACAGCGTTAAAGAGACCCAGCTATCTTTTTCTCCTATGGAGTGGAGGAGAATCTGGTTCTAAGAGGCTTCTGCGGGAGAGTCCTCTAGAGTTAGAGAATGGCAATGGGGGTGCCACAGCAGGCCCCATAAGTGGTGGACCTGCTCACAAAATTTCAGGAGATCTGATTTTACGAGCACGTGGTATTTGATAAGGTTTTCCCCTTACCCGAGAAGGCCAGTTGTTCTGAAACACGTCCACTCTGTTCTTGCTAATCTGGGTCAGGATCACGGCCTGAGGAAGGATGCTCAGTATGCGAAGCCTGTCTTGGTCCGTCCGAGAATTCTCCACCAGAGACGCCTGGAGGAACGAAACCACCAGAATGAAGGCAAACAGCAAACGAACGTGCAGCGACGTAACCCAATCAAATCACCCTCGGAGACATTTTTAAAGCAAATGTGTGTGAGAGTGGGGATTTCCTGCCCTCTCCCAACCTTGCGAGAGCAGGCTCATTCCGCTCATTTCTGGGTAGGCCAAGCATACTTTCGTTTTTCTAAAAAGCTTGCAAGGTCGATGAAGAAACTCACTGCTGGAGAGACCATCAGCTTAACAGAAAACTAACTCTGCCTACCTCCAGTGGTAGGGAGCCTGTGGCTCTCCCAGCTGTCACCTGGACTGCAACTCCCATCATCCCTCGCTATTGGCCCATGCTGGCTGGGACTGATGGGAGATGGGGTCCAATAGCATGCAGAGGCTGCCCTTGAGACTGACCCAGAAACTCCAGCGGGTGCAGAATGCCGCAGCAAGATTCCTTACGGGGTCCTCGCCGCGGGATCACATTAACCCGGTGCTATACCAGCTGCACTGGCTCCCGGTGGAGTACAGGATCAGGTATAAGGTCTGGTTTTAACCTTTAAAGCCCTATACTGCCTAGGACCCTTGTACCTATGGGACCTCTCCTGGGTCTGCAGCTCAGAGTATGGGGTGATTGTGGAAATCCTGGTGGACATACATACAGGACCCAAATGGATCTCCTGCAGCATATCCTTCGCGCATTCCCTCTTGGGAATGCCCACCAAACAAAGTCTGGTCAGAATTGAGTAGACACTTCCAGACTTAACGCTAAATCCTGGCAAATGAGCCGCCCTAGCCACTAGAGGGCCTTGAAAATTTGTGTCCCGGGCTTCTTTTACTCGTCTACCCATGTACTGTCTGAAACTCAAAGGGCACGTGCGTTGTCAAGCGGGAAATATATTGGCATTATAGATAGATAGATAGATAGATTCTTTATTGTCATTACACAAGTGCAACATTGCACAAGTGCAACGAAATTGGATGCCATCCCTTAAAAACAACAAAAGCAAAACAACAACAACAACCAAACAAACCACATTCCAGCCACACCCACACCCACACCCATCAAACTCCCAGGTCACACTATCGAGTTACTGCATTTAAGAAGGCCACAGCTCTTGGATAGAAACTATTTTTCAGTCTATTTGTCCTTGACTTGATGTTTCTGTATCTCCTGCCAGAAGGCAGTAGTACAAACAGACTGTGTCCCGGGTGAGATGCATCCTGCAGGATATTGTTTGCTTTCCTAAGACAACGGGAACCGTACAGTTCTTCCAAAGATGGGAGGGGATGACCAATAATCCTTTGGGCTGTGGTTATGACCTTCTGGAGCACCTTCCTCTTCCTAGCTGTACAGCTGGAGAACCAGGCACAAATACAGTATGTGAGAATGCTCTCTATGGAGCCTCGGTAGAAGGACACCAGCAGTCTCTCACTCAGATTGTTCTTCTTTAAAAGTCTGAGGAAATAAATTCTCTGCTGGGCCTTCTTCACCAGAGCAGTGGTATTTGCGCTCCAAGTCATGCCCTGATCGATAGTCACTCCCAAAAACCTGAATTCCGCCACCCTCTCCACCCGTTCCCCGTTGATATACAAGGGCTGAATGTCCGCCTTTTTTTTCCTGTAATCCACCACCAATTCCTTGGTCTTAGCCGTATTAAGAGCCAGATTGTTCTCTCCACACCAAGCACAAAGCCGCTCCACCTCGTCCCGATAGGCGGACTCATCCCCTCCTGAAATGAGCCCCACCACCGTAGTGTCATCAGCAAACTTGATGATTTTGTTGCTGGAATAAATGGCTGTACAATCATACGTATAGAGAGTATAGAGCAGGGGACTCAACACACAACCCTGTGGTGAGCCGGTGTTAAGGCTAAGGGCTGTGGACATATGTGACCCTACTCTAACCCTCTGAGAACGTTCTGACAAAAAGTCCAAAACCCAGAGACAGGTGGAGTTGGAGAGTCCAATCGCCTCTAGCTTGGACACCAGTCTATGGGGGAGGATAGTGTTAAAAGCAGAGCTAAAATCCACAAACAGCAGCCTCACATAACTCCCCGGCTGCTCCAGATGGAACAGAGCAGCATGGAGAGTGGTAGTGATAGCGTCTTCCGTGGATCTATTATTCCCAGTTCTGCTACCCCACTCAGGGCCGTCTTTACCCGGGGGTGCAAGGGGTGCAGGGAACCCAGATGCCAAATTCTGGGGGGGCACCAGGCTCCTGCTGCTGAAGCCGCCTAAGCTCTTAACTATCTACCTGTTATGAAATAATAAATAATTTTGATGAAGCAAGAAAAACAAAATGCATATATATCTAGGTATTACTAAAATGTATACCTACTGTTTCACTAAAGGACTTTCAACTTTGTGCACTCATTTACCAAACATGTGCTGTGCCAGCGGTGGCACTTGTCATTCACAACAGCACCGTGCACATGAAATTTGGGGGTGCTGGGCGGATCTTTGCACCCTGGCGGCACATAGGCTAAAGACAGCGCTGACCCCACGATGCTTTGCTCCCCTCCCTCCAAAGGTTTTCCCATGAGGAGATGCCCCACGTGGGTCGAGAACTCTTTTTAATGTTGTACTTTAATCTAGTTTTTAAGTTGTATTTTAATCAATTGTTTTTAAGTTGTATTTTAATCAATTGTTTTTATACCTGGTGTTAGCCGCCCTGAGCCCGGTCTTGGCTGGGGAGGGCGGGGTATAAATAAAATTTATTATTATTATTTATTATTCCTTGCTGCTGCCTTAAATGATTAAACAAACCTGGACTGTCTAACCTGCGTGATTTTCGAGTCTGCCATGAACTGGATGGCAGCTGCCGCCTCGTCCTCAGTGATCAGAAGTCCGTCAAGGTGAGTCAGAGCCCTCAGCTGGCCAATCACACTCAAGCGTACAGAGGCTGGCTGGTGGGGGAGGGGAGAGAAAAACAAGAGTGGGATGACCTTGAATGGAATCATTCAGTGGTGTGGGATATATCTTCACTGAAGCAGTCAAGTACAACATTTTCCTGTTGCCTAGAGTGGACACACAGGGGAATGTGGCTCCAGCCAGGGAGGACTTCCTGTCGTACCTGTTCTGGAGCCACCTCTCCTTGTGTTTGACCAGGTAGATGGGCATGACCCTATCTGACTCTGTAAAATGGCTAGCCATGCCGCCATCTCCCATTTTTCCATTTTCTCCTTTCAAGCTTCTCTCTTTGTGATGGCCTGGGAATCCGATTCAGAGGCTGAACCTGAGGAATCCCAGCCTGCACAGGAGTCCCCGCCTCCAGGACCGGCTGAGCCGGGGCTGGGACTTGAACCTGAAGGGCCCTCACCTGTGCCGGATCCTCAGGTGCAGGCACCAGGTGAGTCTGCTCTGTCTCCTGAGGTGATGGAGGACCCATTGCCTGCAGGTGCTCCACTCTCAGCCCCGTCAGGGGAAGCTGAGGTTGCCTCTGGGTCTGGTGACCCTCCAGCCTCTCCTGAGCTGCAGAGGCTCAGGGCAGAGAGGCGGAGGGAACTAAGTTCCTGCAGGAGGAGTGCTCGCCTCCAGGCCAGGGGAGGCGAGTCACCTGGGGACCGGGGCCGCCCTATGCCTCGGGGCAGATAAAAGCCAGCCAGCCCCAGTCCCAGGTTGCGGGAGCAATGTTGTTGGTAGCCTGTTCCTGCCTGCACCCTGTCGTGCTCTCCTGCCAGAGTTCCTGACCTCACCCGACTCCCTGCCTTGGACCCAGCTTCAGCCTTGACGGACAGCCTCCATACCGCACCCTCAACCTTGGACTGGACTCGGACCATGCTGCACGGTAACCCCCCGGGACCAGCACACTCTTGGACCTCCTCTTCTGGCTCTTAGCCAGCACATGGCTTATCCTTACAGAGGATGGAAGCCACAAGGAAGAATGTCTGAGGCCCAGCTCAGACTTACCTTTTCTCTACAAATGTAACTGTAAGCACAAGATAAAGCCTGCCTTCAGATTACTGCTGTGAACTGAATGCAAGTAAACTTTACTCTTGCTTTTAAAGAAGACTATCGTGTTGTTATTATTTTAAGAGGGAAATAAAAGGGGAAACTTACCTGGAACAAGCCAGACTGGACAAGCCAGATTGGTTTGCTTAATTTAAACGATTCTAACGAATCCATCAACTTGCTTCCAGCAATCTGCAAGGGAATGTGCTCTTCTGCTTGCTCACTAGCGTAAGTGAGGAGGGATAATATTTAATCCATGTATCCTCTCCTACTTGCCTCAGGATTCCTGCAGGTGGTGGCTCCTATCCCAAAGTACAAGTTATCCCAGGCCCTGCATTGGTCACCTTCCATGGACAACTTAAGAACATTTGTGTTTACCAGGGCGTAGGGATGGAGGAAATATGCGACGCCGTTTGCATTTTATTGAGAAGCTACCAGATTTAGTCCTGCCTTATGGCTATATTGCTTTTAGTTCTTTTATTAGTTCTTATTTATGTTTTGCTGTTTATTCCTCTCTTTGGCCCATCTTATTGGGAAAGCAACGTATAAACGACTGAGGGTGCAATGAGATTAAGGGCCACTATCTGAACGATAATCTTGGTCATTTGATTGCCCTTTGATTGCTGTCTTTTTATTTTTATCAGGGGTCCCCTTTATTCCTTTATTGCTTGTTTTATGTTGCTATGGCCGTTGGCTAATATGAATAAAGTTTCTCCTAATCTTAATGTATAAAGAAGGCAACTGAATGGACAGCAAATGAAAGGAACAGCAAATGAAATTCAGCACGGCCTTCTCTAACGCACTACTATAATAATAATAATAATTAATAATAATAATAATTTATTATTTATACTCTGCCCATCTGGCTAGGTTTCCCCAGCCACTCTGGGTGGCTTCCAACAGAATATTAAAACACAATAATCTATTAAACATTAAAAGCTTCCCTAAACAGGGCCGCCTTCAGATGACTTCTAAAAGTCTGGTAGTTGTTTTCCTCTTTGACATCTGGTGGGAGGGCGTTCCACAGGGTGGGTGCCACCACTGAGAAGGCCCTCTGCCTGGTTCCCTGTAAATTGGCTTCTCGCAGGGAGGGAACCACCAGAAGGCCCTTGGAGCTGGACCTCACTGTCCGGGCAGAATGATGGGGGTGGAGACACAGGAGGGGAAAGTAACTTCTGCAACAGCATCATATCCAACACAGAAGTAGCTGCCGGTTGTGAGTAACCTCTGGCAACATCTGCAGGCCAGAAGCTCCCCATCGCTGCCGTTGTATAACAACACTCACAGCAGAAACAGGGAATTGTCCTAGTAGCATTAACAAAGACCTGTGCTAATGGGGCTTACTTGAAAGGCAGCACTGAAGTTAAAAAAAAAAAAAAGACCCCAGTTTTGTGGGGTTTTTTTTGTTTTGTTACAAGTTCAGCAGGAGATCTACCTTATGCCATGGGTTATGACGGATATCGAGACTGAGCACCATGGGGGTATGTTTCCGTAAGACGCCAATTTCCTCCCCGGCCTTCTTCAGCTGGTTCCAGCTTAAGTCCAAATACTTCAGTTTGTTTAGGCCTCTGATGCCCTCCAGGGTGATCACGTGGTTATGGCTGGCGTCAAAATATTCCAGGTTTGGCTGCAGCGGAAGTAAGAAGTGTAAGGATGACTTGAAAAGCAAGCAGCTAAGAAACTACCGTATTTTTTGCTCTATGACTCACTTTTTCCCTCCTAAAAAGTAAGGGGAAATGTGTGTGCGTCTTATGGAGCGAATGCAGGCTGCGCAGCTATCCCAGAAGCCAGAACAGCAAGAGGGATTGCTGCTTTCACTGCGCAGTGATCCCTCTTGCTGTTCTGGCTTCTGAGATTCAGAATATATTTTTTCTTGTTTTCCTCCTCCAAAAACTAGGTGCGTCTTGTGGTCTGGTGCGTCTTATAGAGCGAAAAATACAGTAATTTGTTTGCAGAACAATGTGCATGGTATTACGATTGTATTGGGTGGTTTGACAGTGGAACTGCATTTCTTGGTGCAGAAAGTACTGATCTGAAGTGTAGAGATCTTTCCTATTCTATTCTATTCTATTCTATTCTATTCTATTCTAGAGCATAGCTGTTTCCTTTTTTTTAAGGGAAATTCCCTTATTCTGAATAGGATTCCTTGCAAGAAAAGGGAAAAGTTGACAGCTATGTTCAAGAGGGTTCTGGAAGCTTCTCTGTGTGAAAGAAGCAAGCAGAAGGTTCATGATGTTTGGGTTATTCCTTCAGAGAAGCTGATGACAGCTGGCTTAAACTGGTTCTGTCATCTCTTCTGTCAAGGTCATGGAGACTATAATAATGCCAAAAGGAGCCTGGGTTTCATTTTCTCTTTCTATCTCTTTTCCTTCTGGTGTGGTGTTCTGTACATAGCATGCTTAGTGTTATTATAAGTTATTGCAAATTTAAGTTAAGTCTGCTGCAACTGGATTTTTTATGGACAGGGCCAATCCTGAATGTATTGGATTTGTGACCATTGTGCTCATTTGCCTTCAGCAGCAGTAAAGCTTTGCTGGATGAAATATTAATTGCCTCTGCTCTATTTCTTGAGAATCCTGCAACAGGTTTAAGTTTTTACTCTGCTAACTATACATTGGAGTTCTGCTCTGGATCAATATTGAGTAGAATTTCATGCCACGGTCTCCCTCGGAAAGTGGTAGACTCTCCTTCCTTGGAGGTTTTTAAGCAGAGGTTGGATGGCCATCTGCCAGGGATGCTTGAGCTGAGATTCCTGCATTGCAGGGGGTTCATCTAGATGACCATTGGGGGTCCCTTCCAACTCTTCAATTCTACGATCTATAAAGTCACACCAAAGGTTTTAAGCAGATAATTATTATATCCAATGATGTCCAAAGACTTGCGTTTCCCCGTGAAAAGCTCCCTTCACTCCAGGGCTTTTTCACTTTGTGCCTTAAATTTAATTTTTACAAACATACCCACTCTAATGAGAAAAAAATGTAGCCGCGTTACTCTTACCAGGTGGTAAACGTCATCTAAACAGGTGAATTCGTTAAAACTAATGATGAGTTTGCGAAGCCCGGTGAGCTTGGAGATGTCTCGGAGTTTGCTCAGCCTGTTTCCATGCAGATTCAGAATCTGCGTTGAAAGAGAAGAGGGGATTGAATGATCTTCTGAATGCAAGGCAGCTGCTACCCTGCCACTGAGCCACAACATCTGGAGGGTATCAGTTTGGGACTGAAACTTTTATTATGGGGTTGGGCTTCTGCACTGCTCTGCTGCATTGGTCCTCTTGCTTTGTTAAAAAAGAGAAAAAGAAAAAAAACCAAGCTCTGCCCCTTTTCAATATAATTGGGACAGTTCCATGTTTAGTCGCATCTGGCCCTAAAAAGCCTTGCTAGAAAAACTCTCCCCCCTTCACCATTGCAATGCAGAGGCAGTGTGGCCTAGTGGCTAGAGCAGGAGGCCAGGGGTTCATATCCCCACTAAGCTCGCTGGGTGACCAAGGCTAGTCACTATGTCTTGGCGTAACCTACCTCCCAGGGATGTTGTGAGGATAAAATGGAAGCCGGGGGCGGGGGGCGGGGGGCGGAGAACCACACATGATTGTTTGAAGAAATATGAGATATAAATGCAACAATACATTAAAAGACAATGAAGCTACATTCTCTTCTCCTTCCACCTCCACTGCCAGGAGATTCTTCAGTCTGACTCCTTACCACCATGCACCTGTGAAATCCTGACCTGTCTAGAGAGGTGCAAGGAGACTGGTGGTTTTTAAAATTTATTCCTTATTGAAGGGGGGGGGGGAAGAATTTTGTACCCAGTATAAAATTAGAAGTGCACAAGGTAAAAAAATAAAGATGTGCAAATAACAACAATGGTTCAGATACACTGTGTTAAAGAAAGAGAGACTCATACATACAAACTTATAAGCTTACAAGGTATATACCATATTTTTCACTCTATAAGACGCACCTTTTCCCTCCTAAAAAGTAAGGGGAAATGTGTGTGCGTCTTATGGGGTGAATGCAGGCTGCGTAGCTATCCCAGAAGCCACAACAGCAAGAGGGATCGCTTCGCAGCGAAAGCAGCGATCCCTCTTGCTGTTCTGACTTCTCCCCCTGCCCTGAAGAGGCTTGGCATGGCTATCCCAGAAGCCAGAACAGCAAGAGGGATTGCTGCTTTCGCTACGCTTCGCTGGAGAGGTGCTGCGCAGAGAGGGAGAGAATATTTTTTTTCTTGTTCTACTCTAAAACTAGGTGCGTCTTATGGTCGGGTGCGTCTTATGGAGCGAAAAATACGGTAGGTGGTGTGGCAAGGCAAAAACAAAAGTCCCCCCAACTTCAGGGAATGGGAAGAGTTTGCTGTCTCCTTTGGAAACAGCCCCGTGTCGCTTCGATTCTGCAAGAACACCGAGTAACAGAACCTGCTCACCATTATCTGACTGTAGATGTTGGCCTTGGCTACCGCCAGCACTGTCTTTTCATCCAGGCAAACGATTTTGGGCTTGGGCTTAATGATAGGCTTCATGCTTAGAACTTCGTCGTCGCGTTGCAAATCCCGAGAAAGCACAAATCCTGCCGAGTTTCTCCTTCCTTCCTCCCCGGTCACGTTGCTGAGTGACGAGAACAGAGGCTCCACTTTGACCTAGGCAGAAGACCCAGAGCTTTCTCTTTTTGCCACAGCTTGTTACTGCATTTCCTTTGTTTAACTAAACAGATATATAAACGAGCTAAGCGAAAGTCATAAAGATGCTTCAGTGCAACACTCAGCACAGGGGGTAGGGGGGGAAGCCTGTGATTCTCCAGCTGTCGTTGGACTATAGCTTTCATCATCCAACATCTAGAGGGCCAAAGGCTCCCAGCTCCTGATTTAGGACCAAAAAAAAAAAAAAAAAGCCCAGATCTGCTCCTCCCTGGATTTGACCCTTTGCAAATTAGCTTGGGTTCCAACCGCTGAAGTGGAGGTGAGCCCCTTTAATTAAAGGCAGAGCTTGCTAATTGAGAAAGATGTGGCCGGACTTCCGGGTTAGCGCCATCAGCAATGGCGGAGCTCCTCTGACCGAGAGGAACCCGCTCCGCGAAAATCGGGTCTTGCCGCTGCGGCGAAGGCGGAGACCCTTTAAAAATCCCAGACGGAGGAAGCCTGGGAACGTGGGATTCGGCTGACACCAGGAGCGCCTCCCCTACTCGCAGGGAAACCCTGTTTCAGGGATCCGAAGCGACGTGGGGTGAGTGGCGCGGTGTTTTGAATCGACCACTAATTTTACGGAGTGAAGCCGCACAGCCGTTGCCGGAGAGCGCTGACTTTTTCCTGTGGACAATTGGACTCTAAACAAGTACCCGTGAGTAGAACGGAAAATTGGATTAAGAAACATTTTAATTTGGCACTGAAGCGGGAAGGTTCTAAACAGGAAGTCCATCTTCCGCTTTTGTAGACAGATTGAAGCAAAAAAGTGTGCAAGCTAAAGTCTGGAAAGTCGTATATAAAGGTCTAAATTTCCTTCAGTTTTAACCACCAAAACCCCTCTTGGGAGTCTGAAGGAACCTTTTATCACCTTTGGTGGACCTGCCCAAAGATTAAGGCCTACTGGGAAATGATCTATAATGAAATTAAGAAAGTCCTTAAGTGGACATTTCCTAAGAAACCAGAGGCCTTTCTCTTGGGTATGGTGGGCCAATTGGTACCAAAGAAGGATAGGACTTTTTTTATGTACGCCACTACAGCAGCAAGAATACTACTAGCAAAGTATTGGAAGTTGCAAGAACTACCCACTCTGGAAGAATGGCAAACGAAGGTGATTGAATATATGGGACTGGCAGAGATGACCGGCAGAATCCGTGACCAGAGGAAGGAGGCGGTGGAGGAGGACTGGAAGAAATTTAAAGTGTATCTTGAGAATTGTTGTCAAATTAAGGACTGAAAAGATGTCGAGGGGTAAGAAATGAAGATTTACAGCTGTAAACTATAAACCATAGGGAAGAAGTTTTAAGGAGGTGATATGTAAAAATTGACTGAAGGGTTGCTAGAGAGAATTGTGAAATAAGGGTGCAGAACAGGAGAGGTATGGGGAAGTCCTCAAGTTTGTATGATCTGTGTTTTTTCTTTTTTTATGTTGTATTGTTATCTTTTCTTGTTATGTTTATGTTGTTATGTTTATGTTGTGAAAACTTAATAAAAATTATTATAAAAAAAAAAACCCCTCTTGGAAGCAGGAGAAAAGAGGGGGGAATTTTGATTGTTCAAGCCTGCAGGAGAGAGAGTAAAGATAAATTTTCACCGTCTCAAACCTGGGAAGGGGTGTCAGAGACAGAAATTTCTGGGGAAGTTCATTGACTGTGAATGGAACGTCTTTTGACAGATAGTTAAAGAAGAGAAACAAATTGATTCCAATGTTGCCTTTTGCATTTAAAAGAAACAAAAAAAAATGAAAAATGAAAGTAACTTTCCTTTTGTTGGACTTGCTTTCAAAAGATGGATACAAATAGAAATTGTCTCCTCTAGAGGGAGCCTGTTAAATTGTTGCTGGAGTTGATCTGGGGATTTCACAGCTGTGGAGATTAGGACTGTGGGACCAGACTCTGACCTTGAATAAAAATGTGTTTAGAAGAAGCTTTGGTGCTTGCTCTTTGCAAGACAAGCGCTTTGTTGGAGCAGCTGCATGAGAAGACAGATTTGATGACTGTTGCAGTCAAAAACCTTGGACAAGCAGTGAATACTCTTAAGGAAACCATTCAGGAACCAACCCAGGAACCTGTTTTGACAGGGCAAGTGCAAATGCAGAAGACAACGGAGGAGGTTGCTGCTGAACCTCAAGTAACACAAATGGAGAGACCAGAGGTCCTGCAGGAGCATAAGCTGCTGTTTTTGAAGACTGAATTTGGAGCGGGCCAGAGGGGGTCTGGAGTTGTGGGGGGTCTTAATTTTGGAGGGACTTTGAAACATGCTTTTAGATACTTTCTGGACTACACTGCTGAATGTGGGGAATGGGACTGTGGGGAATGGGCTGATTTGTTGAGGGGATATGGAGATATTTTTGGGTTGGAGTTTCCCCGAGACCTACTCCTCAATGAGAAAGGAAAGAGATCAACAAAAGACAAGGTAAAGTGCAAGTATAAACAAGAAGATCTGCAGAAGGGACATGGAAAAGACTTAAGAGCCTCGGACACAAGATTACCAGGTTGATGGACTAGATGGAATGGGTCCTACTCGGGTGTAGGATGAACTCCTGACACTAACTGTCCATTTCAGTTTCGTAGACTTGGAAGGGACCCCCAGCGATCATCTAGTCCAACCCCTTGCAATGCAGGAATCTCGACTCAAGGATCCCTCACAGATGGCCATCCAACCTCTGCTTAACAACCTCCAAGGGAGGAGAGTCCACCACCTTCTGAAGGAACCTGTTCCACGACCAAACAGCTCTTACTGTGGTCTGGCGTACATTTCCGTCGTGTGGCCCCTTTAATTGCAGGGGCAAGCTGCCGAGCCCGTACCACAGCTAGCACTGCCACTGTGGTGGCAGCAGTAGCAGCAGTGGCAACAGTAAGCAATGCATTCCTTGTGGGACAGATCTGCTGCCCCGTAGATGCTAGCGCCTGAGGCAGCCAGGTCACCTTGCCTCATGGGTGGGCCGGCCCTGACTAAATGGCAGCAGCTCCTCAGGATGCATGATAATTCTTTAGGTAAAAGTTAAAAATGGTAAAGGACCCCTGGACAGTTAAGTCCAGTCAAAGGTGACTATGGGGTGTGGCGCTCATCTCGCTTCAGGCTGAGGGAGCCGGCGTCTGTCCACAGACAGCTTTCCAAGTCATGTGGCCAGCAGGACTAAACTGCTTCTGATGCAACAGGACACCGTAATGGAAGTCAGAGTGCACGGAAATGCCATTTCCCTTCCCGCCGCAGTGGTACCTATTTATCTACTTGCACTGGTGTGCTTTCAAACTGTTAGGTTGGCAGGAGCTGGGACAGAGCAACAGGAGCTCACCCCGTCGCAGGGATTCGAAGTGCCGACTTCTGATTGGCAAGCCCAGGCACATTAGCAAATGTGGGGATCTCTACACTAGCCCCTCCGCGCTGAACGCATTGCTAGGGAGCAGGAAGCGCGTACCAAGGTGATGTACTCAAACTCTACGATGTACTCGGGCAGAACCAGCTCGTGATCGAACACAAACCACTCGCACTGTCGCAGGTTGCAGTCGCAGTTCTTGTAGTCCAGGGAAGAGCAGACTTCTGAAGCTGAAAGGCAAGAGCAGGAATGGCAGATTCTCTCATGGATTCCCCACCCCTCCCTATAACGGTTACTGAAGTTTTGAAATTGTAAGAACAGGAGACATTTCCAGAAGGAAAATAAGAAAGAGGAGAGAAGAAGAGCCCGCAGGATCAGGCCAATGGCCCACCTTGTCCAGCATCCTCTTCTCACAGTGGCCAACCAGGTGTCCATGGGAAACCCACAAGAAAAGTTCCTGAGCACAAGAACAATACTCTCCTGTGGTTTCCAGCTGCCTCCAGCTCCACCATAGCCAGCAGCCATCAATAGACCTCTGCCCCACACAACAGCAGAGGCTTAGGACCAGCTGCCTCCCTGGGTGGACAGACCCTATTTGCCCCTGCAAAGCATGTGCAGAAACCACCTTCTCATTGTTTATTAGACTGATATGCCACCCTTCGCCGTAAGATCTCAGGACGGTTCACCAAACAAAAGACAGGATGAAAACGAGGAAGCCATTAAAAACAAAGCAACAACAGAAGTACAGTGGTACCTCAGGTTACATACACTTCAGGTTACAGACTCCGCTAACCCAGAAATATTACCTCTGGTTAAGAACTTTGCTTTAGGATGAGAACAGAAATTGTGCAGTAGTGGCGCAGCGGCAGCAGGAGGCCCCATTAGCTAAAGTGGTCTTCAGGTTAAGAACAGTTTCAGGTTAAGAACGGACCTCCAGAATGAATTAAGTTCTTAACCTGAGGTACCACTCATAAAGTTCAACAACCGAAGAAAGCAGAAGACCCAGTGGATCAGATCATTTTCTAGTCAGTTCATGCATAAGGTCCACCCGTGTAATGGTGTCTATTCCACCTGTCTGTTCATAAAGTCCAAGCAATCTACATGAAAGGTTGTTTCAGTTCCACAAAATCCTTTCACAGAGTCTAGACAATGATTTCCAGAATATTGGCCTTGTTTTGCCATCCTGGGCTTCTTCAGTAGTTAAAGCACTAAGTAAGTGTGATTATACCCCCCTGTAATGGTTCTAGGGGTTGCTCGTGCGTAAGCCAGTGCACACACCTGGCTGGGTTGCCTGAGTGAACCTTTTCTGTCCGGACAGCCACTCACCCATGGCTGTCTCAGTCGCTGGCAGAATCCGTCAGTGGGCGTTTCTTGAACTTCTTCCAGCAAAGAAGCTCTTTGACGCCTAGTCTCCTCCTACTCTCTCTGCGCGAAAGCCTTCTGCGGAAGGAGGGCGTAGGCAGCGGAGGACCCCTACTCTCCCCGCTGGTCCCCGGCAAGGAGTCATGGGACTGCCTCGCCACTTCCCCCATCTGCCCCCCTTCTCCACTGGTGCTACGTTGATTCTCTTCCCCAGAAGATGGGCTGCCTCTCCCCATCCCGGGACGCTCTCTGGAATCCCTCTGGATTTTGCTCTCTCCCTCCGGCCCTGATGGCAGTTCCCTGACACCCCCTTTTTGCGAAACGACGCACCAAGTCACTAAAAGATATATTGGTGCATACAGATTTAAAACCAACACCCATACAACGTACGTTGTCTGGTTCTGCACGTGGTTTCTTTAAATGTGGGCACTGTGCCTCCTGCAAATATGCTCTGCAGGTAAAAGAGTTTAACAACAAAGAAGGTTTTAAGTTCTGATCTGATCCACTGGGTCGTCTGCTTTGTTCGGTTGTTGAACTTTATGAGTTACTTCTGTTGAAATTTGATACAATGAATAGTATACCTTATTTATTAGGAACACAGCTGGTTAAATCTTGTTAAAAACAAAGCAGCAAAAACAATAACCCACCCACCTCCCTTCCTGCAGAAACATTTAAAAAGGCTGTAGAGCATTAATCAGCCAAAGGCCTGGTTGAAGAGGAACGTTTCCGCCTGGTGCCTAAAGGTATATAATGAAGGTGCCAGGCGAGTCACCCTGGGGAGGGCATCCCACAAACGGGGAGCCACTGCGGAGAAGGCCTGTTTTCCCGTTGCCCATTGCAGCCTGTCTTTGCATACAGGGGAAGCCCCTAACTCACTGAGGATTTAAGACCAATCGAAGCCATTTCCTGGGATGCGGCTGCTGCCGCATGCTGACAGCTTCTGGGAGCTGAGTGCAGGGCAGAGACCAAAGATGGAAAAACTATACAACATGTCTCCCACCAGAGGTACTACCCCTCCCTTAACACCCCCACACCCCATCCCACGTATGCTTTCGAGAAAAATAGAATCGTAGAGTCCAGTCCAACCCCCTGCAATACAGGAATATACAGCTGCCCCGTGTGGGGATCGAACCTGCAACCTTGGCAACATCAGCACCATGCTCTAGGCAACCTAGCTATCCAGGCTGCCCCAGGAGGGTCAGCACTTGTCACAAGAGCCCTGCTGGAACAGGACAAAGGCCCATCTAGTCCAGCAATTCGTTCTAAATAAGGTTACCAGACGTCCCAGTTTCCCAGGGACGGTCCCCGGATTTACAAATCAGTCCCCTGGCAAAATCCTATCCTTCCTACAAGTGTCCCTGGATTCATTGAAAAAAATCTGGTAACCTTATTCTAATATTCACCAGCCAAATGCCCATGGGAAGCGTGCAAGGGAAGCCCAGGCACAACAGCCCTTTTGCCCCGCTTGGGATTCCTTGTGGCTCGTATTCAGAGGCGTATCTCCTCCAACAGCGGAGGCAGAACGTCGCCACCATCGCTGTGAGCCACCCATCCCAAGCACAGATGTGGCGCTTACTTCCATCTTGCCGCTTTCTCTGTACTAGGGCAGATCACGGCTTTTGGAGCACCCCAAAGCAGAAAAAGAATGCAAAGGTTTCAAATAAATGCAGAGGCTTCATGTGTGAGGCTGGATCTCCCTCTAGTGGCTACTCGCTGCCTTGCTATTTTCTTCCGGTAGAAGTAAGGCAAAGGTAAAGATAAAGGGACCCCTGACCATTAGGTCCAGTCCTGACCGACTCTGGGGTTGTGGCGCTCATCTCGCTTTATTGACCGAGGGAGCCAGCGTGCAGCTTCCGGGTCATGTGGCCAACAGGACTAAGCTGCTTCTGGCGAACCAGAGCAGCGCACGGAAATGCCATTTCCCTTCCTGCCGGAGCGGTACCTATTTATCTACTTGCACTTTTTGGTGTGCTTTCCAACTGCTAGGTTGGCAGGAGCAGGGACCAAGCAACAGGAGCTCACCCCATTGCGGGGATTCAAACTGCCAACCTTCTGATCGGCAAGTCCTAGACTCTGTGGTTTAACCCACAGCGCCACCCACGTCCCATCCGGTAGCAGTGGGTGAGTGGAAATATCTGCTCTCTCCTGAGCTTTTTCTAGGCACTCTCTCGCCCTCTGCACCGGAGTCCTCAGACAAATGGAGACTTCCATTTTTTGCGGGGTGTGGGTGGGTGTCCAAATAGCTTACAAAAGCTTTCCAAATGACTTAGAACTAATTGGGACGTATCTGAAACAGACTGAATGGTCAAAACATCTATAGCCGGTCATTCTGCAAGAACTGCGAATCACAGAATTGTAGAGTGGGAAGGGACACAAAGGGTCATCTGGTCCAACCCCTGCAATGCAAGAATCTCAGCTAAATAACCTCTGACAGATTACCACACACCTGGTTTACTGGTAGTACATGTGAAAAGGACCACAAGCTTAACATGAGTCAACAGTGTGATGCAGCAGCAAAAATGCTAATGCTATTCTAGGCTGCATCAATGGAAGTCTAGTGTCCAGATTAAGGGAAGTCATAAAAGGTAAAGGTACCCCTGCCCGTACGGGCCAGTCGTGTCCGACTCTAGGGTTGCATGCTCATCTTGCTCAAGAGGCCGGGAGCCAGCGCTGTCCGGAGACACTTCCGGGTCACGTGGCCAGCGTGACTAAGCGGCATCTGGCGAGCCAGCACCAGCGCCGCACACGGAAACGCCGTTTACCTTCCCGCTATAAAGTGGTACCTATTTATCTACTTGCACTTAGGGGTGCTTTCGAACTGCTAGGTGGTACGAGCTGGGACCAAATGACGGGAGCTCACCCCGCCGCAGGGATTCGAACTGCCGACCTTGCGATCAGCAAGTCCTAGGCACTGAGGTTTTCCCCACAGCGCCACCCGTGTCCCAGGGAAGTCATAGCAACACTCTATTCTGCCTTGGTCAGACCACACCTAGAACACTGTGTCCAATTCAGGGAACCCCAATTTAAGAAGGATGTTGACAAGCTGGAACGTGTGCAGAGGACGGCAGCCAAGATGATCCATGGTCTGGAAACCAAGCCTGATGAGGAACGGTTGAAGGAGCTGGGTATGTTTAGCCTGGAAAAGAAGAGGCTAAGAGGAGATATGACAGCCATCTTCAAATGTCTCAAGGGCTGTCACATGCAAGATGGAGCAAGCTTGTTTTCTCCTGCTCTGGAGGGTAGGATCCAAACCAATGGATTCAAGTTCTAAGAAAGGAATAACTTTCTGACAGTAAGAGCTGTTCGCCAGTGGAACGGACTCCTTCGGGAGGTGGCGGATTCTCCTTCCTTGTGTGGGAATGTTCAGGGATGCAGGAGAGGATATATTGTCTGATTATATCCTTTTCCAACTTGTGTTAACAAGTTCCACAATTTAGCAGAGTAACATTCCCCTCTTTAAACTTGCAGCGCATGCGTTTGCTCAGGCTCGCAAAAGCCTCTATAATAACTGTTCTGGTATTTTCCCCTTATTCCCTCATAAGAGATAAGACATGACACAGTCTTCTACAAAAGTATACAAAGAGTTTACTCACATATCATTCTGTTCACAATAGGATCCCAGAAGGCAGACTTAGCTTAGAAAAGTAACATACACCTGGAAACTATTCCATAAGAAGACAGTCCCTTTGTCCTCTCTTGGATGGAAGCCAAGAGGGCATCTTTGGCTAAGCAGACGTTGCTTCTTCGATGCATGTGGTAAAAAAAGAGACATGGCTGCCCTGCCCTGTGCTTTTGTCGCTACCTGCACAGGTGAGGCCACGCCCACCTCTAGTCACATGCAGAGGAAGTCTGTCCCAGCCCAGAAGGAAACAGGAAGTTTACCTGCTGGCTGGACAAACATTCTTCCCCATGTGTAAACATGTTCACTCTAGGAATGTTGTACTTGACTGCTCTTGTGTTTCACATCCCACACCTTGGAGGTTTTAAAATAGAGGTTGGGTAGCTATCTGCCCTGGATAGTTTGGTTGAGATTCCTGTATTGCAGCGGGTTGGACTCGATGACCCCTGAGGGTTCCTTAATCCTATGATCTCCTTACTTGTACTACTGTGCATTCTCCTTTCATATACGTTTGGTTGTTGGGGTACATCACACCTAGGTGGTTATATATTCTTGATTCCATATAGGGACCCTTATTGGGTACTGTTACATTTTTTAAAATACTAAAAATCCCAGGAACAAATTTCCCCAATGAAATCCCAGGAGTACGATATGACCAAATCCAGTTGGAGACACTAACTTACACTTGGGTTTCTCTTGCTGGTCCACAGCCCCACTGCTGGCTGTACTACAGGGGCTGTTCTGTGAGGACTTGCCAGACCTGTAGACGGAATTGATGTTGGGATACCTGGCCTGGACAATTGGCTCTCCGTCGTGAGCCGGGGCGCTGTGCCCAAGGAAGACTTTTGCAACGATGAGTTTCCCTGAGAAAGGAGAAGAGATGAGAACGTCTCGCTTACAAGAACACAAGGCATCAAAACCCCAGAGGAGAGTCCCAAACGACGGAAGCAAAATGAACCAAGCAGCATACACAATGGGTGACTGTTCTTGTCCGGATCTGCCCACACATTAAGGACATCATCAGAGGTCATTCCCCTGGGTGTCATCCAAACAGAGGTGATGTCAAGATTTGCCTTTGGAGACGCCCTGACTCGCTGTCCTACAAAATGCCGAATCTCCCCCCTTGCGGAACACGTTTTTGCACGTTGTTCTCACTAACGTGCGTGTTTTTTCTGTACTTTAAAAATAAATAAATAAGTGATTTGCCCACCACTCTGAAAGCCTTTTCAGCTGAAGAGGGATTTAAAATGGCTTATATAAATAGCTAACTAACTAACTAAATATACTAAACAAATAAATAATATACCCATTTTTGTATTCATTCGTTGGAAAACTGCATATCAGCCTTTGATGGATGTATGGATTTTGAAGCAGATTTTGAAGCACTGGTATGAGAAGGGTGAATTTGATATAATCATAGAATTGCAGAAGTTGGGTCTCTTGAGGATCATCCAGTCCACCCCCCTGCAATGCAGGACTATGCAGCTGCCCCATACAGGGATCGAACCTGCAACCTTGGGCATGATCAGCACCACACTCTAACCAGCTGAGCCACAGGTCTGCATAAGAAAAACCCAGACTGAATGAATTTCTTCTTTGTCTCCAGTGCAAGCTGCTTTCCTCTCTGACAGTTCCTCACCTCGTCACAGCAATATTATTTGGCTTCCAGTCTCATCTACAACTGGTCTGCCCCGCAGAGGACCTTAAGGTCCATGAATAATCATAGTTTAGAGGTCCAGGGCCCTAAGGAAGTCAGATTATCCTCCTCCAGGGACAGGACCTTCTCAGTGATGGTTCCAACCTGCTGGAATGCTCTGTCCCATGAGACCAGGACCCTGCAGGATTTAACTTCCTTCCGCAGGGCCTGTAAGACAGAGCTATTCCGCCTGGCTTTCAATTTGAACTTAGCCTGATCTTTTATTCCCCTTCCTTCCCTCTCCCTCCCCTTTTTATGAAGATTACCCGCCCTGAGATCCCACAGCTAATTCTCCCCTGGTCTCCTCGCTGGCCCAAATAGGACTAATTTAGCCAGCTAGCCCTGGTGATCATCTAATGTTTATTTGATGCATTTTTCCCCTAAATTGATTTTTGAATTTATGGTTATTCACGTTTTATGCTGTTTTTTGTTGCATCAATTAAGTGTTTTAAATTTGTTGTTAGCCGCCCTGAGCCTGGTTTTCTGAACCGGGAAGGGCGGGGTATAAGTAAAAAAATATTATTATTATTATTATTATTATTAAGAACACCTACTACAGAATCTGACTTGGAAATGGACCCCACTTCCACTAGCAGAAAGCATGGCCTTAAAACCACCCCGCTAGCACCCAAGGCTCTGTCCCTCTTGCCACAACCCGCTGCATTTATTGCAAGGCCCCTGCAGCTTTTCCAGCTGAAAAGGCTTTTTTTATTTGATGAGGGCTCTAAAAATTATTCATGGGTGCTTAGAGCAACCTCTCTATATTTACCACGCCTGAATGTATCCTCGGAGTCCCCCTTGCTTCTGGCTTGCTTTTGCAAATATTCAATTCTTGGACATTCGCAGATACTGAGACTGTTGGAGAGCTGGACGCCTCCTTCGCTTCCAGGCTGCAAAGAGCAACAAAGCAAGTCTGAATAGGCAGATCAGACTGACCCTTAAATGCTCTCCCAACATTTAACTACAACAAACCCCTTCCTTCCCATGGAAAGCTGCCATGCAGCTCAGCTCTCGCTTGTCTCTGTTGGCTATTTTTCTGAGTCATGCAGAGTGACAAAGTGATTTCACCCTTGAAGTAGATGAAGCAGACTCCGCACTCAAGACTTTGAAGACAACTCTTCGCTTGCAGGATGGCAACTATTGCAAGCAGTATCATTGTTGTTGTTGTTTAGCCGTTTAGTCGTGTCCGCCTCTTCGTGACCCCATGGACCAGAGCACACCAGGCACTCCTGTCTTCCACTGCCTCCCACAGTTTGGTCAAACGCATGTTCGTAGCTTCAAGAACACTATCCAACCATCTCGTCCTCTGTCATCCCCTTCTCCTTGTGCCCTCAATCTTTCCCAGCATCAAGGGTCTTTTCCAGGGAGTCTTCTCTTCTCATGGAGTGGCCAAAGTATTGGAGACTCAGCTTCAGGATCTGTCCTTCCAGTGAGCACTCAGGGCTGATTTCCTTAAGAATGGATGGGTTTGATCTTCTTGCAGTCCATGGGACTCTCAAGAGTCTCCTCCAGCACCAGAATTCAAAAGCATCAATTCTTCGGCGATCAGCCTTCTTTATGGTCCAGCAGTGTCATACATATGTACTAAGTCCAGTGCACTGCGTTTCACTCTCTTGAGCCCAAGAGAGGGTCTTCTTGCTTCTAAAACTCCTCTGAAGCAATCCATAAATTGTAGCTTGTCTGTCCTCTCCAACTCCTCTGGGTGGTGGGTTCTTGGAGTCTCCACAGTCAGAAAAAGAATGGCAAGTCCCAACCTTCCTACCACTAACTAAGACACAGAGATGCTCACTTTTAAAAGTGAGTTAACAAAGGCAATGTTTCAGCGTTACAGCGACCTTAAACTGGAGTCCCAAGATTTTGCAGCCGTTAACACTCCATTCCCTTGCACAGGTTTTCTTTTCCTCATTATAATTTATTCTACGTAAAATGCATTTTCTACAAATACAGTACAAATACTAACAGCATTCTAGAAAATGAGAACATCAGGCTGGGCCAGCCCAGGACACTTTGCCACTTCAGGCGAGACAGAAAATGCCAGGCCCCTGTCATGGCTGCTGCCTCTGCTTCGATCAGCTGCAGAAGACGCAGGAGTGACAGGGAGCGTCCGAGAGTGAAGGAGACAGACACATCGGCAGTGATTGGCGGCAGAGGAGGCTGGATCTGCTGCCTGAGGCAACCACCTCATCTTGCCTCCTGAGTAGGCCAGCGCTGTTGAAATATACTCGGAGTCGAGAGTGGATTTCATGCTCTTTATTCAGCTCATAGTGGTGATGAGGAATGAAAGTCCTCTCAAAGTATCTGCTTTATATACATTATTTACACAATGGGCTGCATGTGATTGGCTAATTCCGGAATTCTCCTGTAGGCCAATCAGGTTGTGGATTCACTTCCATCTGGAGCCGGATTGGGTGGCTCCTGCAGACCAATCATACTGCTGCATTGTTCTAGGACCAATCAGACTGCTGCATTTTGGATCCTATTCAACTCAGTACATAACAGCTGACTTCAGTGGAGGCACTGGCGGAGGAAGAGGAGTGCAGGGGGAGCACACCGCTCCCGGCAGCGCAATACCGGTGGAGTGCCATTGTGGCTGCCCCCCTGCCCACGCTGAGTGCCATGCCTCCAGGACACGCGCCAGCCCCACCCTGCCTGCTCTCCGCCCCCCGGTGCCGGAGCATGAAGCTCCACGACTGAGTGGAGGCGTTTTGTTTCTCTTTTTTCTTAAGAAATAAAAAGTAGACTTCAATCCTAAGGTTCCCTTGCTTGCACGATGAAGTGGTACAGTCTGTGGAAGGCTGTAGTATGGAACTTTTCTGAAGATGAAGACGCTAATTCAGACCAAACGCTCTGAAGCCAGAGAGACACAAGAGGTCTCAATTTAAACTTCCAGTTACCAAGAAGACCAAACTTTAATAAAGAATGGGGAAAGAATTATAATTTATCTTGGAGACCACTGTAAGCAGATGCCAACCTTAGCAGGATTGCAATAACACTTGTAATGTAGCAAGCACTATGGAGACAGTGATGTTCTATAAAATATAGATTATTGGGAAAGGTGCAGTAGAAAAGGTTTAATTAAAAGGAGGAATAAATAATAAGTTGTTGTTGCTGCTGCTGTTATATACTTGTAAAATCAAATAAAAACTACTTCAAAAAATAAAAAATAAAATAAACTTCCGGTTACCTTTTTTACTTCCTGGAAGCCATCCTCTAGGATTTGAACCAACTGCTGTTTCTTCAAGGGTACGTCTGGGGGAGATACATAGAAGAGATATTCCAGCATCTTCCTGTAGTTTCTAGATTGGGAAGGTGGGAATAAGAGGGGGGGAGAACACCTCTAGTACTGGGCACAAGAATGCTCAGGGGCATTAAGTGTCTCAGGGTACTGGGCACACCACACAAGTTTGCATATGATTTGCATATCAAATGAATGCTTTCGGGAAATTAACAAAAAAGGTGGATGGTGTCCCAGCAGCATTGCACTTGCAACCAACATACTTTTTGAAAACAAAGTTTTACAAAAGAAGGGCAAACAGGCATGAGATATGGAACTTTCTGCTAAAGCGCCTGCTCATGAGACAACCTCCCCCACTCTCCTGTCTCCAGCTGTGGTCTAAACCACTGAGCCTCTTGGGCTTGCCAATCGGAAGGTCGGCAGTTCGAATCCCTGCGACGGGGTGAGCTCCCGTTGCTCTGTTCCAGCTCCTGCCAACCTAGCAGTTCAAAAGCACACCAGTGCAAGTAGATAAATAGGTAATAGGAGTCCATCTTTAGTATCTAGTTTCCTCTTTGTTCCCTAACTATGGTGAGGAAATAAGAAGCGTGCTGTGAGTTTTGCACATTCCCTGTCCCCATCTGTCATGTGCAAGTCCGTCCTCCTTTCCTTGTTACAGATGGGTAGCCGTGTTGGTCTGCCATAGTCAAAACAAAATAAAAAAATTCCTTCCAGTAGCACCTTAAAGACCAACTAAGTTAGTTCTAAGAAAGCTCATACCTAGAACTAACTTAGTTGGTCTTTAAGGTGCTACTGGAAGGAATTTTTTTATTTTGTTTCTCCTTTCCTTGGTTCACTTTAAACCAAGGCAGAACATTAATTTGTGATGTAACATTAACGCTAACCAGATTTCCCTGTAGCCAAAGGATGCAAACCAACTTTGAACTCCAGTTTAAAAACTCTGGTTAATACAAGGACACCTCACCTTTGGTCAGAATTCACTATCTTGCTGTCTTACTCATCTATAACTAAAAGGAAAAGGAAAGCCCACTTACAAGAACTCATTTAAATCTTCTTTATCCAGAAAGTGTTGAAACTTCTCTTCAAATTTCAGCCTCAGAATCCGGTTGTGCACCCTAATGACGCGATTCACTTTCACTCCTGTGATGCCATGGGTTTTGAAGTCCAAGGCGCAAAATCGGGATAGAATCAATTCATAGCAGGAATTAAACCTGTGTTTAAAAAACAGAGGACTTTGAGGCTGTTGACGGCTGAGGTATGTGCATCAATTGTGCACTGCAATACAAATTTTTAAAAATGTCAGTTTGTATGTCAATGGATGGCAAAACAGAAGAAAGACTTGTGCACAATAAGCCAGTTGCAACGGAACAGAAAATACTGGATGAAATTGCAAATTAAAATTGGAATAGATTGAGGCACAACAGTGAATGGTTTTGATGACTGAATTACATGTTGTTTTGTGATGTGCTGTAATTGTGCTGCATTTTGATGTATCTTGATTTATTTTGATAGATTTCTGGTTGTCATTTTAAGAGGATTTGTAGGAAGCAATTTCACAAACAGAAATAAAAATGAATGAATGAAGAATGTGGGTTTTGTGGTTCATTCTGCCTATTCCTCCCATCTGTAGCAGAATTGCTTTTGAGTGTTTCTGGATGTTTAAATTACTTTATCTTCTCTGTGTGTACTTAGAGACTTCTGTGGAAATATGAAGAGGTGTAAGAATTAACCTTTTAAGAATATAGATCAAGGTTTCAAAATACAGTATCTCAAAACAGCTGTACCAGGCATCGCTGGGGGAGCCCTCTTCAAAACGGGTGTTTCCCACTGTTTCCAGTTCAGTCAGCAAAAACTGCACAGCCAAACTACTGGCTTTCTTCTTCTTCTTGACTTCTCCCTGATAAACAGCTTCAACTCTGCAACAAAAAGAGCAGGATCTGTCTTGGTTGGAAGGACCACAATAAATACCAGGTGGCCCTAAAAGATCTACATTGGCTCCTGGTAAATTTCTGAGAACCATTCAAAGTGTTGGTGCTGACCTTTAAAGCCCTAAATGGCTTTGGCCCTGTATACCTGAAGCTTTTGAATTATGGTGCTGGAGGAGACTCTTGAGAGTCCCATGGGCTGCAAGAAGATCAAACCTATCCATTCTGAAGGAAATCAACCCTGAGGGCTCAATGAAGGACAGATCCTAAAGTTGAGGCTCCAATACTTTGGCCACCTCATGAAAAGAGAAGACTCCCTGGAAAAGACCCTGATGTTGGGAAAGATGGAGGGCACAAGGAGAAGGGGAAGACAGAGGACGAGATGGTTGGACAGTGTTCTCGAAGCTACCAGCATGAGTTTGACCATACTGCGGGAGGTAGTGGAAGACAGGAGTCCCTGGCGTGTTCTGGTCCATGGGGTCATGAAGAGTCGGACACGACTAAACCACAACAACAACCTGAAGGAGCGTCTCCACCTGCATCATCCAGCCCAGTACACTGAGGTCCAGCTCCGAGGGTCTTCTGGTGGTTCCCTCATAGTGAGAAGCGAAGTTACAGGGAACCAGGCAGAGGGCCTTCTCGGTAGTGGCACCCGCCCTGTGGAACGTGCTCCCATCAGATGTCAAGGAAATAAACAACTATCTGACTTTTAGAAGACATCTGAAGGGAGCCCTGTATAGGAAAGTTTTTAATGCTCGGTGGTTAGTTGTGTTTTTAGATGACACGCAGATTTGCATAATGCTTGAAGCCATTTCATAAGAGGCAAGAAAAGTGAAGGAGGAGCTGACGGGGGATTAAGGGGGAAGAAAAACCCCACCGTGCATTTCACCCCAGGTGTGGGCAGTGAGCACAAGACCTCCAAACCCAAAGCCTACTCAAACAGCCCTTGAACATTTCCTGAAACGCACGTACTCCTCTAGCTTTTTGCTCCAGAAATTCACTCTTCTTTTGAGGGCCTCCAGCTTATGCAGAAACCACTGCTCAAGGCTCGATTCCTCTGAGGCCTCATCCGGACTCTCAGCTTCCTCATCGGATTTTTCGCAGCCTAAGTTTTGGCTCGAAATAGCTTTGCTCGCCTGTATCTTGCCAGAGGCCTGCAATTCCCCCAGTTCACGTTCCAGCTGTTGGAAAAGGAAATGATGAAAAGAAGTACATGAAAACGCTGAAATCTTTAGGGCTGCACTACACTTTACGTTAAACAGGTCTTTTATTTTATTTTATTTTATTTAAAACCACACAAAGCACTGAACGCTTTGGTGTTTGTTTGTTTTTCTTTCAGAAGCAGCAACTGCACATTGGCTCAACCCAGATTGGGACCAAAACACACGTCTCCACAAAATCCTCCATTAAAAAGTCTGCTCTTGTTTTCTCTCTGAAACAAACAGTACCTTTGAGAGCAAATAGCAAACTGGAGGTGGCGGTGGGGAGAGATCTGTGGGGAGAAGTGTTGGAAGGAAAGAGTTAACATTGCCTCCTTCTTGCACTGTTGTTTTCTTCTGGATTGGGGCCCCCGCTGGCTGGTTTTTTCCAGAACTATCAGGTGGCCAATGCTAAGCATGCATCTTTTAAAAAAGATAGTGTGTTTAACATAATGTGCAGTTTGGCCTTTGATTTCCCAAGACCAAAGACTGAGCAGCTTTCAGAAGAACCACAAAGCCCATCTCTTTGAGATGGCCTTCGTATTGGAGAAAAGGTGGGGAAATTTCAGTGGAGTGGCTCAAATGTTCATTCTGGGGTGTGTGTGTGATGCTTTTGTTCAGCCGCCCTAACAACTAGGCAGGAACTGACAGGGTCAGAGCAAATTGGAGACAAAATCTGTGCTCCCACTCCTGTTTACTGTGCAATCAAGTGTATTTCCAGTGCCGAGTTTTCAGTCTCAACATGACCCAAAACTTTGTAGATATAGTCATACCTCGGGTTACAAATGCTTCAGGTTGCGCATTTTCGGGATATGAACGTGCCGAACCCAGAAGTACCAGAACAGGTTACTTCCAGGTTTCGGCACTCGCGCATGCGCAGAAGCACTAAACCGCGCTTTGCGCATGCGCAGAAACGCCAAATTGCAACCCATGCCTGCACAGACGCGGCACTGCAGGTTGTGAAAGTGCCTCCCGCATGGATCACGTTCGCAACCCAAGCGTCCACTGTACTGTTGGATACTGGTTTCTCAAACCAGTGTCACACCACTTGGGAGTCCTAAAATTTCTAACCAGCGCAAACAGCTTTGCACAGGTTAAAGGCAGCCCCTGCTCTGTCACTTCTCCCTGGGGTGTACACAAACAGAAACTTAACTGAAACCTTGCTGACCTGAACGGGGGTAGGGGGAGGTCTGTGAAATGCATGGCTGGGGTGCAGGGGGGAGACCCCTGCCCTCTAAGGCAGCAATGTGAGCACACCTAAAATCCAAGCTCACTGCAACTAAAACCGCCAGTCCCAGAAGCAGGGCCCAACCCAAACGCACTTGGCTGACGCTGCCAAGGGCCGTGCTTACGTTCTTGATGTTGTAGCTGAAATGCTTTATGCGGTCTTCCGGAAGCTTCTGCAGCTTGTGCTTCCTCTCTTTTAGCTTCTCGAGCTCCTCATTAAGCTGCCGCTGGGCGCTCTTGATGCGCATGTTGTAGAACATGACCTTTTTCATCACCATGGTCTTCGAAAGATAAAAGGGAAACCAAACGGGGGGAATGTGGAGGGAACAGTCATTGCGCAATGTCACAAAAACCACCCATGGCAACCAAGATAATAAATAATAATAATAATTTAAAAAATAATAATAATTTATTTAGACCTCGCCCATCTTGCTAGGTTTCCCCAGTCACTCTGGGTGGCTTCCAACAGAATATCAAAATACAATAGTCTATTAAACATTATAAGCTTCCCTAAACAGGGCTGCCTTCAGGTGAAGTCTGGTAGCCAGAAGGTCCTCGGCGCTGGTCCTCATTGTCCAGACAGAACAACTCCTTCAGGTATACAGGACCAAGGCCGTTTAGGGCTTTAAAGGACAGCATTATTAATTTATTATTTATACCCCGCCCATCTGGCTGAGTTTCCCTAGCCACTCTGGGCAGCTCTCAATCGAGTGTTAAAAACAATACATCATTAGATATTAAAAACTTCCCTAAACAGGGCTGCCTTCAGATGTCTTTTAAAAATAAGATAGCTGCTTATTTCCTTGACATCTGATGGGAGGGCGTTCCACAGGGCGGGCACCACTACCGAGAAGGCCCTCTGTCTGGTTCCCTGTAACCTCACTTCTCGCAGTGAGGGAACTGCCAGAAGGCCCTCGGCGCTGGACCTCACTGTCCGGGCTGAACGATGGGGGTGGAGACGCTCCTTCAGGTATACTGGACCAAGGCCATTATTACTTCCAGATGTGGCAGGCTAGCCCAGCTGTGTTTGAGGTCCCTCCAGCTCATTTTGGTTAGAAGAAGAGGAGGAGGAGTTTGGATTTGATATCCCGCTTTATCACTACCCTAAGGAGTCTCAAAGCGGCTAACATTCTCCTTTTCCTTCCTTCCCCACAACAAGCACTCTGTGAGGTGAGTGGGGCTGAGAGACTTCAAGAAGTGTGACTGGCCCAAGGTCACCCAGCAGCTGCATGTGGAGGAGCGGAGACGCGAACCCGATTCACCAGATTATGAGACTACTGCTCTTAACCACTATACCACACTGGTCCTGGAGCTCCACCTCAAAATCCTGCTTTGTTGCCATTGGTCATACTGGATGAGCTGAATTTTAGAAGGCCTATCATTGTGAATCAAAGCAAACTCCCCCTCCCCAAATCACACAGATGTATTACTGTCGGAGATGCCAACCAGATGATCCTATGTCTAATAAAGACATGAGGGAGTCTCCACTGACCTCTGCCAGCTCCTTGATTTGTTTGGAAGATACATCGTACGTGTCGAGCCTCTGGAGCTGAGGGATGTGATACAGGACGTGCGTCGCGTAATTGCAAAGAAGGCAAACCGGATTGGGGTCGTACTGGGGGTCGTTCAGGCAGAGATCGACTAAACGAGGCAGCCTGGCCAAATTGGTTACTTCCTGTTGAGAAAAGCGGGGACAACAAGATTGTATGCCTCCTAGAGCATCCCATATTCTGGGCGAGATCCAAGCACGCCGACTCACTCGCACGACAGAAATCTGCTTCTCACGCTTCCAGCCCCACAAAATCTGCTCAGTGGTGGTGGTGCATAGGGCGTCGCAGGAGGGAAGAGAAGTCTTTGCACCTTGTCACAATGAGTTGGATCTCGCCCCCTGCGTTTTATCTGCCAGAGAAATCTTGAAGGGGAAAGAGGATTGGGGGGGACGGGACTTCAGCATCAAGGTGGATAAAAATAAAGGTTTTTTTAAAAAATAAATCAATAAAATTAGATTTTTAAAATTTTTAATTGGATTTTTAAAATAAAATGCTTCTGGAGGAAAAGGTCCTGACACTGAGGTCCAGCACCGAGGGCCTTCTGATGGTTCCCTCCCTGCGAGAAGCCAAGTTGCAGGGAACCAGGCAGAGGGCCTTATCGGTGGTGGCGCCTGCCCTGTGGAACGCCCTCCCACCAGATGTCAAAGAAATAAACAACTATCTGACGTTTAGAAGATATCTGAAGGCAGCCCTGTTTAGGGAAGTTTGTACTGACTGATGTTTTAATGTATTTTTTATTTCTTGTTGGAAACCGCCCAGAATGGCTGGGGAAACCCAGCCAGATGGGTGGGGTATAAGTAATAAATTATTATTATTATTATTATTATTATTATTATTATTATTATTATTGGCATCCATCTGTCTCGAGAGACAATGGAGTACATCTCCAGGGGTGAAGTCAAACCTCTGCGTTAGCAGCAGCGAAGTGACATACCCTGGACACATGCCTGGGAAGTGTATGGAGGTCCTGGGCTACTCAGCCTGGCTGAGGTGGTCCAAAGGAAAGCAGAGCAAGATATTTGACACCCACCTTGGCTGCAGGAGTACAAGGCGCCATCCAACCACTCTGGATTTGCGTATGTTTACGTTTTAGCCCTATCTTCTCTCGAAGGTGTCTCACAAGGCAGCAGCATTTTAGGATCAGAGTTTTCCTTCTCCTAGATGGGCTCCCTTCCCAGGTGGACGAGCCCCACCTGCCCCTCACGTCCCTCTACAGCACGTGCAGAAACTGCCTTCTTGACTGATGGACCCACTATTGGTCTTGTCTGCTCAATCCGCCTGAGCCTGTCTTCGCATGTAGGGGAAATCCCTAATTCACCAAGGGTTTGAGATCCATCAGCTCCCCTCACCTTGGTTAGGCAGCCAGTTGGAGACATTTCCTGGGGTGTGGCTGCCATCGCATGCTGACAGCTTCTAGGAGCCACAGGTGAGACCTCAGGGCAGGGTATGAATGAATTTTATTACTACGGTCACAGACCAGTTCCAGCTCACTTACAATATCAGGAAAATCATAAAACACAACAGGAATACATTGAATTGTAATTGGGTATAACAGAGACAATTCAGATATAGCAGCAGTTAAAAATATATATTAAATCTTGATCACTAAAATATAACCTAAAATTGTCATTTAAAACTTTAATCATTTTGGTAGTACAGCTTGTTCCCTAAGTTTTATGGAGTGCAGGGTAGTTTTATAGTGGCCATGGCAAACTTAATATTAGCAACCTTGATGGTACCCGATTGCCTTTAAATGTTTTTAGGTACTCAAAATATTTGTAGATTACCGTATTTTTCGCTCTATAACACGCATCTGACCATAACACGCACGTAGTTTTTAGAGGAGGAAAACAAGAAAAAAATATTCTAAACGAAACAGTGGATGTATGATTTTTATGGTTCATGCTGTGGCCACAGACGTGTGATCTGATGGTGAGTTTGGGGTAGCCCAGTGCAAAAATCCTGAGGATCCATGTGGATCCGTGCTTTGTAACCACGTTTTAAGTGGGGAGGGAAGGAAAAGCTCTCAAGGGACAAGGAGCACGCGCGGAGAAGGAGCTTTTCGGCGAGCTGAGCGGGGAGGAGGGAGGGAAAGAGCACTGTTGCTTTAAAGGTATACTTAAGGTATTCACCCTGTGCCTGGGTTTTTTTTCCATTTAACAGTTTGCAGCCTTTTCCTTCCGCTCCTTGTTTTGAGGCAGAATGGATTTGAGCAAGTGAGGAGGACTTGGATTGCAGGGGATTCGCCATTAGCTGTGTAAAAGCGCTCCTCTTTGCAGCCTGAGTGATAAGCAGCCACCAGCAGCAATAGAGTGGAGCACAAAAAAGCGGTAGGGGCACTAGGACCCAGACAATGCTCGAATCTATCCTGCCTGAAAACAAGCTGCTCCCTCCCAGCGGATCAGGATCAGCTGCGACGCTAATTTAGATTAGATTTGAATTTGATGATAAGTGAGATTAAAGAAAACATAAATTTTTTGGAGAATTGCTCGATTATATTTAAATGAGTGGATATAAGATCGTAAACAAGTTGATGATTTGCTTGGAAAAACCTTTTTACGATGTAAATGGGAGCGGGAGACGTGAGGGAGTCCAAAGAAGTGATGAAACCACGTTATGATATAAGTAAGGTTGTTTATTATTTGTGTATTTGTATTCAAAAATTTTAATAAATATTTATATATATAAAAAAAAGGATCAGCTGCGACGCGGGGATTTGCGAAGTTTTCCCCTCTCCCTCATCCCCAGCCTTTTTTTTTACTTCCTGGTTTTCACTGCGTGGCTCAGAGCTCGAGGTTGGTTTTATTTTGCTGCTGGTTGCTTAAATTCTATCTTTCCTGCCGTCCCTCTGCAGCCTCATTGCTCTGTTTAGAGAGCACACAGACCTTTGCTAGTGTCTGTCCCTCCTCCCGGGCTGCTGCCCGCTTTGCTGCCATGGCTCTCCTTCCCTCCCTCCTCCCCGGCTCCAGGTCGCTTTAAAGCAAGCAAAGCGAGAGCCTCGTAGAGTGTGTAAGCGGCTCCCGCTTTGCTTGACTGACGGCAGCCATAGTTCCAATCCGTGCATTCGCTCCGTAACACGCACAGGCATTTTCCCTTACTTTCTAGGAGCAAAAAAGTGCGTGTTTTGGAGCGAAAACTATGGTATTTTTTTTACGGCTAAAATATCTTTTGATTTTAGTTTAAATTTTATTTTTTAGTTTAAATCTTATTTTTTAGTTTAAATTTTATTTTTTAAACATGTTGATGTTTGCTGCCCTGGGCTCTTTCGGGAGGAAGGGGCAGGACAGAAATGGCATACATGCAGTACATAAATAAATAAAGTAAGTAGGCAGGGATTTAGCCTGAGCACCATGAGCCCTGGCAGCCAGAATCCAGCACAGACCTTAAAGGATGATATTCGGTTGCCAGACAGATTTAATTTTTCTATATTTGCACTGGGATCCAAGCGATATCCTAAAAAAGAAGAAGAAGAAAATCACGTGTGACAGGGATTCTTCCTGTTCCTGCACTCTCTTCCTAGCTGCATTCCAAGGACTCTCAGCCAATTGTAATATGGGCAGATCAACACCATCCATTTAAAGCACATGCCACACCAATGGCTTCCCCCAAAGAATCCTGGGAATTGTAGTCTGTCAAGGATGCTGGGCACTGTAGCTTCGTGAGCGTGGAACTACAGTTCCCAGGATTCTTTGGGAGAAGAGAGGCACTTTAGCTGTAGGGTGTGGATCTGCCCTACGGAAAGGCCTGTGCCGATGCACTGGAACAATATCTATCATATTGGCCTGAACATAAGCTGCACTTTTTTCCAAATTTGGGCCCTGAAAAGTTAAAGTGTGGCTTATATTTGCGACCTTACTGCTCTCCACCTCCCAAGGAAGCAGCCTGGGAGCGTGGGGCAGTGGCGCACCACCCGCCCGCTGCTCCCAAGCCTCCCCTGGCACCGGCTTGGGGTGGTAGTGCTGGGAAATAAGCCTTGAATTTTAAAGGTGCAGTTTATTTGCAGGTGCAGCTTATATCCAGGCCACTTTGGTATCAGGTGCATGCCTGATGTATGTGCGACTCCCACATCCTGCGCCGGGAAGAGTAGCTGTGTTTGCCCATGTTGCCGCATGGCAAACGAGTCTTGTTGCAGATTAGGTAAAGGTAAAGGGACCCCTGACCATTAGGTCCAGTCGTGACCAACTCTGGGGTTGCAGCGCTCATCTCGCTTTATTGGTCATGTGGCCAGCATGACTAAGCCGCTTCCGGCGAACCAGAGCAATGCACGGAAAGGATGTTTACCTTCCCGCCAGAGCGGTACCTATTTATCTACTTGCACTTTGATGTGCTTTTGAACTGCTAGGTTGGCAGGAGCAGGGACCGAGCAACGAGAGCTCACCCGTCACAGGGATTCGAACTGCTGACCTTCTGATCAGCAAGTCCTAGGATCTGTGGTTTAACCCACAGCGCCACCCGCGTCCCTTATTGCAGATTAAAGACTCACAAATTATTACATAAAGCTTTCATGGACCAGAATCCTCTATATTGGATGTATTTTTTAATTTGATTCGTTTATTTACCGAATTCATATACTGCCCTATACCTGCAGGTCTCAGGACGGTTTGCAGGATGCATTTAAGTGCACTCCTCAGAACCTGCAGCTGAGGATCACACCATATTACCATATAAAGTGGACTCTCATCCATAAAATGTCTTATGCCATAAGGCAGTTGTGAGTCTTCAAGGGGCCACCAAGACCAGGGCAGAACAACCCACAGACACTTCCGAAGCCTTGACAGATGCAAAGCAGAAGGAGTGTGAACTACGCAACTTTCTTTTCATATCCAGTTTGAGAAACAACATCCCTCCTGTTATTTCCGCTGGGACGGAGAATGCGCCAGCTTCTCATTCTTCTAAGGCAGGGGTGGGGAGCTGGGTGTTGTTGAACTAAAACTCCCATCCTGTGGCCAATTTGACTAGAGCCGATGAGAGGCAGGAGTCCAGCAACGTTTGGTAAGAAGAATTCAGAAGAGTATTATGCAGCCCTTTAAAGACCATATACACTAAAACAAAGCCATTTCCCGTCCCTGGGGAGATGACGTTGTGGGCTGGGAGCAAGCCCTCCCCACACGTATGGGGCAGGATAGCCCCTGCACAATTGGTTGGTCCTCGGCTGCGTCAACCCAAGGCTGTCCAATCCAGACGGTCCGGGGGTGTGGCACGGGCTATTTAAACTGCCCACGGCCGAGGACATGTCCCTTTTCTCCCTGCTCAGACAGTTCTCCCGCTCCCCCTCCCTTAGGTTAGGTTCTTTATCTCCTGACCTTGCTATGGGCTTCGGTTGGTCACCTGTTTTTTAACAGGGGCCTGACAGGAATTTTTTCCACTTGGCAAATTAGCATCGGCCATTTGGTTTTTCGCCTAAAGGTAATGGGACCCCTGACCATTAGGTCCAGTCATGGCCGACTCTGGGGTTGCGGCGCTCATCTCACTTTACTGGCCAAGGGAGCTGCCGTACAGCTTCCGTGTCATGTGGCCAGCATGACTGAGCCGCTTCTGGCAAACCAGAGCAGCACACGGAAACGCCGTTTACCTTCCCGCCAGAGCGGTACCTATTTATCTACTTGCACTTTGACGTGCTTTCGAACTGCTAGGTTGGCAGGAGCATTTCCTCGTAGCAATTTGTCACAACTTTGTAAGGTTTGGCGGTTAGGCATTGGAGTATTAGGTTGAAGGGGAGGGGAGGTAGTGACCATCACCTACCCCTCCTATTTCAAGGGTATTCCATTAAATGAATCCAAGTGGCATGGTCCCGTCTGAAGCCCCAGACGGGGGGCTAGGGCCATGGCACGTCCCCTAGCGGTGACCCTGGGGGAGTTCCTAGTTGATGTGCATCGGCAGGGCTCCCCCTTCTGGGGGTCAACCCTTCCAAGACTCCTGCAGATGGTCAGGAGTCAGATATAGACGTGCGGTTTCCAATGCCTAAGCCAATACCACTCACATTCTGTAACCAATAAAGTTGTGGCCTTTTCCACCCATTAACCTAAAATACTGTTTCATGTGTCTTTATTCCACTTCCTGGGAGGGTCTGGGACCTTGCCACACAAAAACAAGGCACATGCATTCCACCTTTAGCCTTAGCAGCAAATGTCGGTGCAGAAACTGCTGAGTGGGCTTTGGGGAGTCCCCAGTCTCTTCTTGCCCTTTCCTCAATGGCTCTTTTTGTTGTTCTTTAGTTGTCTTAGTCTGAGAGATTTTACTTTCTTGGGCTCCATGATCACTGCAGATGGTGACAGCAGTCACGAAATTAAAAGACGCCTGCTCCTTGGGAGAAAGGCAATGGCAAACCTAGACAGCGTCTTAAAAAGCAGAGACATCACCTTGCCAATAAAGGTCTGTCTAGTTAACGCCATGGTTTTCCCAGTAGTGATGTATGGAAGTGAGAGCTGGACCATAAAGAAGGCTGAACGCCGAAGAATTGATGCTTTTGAATTATGGTGCTGGAGGAGACTCTTGAGAGTCCCGTGGACTGCAAGAAGATCAAACCAATCCATTCTGAAGGAAATCAGCCCTGAGTGCTCACTGGAAGGACAGATCCTGAAGCTGAGGCTCCAATACTTTGGCCACCTCATGAGAAGAGAAGACTCCCTGGAAAAGACCCTGATGCTGGGAAAGATGGAGGGCACAAGGAGAAGGGGACGACAGAGGACAAGATGGTGGGACAGTGTTCTCAAAGCTACCAGCATGTGTTTGACCAAACTGCGGGAGGCAGTGGAAGACAGGAGTGCCTGGCGTGCTCTGGTCCATGGGGTCACGAAGAGTTGGACACGACTAAACGACTAAACATCAACAACAACAAGTTGTCTTAGTCATGTTCGGCTCTCCATGACCCCGTGAACCAGAGCATGCCTTGGAAACTCTCACTTTCTTCTCAAAGCTTCTCCTTTTTTTATGTCCATTTTTTATGTCCATGGAGTTTTCTTGGCAAAATACTGGAGTGGTTTGCCAGTTCCTTCTCCACAATGGCTCTAGGGCACAGCAGTTTTCCTCTTCTCCCCCAGTATCATTTAGAAAACTGCCCACATTCCCGCCCCAAGACTTGTCCTCTATACTTTCCACAACTACGTATATGGAATTTTGAAAACAGCTGTGCAGAAACGTGACTCGACATTTTAAAAGCATCACCTACCAATCTTGCCAATTAAATTCCCCGCGAGATTGACATCCTTCAACTTCTGCAGCGTACTCAGCCCCTGTGAACATTTGTAAGGAACAGACTTCAGGGTCACGGAATACCTCAAAGCTTTAATAAATGCAGGGTTATTCCCGTCGGGTGACAGTGCTGATCACGGAATGATGAGGTTTTTAATCAATCAAGTTTAGTTCTTCAGACATGACATGTGCCAACTTACGTTAGCAGAACAAACGCTTTTAGAAATGTTAACATCAAACTGCACATCTAATATGCTGTGATAAATACATTCTGTGGCACTTCGAAAACTAGCAACTGGGCTCCAGCCCAGAAAAGCTTATCGATAACAAATATCTTAAGCCTTTACGGTGCCACATGACTCTTTGATAACAACTTTCAGAGGGAAAACAAAGAGTTTAGGTTGTTCTCTATCTCTTCACTAGTGCTCAACAATCTTGGGCAGTTTCTTGGGCTTAAATTTAGTCTAATGGTTTTCCTTAAACGATTCCGGGGTGTGAGAATCCTCAGTTATAGGCTCATAGTCTCCCCCTGCTACTGAATCACTGTTCACTGGGTTCTCTGGAAAGCCAGAATGCCAATTTTAAAAAATCAGCTGAATGGCTAAGTCCAGTCAAAGACAGCTATGGGGTTGCAGCGCTCATCTCGCTTTCAGGCCGAGGGAGCCGGCGTTTGTCCACTGACAGCTTTCTGGGTCATGTGGCCAGCAGGACTAAACTGCTTCTGGCGCAACAGAAACACCAGGACGGAAACCAGAGCACACGCAACCACTGTTTACCTTCCCGCCGCAGCAGTACCTATTTATCTACTTGCACTGGTGTGCGTTCAAACTGCTAGGCTGGCAGGAGCTGGGACAGAGCAACGGGAGCTCGCCCCGTCACAGGGTCTGGAACCGCCGACCTCAGAAGTAAGCACCATTCCGCTGAATGGGACTTACTCCAAGGTAACTGTGTATGTGATTATATTGCATTTATATTACACCTTGCATTTATATGGCACCTTTTCTTCCATCATGGAACCTAAGGCGATCTATTTGTGGTTCATGGAAAGCTGCTCATCCAAAACACAAACCAGACCCAGGACTCCTTAGCTTCAGCAAAGTGGTGCCTCCATGTGCCTTCAGACCGTACCCTGAGAGTCTGTAAACTACATGGCCGCAGTCCCTAAGTGAAAAACATTCTCTCGGGGTGTGCTTTTCCCCCACACTGACCGAACATAGACCATGGATTTCTCCATTCCCGAGCCCCCAAGAATTGAAAACAAGATTGAGGTTTGTAATATACACACGCCCAAGCTTCTGCCTCTGTTAAGCAGGTCTGGTATTTCAAAAACCTGGAAAGCTTGTCTGACCCAAAGATGACAGTGGGAGAAATGAGACAAAGCCTCTCTCAAGAGTAAAAAGGTAAATGTAAAGGACCCCTGACAATTAAGTCCAGTCGCGAATGATTCTGGGGTTGCGGCGCTCATCTCGCTTTACAGGCCGAGGGAGCCAGTGTTTGTCTGCAGACAGTTTTTCTGGGTCATGTGGCCAGCAGGACTAAGCCACTTCTGGAGCAATGGAACACCAAGACCAGATCAGCGCACGGAAACACCGTTTACCTTCCCGCCAGAGCAGTACCTATTTATCTACTTGCACTTTGATGTGCTTTTGAACTGCAAGGTTTACAGGAGCTGGAACCGAGCAACGGGAGCTCACCGTGTCACAGGGATTCAAACCGCCAATCTTCTGATCGGCAAGTCCAAGAGGCTCAGTGCTTTCGACTGTTCTGTGTCTAGCCAAGATTGCATTGCTATGTAGGGACCATATGCAGCTGTTACATATTTTGCTCAGCAAGTTCCTGATCATTTAGCACACCCACAACTGAACTGAAGCTTCTCAGCACTACCTGGGCAAACAGGACACAGGAGATGAATGTTGGCTGGGCCATCCCTGTACTACTGAATTTAATTTATTGGATTTATATCCCTTCTTTTCGTCCAAGGAGCTCAAGATGGTGTGCATTAGGGGATGAGTGATTTCTCAATATATCGTCCAAAACCGGTTTGAAGTCCATATCGTGATATTAGTTTCATAATTTTTGACCTGGAAATATATGCTGTGGGCAAGTGTACTATGCAAATATCACAATGTGGGGGAAACCGTGAAGCCAACCAAAGCCTCTACAGAGCTCCATCCTTATATCAGACATTGTGATTTATCAGTATATCACAATGTTTAGCTGGTGATCTATCGCGAAGTTGAAAAGCACGTATAGCCCAGCCCTGCTCTCCACCGCTATGTAATTCCACCCTTATTTCAGACATTGTGATATATCAATATATCACAATGTTCAGGTGGTAATATATTGTGATGTTGGAAACCAGGTATCACCCACCCCTAGTGTTCGGGGCTCCCTCCTTCCTCATTTAATCCTTACAACCCTGTGTGGTAGGTCTAGAGGCAGTGACTGGCCCAAGTGATCTTCAAAGCCGAGTGAGGATTTGAACGCTGGTCTCCCTGGTCCCGGTCCAAACTCTAAACATTCTACTGCACTGGCTCTCAAGGACACTTGTTCGAAGGTGCTTGTGGCATCACTGTGATAACATGCACAAATTGTCCTGCCCCAACCAGAAGAGTCAGACAGGAATGAATGGCCAAAACAAACAAGCAAAACCTCAGGCTCACCTCTATTTCTCTAATCTGGTTCCCATTAAGCCAAACAAGTTCCAGCTTTGTTAGCTTCTCCAGATTCTCAATCGTTGAAATCATGTTGCAATAGAGGTAAAGCTTTTGCAACAAAGCACATCTTTGCAAACCATCGATCTTCTGAAAAGAAGGGAGCGTGAGTCAGTTTTAAGCACCAGCCGAAAAAAGGGAGAAAAGTGCACACTTGAGTAAAATTACCTTGTCGGGGGAAATCCCACCATTTGCAGGCCCACAGAAGATGTTCCAGCCAGCCAATCAGACGTGCTCTTTTCTAGGAAACTCAGTTCCCTTACCGCTTTCACCCCCCCACCCCGCACACACTCCTGGGCTTCAAAATGAGAGGGAAAGCCAGCTGGTCAAGGGCCCATCCACCCTTCCTTGCCCACTGGAAAATAAAAGGCTAAAATAAAAGCCTATTAAGCCCACTTACTGTCAAGCAGCATTCGGCCACCCATAGCTCTTTAAGTACCAGGCAATACTGCAGGTCAGAAATCTCTTGGATGGCCTGTCTGACGAGAACCAGCCTCGTTAAATTGGGGAAATGCGACAGGCCTACTATTCTGGGGTAGCCAGAGAAAAACATCTCCAGGCTCCTCACCGAAGATCCCTCTAGGTCAATTCTGTCATAAGACAGTCCATTACAGGTACACTGGAAGGAGAGAGAGAGAGACACACAACCACTGTTATTGACCTCCTTCTACGTGATGTTAAGTCAAGCACATGCCAAAATGTGTCATTTCTGTCTTTGGCTATGTTTAATAATAATAATAATAATAATAATAATAATAATAATAATAATAATAAATTTTATTTATACCCTGCCCTCCCCAGCCAGAACCAGGCTCAGGGCGGCTAACACCAATAAAATCACAATAAAACATAATAGAAAAAGAAAAAAAACAGTTAAAATACGGATTAAGATACAATTTAAAATGCAGCCTCATTTTAGTAGTAGCCATAAATCAAAACCATAAGGGGAGGGAAACATAAGGGTCAGACTGAGTCCAAACAAAGGCCAGGCGGAACAGCTCCGTCTTGCAGGCCCTGCAGAAAGATGTCAAATCCTGCAGGGCCCTAGTCTCTTGTGACAGAGCATTCCACCAAGTCAGGGCCAGTACTGAAAAGGCCTTGGCCCTAGTTGAGACCAATCTAACCACCTTGCGGCTCAGGACCTCCAAAGTGTTGTTATTTGTGGACCTTAAGGTCCTCCGCGTGGCATACCAGGAGAGGCGGTCCTGTAGGTACAAGGGTCCTAGGCCGCATAGGTCAAAACCAGCACCTTAAACCTGACCCTGTACTCCACCAGGAGCCAGTGCAGCTTTTAAAGCACTGGATGAATGTGATCTCGCAGCGAGGACCCCGTAAGGAGTCTCGCCGTGGCATTCTGCACCTGCTGGAGTTTCTGGGTCAGCTTCAAGGGCAGCCCCGCATAGAGCGAGTTACAATAATCAAGCCTGGAGGTGACCGTCGCATGGATCACTGTGGCCAGATCAGGGCGAGAAAGGTAAGGGACCAACTGCTTGATACGGCAGAGATGGAAAAATGCCACCTTTGCTGTGGCTGCAACCTGGGCCTCCATGGAAAGGGAGGTGCCAACTTTTCTTCTGATCACAACAAACTTACAACAGCTACCCATTATAGCCTAATCAGTAACTAAGGGCAGGAAGCTCTGAAGCCATCTAGCTTTCTGGTCTTTTATGCTAGGATTGGTCACGGGCAGCCCAACCTGGCCTTCACACATCAGAATATCATGGTGAACTGCCCTAAGATCTACGGATGAAGGGCAGTATACAAACAATTAATATAATGTGATCACAAATGACCTCCCACCGCTCTTAAGCATCTCAGACACTTTTCCCCAGAAGTGGAGACAATCAGAAGGCTTAGTAGCCCCTTAATTGTGTGAGCAGCAAGTGAGGTTCTGCCATCTTTCTCCCATGATGCACTTCAGCTGTTCACAAACCTTGTGTGTCAGACGGATAGAGTCTGGTGGGAATTAGCAGCTAAGGCTGAATTTAACCCAAACCACTGCTGTGCTTAATTCTAGGGGAGTCATTTGTGAGGACCTTTCGCACCTTCCTTGGAGACCACAAACACACACAGAGACACGAAAAAATTCCCATGTGATGGGCCATCCCAACAGTGCAATGTAAGAGGACTTCTTCACACAGGGCTGGTGTGAGTTTACACTGTTTATAAGAGTGGGCAGTATTGAGTGGCTATCACAGGCAGCTTCTGTCAAATTGGCTCTCCATCTTTTAGGTACAATTTTTGGGGCATGTGTTGCCACCTACTGAACACACATAAACCTCCATAGGAAGGAGCATCCTGTTCCCTAGCTTGTGCCTTCCTGCCCACAGACCGTCTTGCCAGAGTGGTGCATGCTCTGGTTATCTCCCGTTTGGACTACTGCAATGTGCTCTATGTGGGGCTACCTTTGAAGGTGACTTGGAAACTATAACTAATCCAGAATGCAGCAGCTAGACTGGTGACCGGGAGTGGCCACTGGGACCATATAACAGCAGTCCTAAAGAATCTTCACTGGTTCCCGGTATGCTTCCAAGCACAATTCAAAGTGTTGGTGCTGGCCTTTGAAGTCCTAAATGGCCTTGGCCCAGTATACCTGAAGGAGCATCTCCACCCCCAGCGCTTAGCCTGGACAGAGGTCCTCCTCTGAGGGTCTTCTGCTGTTTCCCTCATTGCAAGAAGCAAAGTTACAGGGAACCAGGCAGAGGGCCTTCTCGGTAGTGGCACCTTCCCTGTGGATGTCAAGGAGATAAAGAACTATATAACTTTTAGAAGACATCTGTTTTTGTTTTTGTTTTGAATAATATTTATTGAATTTTACCAATACAAAACAATTACAATAAAGACAAACACAAACAAAAAACAACAAGTATAATTCCAAAAATTATTTTCTCAACCTAATTTCCCCGACTTCCTCATACCTCACCGTTTTGTATTCTAATTTCATTATCCCGTCAGCAACTCCATTCCCTTATTTCCCATTTTTTTTTTAACAAATTCCATTTCTTTTCATACTCTAATATCTCTGAAAACCACCATATTTTTAAATCCGCGTCAATCTAACATTCCTTAATCTTATAGTATTTATTAAGATAGTCCTTAAATTTCTTCCAATCTTCTTCCACTGTCTCTTTCTCCTGGTCTCGGATTCTGCCCGTCATCTCTGCAAGTCCCATATAATCTGTCATCTTCATCTGCCATTCTTCCAGGGTTGGTAAGTCTGATGTCTTCCAATACTTTGCAATGAGAATCCTTGCTGCTGTTGTAGCATATAAAAACAAAGTTCTATCCTTCTTTAACACCACATGACTAACCATGCCCAGGAGGAAGGCCTCTGGTTTCTTCAGGAAAGTGTATTTAAACATCTTCTTCATTTCGTTATATATCATTTCCCAGAAAGCCTTAATCCTTGGGCATGTCCACCAGAGGTGAAAGAATGAACCTTCATTCTCTTTGCATTTCCAACATTTGTTATCTGACAAGTGGTTAATTTTTGCAAGCTTGACTGGGGTCATGTACCACCTATATATCATTTTCATAATATTTTCTCTCAAGGCATTACACGCCGTGAAGACATCTGAAGGCAGCCCTGTATCAGGAAGGTCAAGGTACCCTGGACCTCAATCACATTCAGAAAAGAAACACAGTCAAATAAAATACGATCAACTATGCAATCAATTACAATAATAAATCAAAGAGTTACCAGCTCTTTAACTATTTCATCGGAAGGAATCTGGTTTTGATTATCACTTTGGATCATCTTCTGAGCATTGCAGCTTAATGGTCATAGCACAGGATCTAGACAAGAGAACAGCAAAATAATTATCTGCTGACACATAAATGTCAAAGCCACTGATCTTAGAATGGGAAAAACAGTGTTCGACAATGCTAACTTCCAGAGCCATCACCTTGATAGGCCCACATGAAACAGGCTACAGAACCAAGAGAAAAATTATGTATTTCAGGTTTGGGAATGCCTGTTTCCTTAGATAACACAAAAGTGGGGACAAGGGGGAGAATCTCCCCTCCCCTCCTGTCCCATTCGATTTTGCGCCAGTTCATGTGTTCTCAGCTCCAATTTCAGATGCTGTGATTCAAAAACAGTGGGGAATCAGTGTGGAAGAATAACTGGGAGGGGAACGGAACGGTTGCGGCTCAAACTTCCACAAGTCCTGTGGTTCTGCTTCACCTGAGTGCACCCAGGGGATGGGGGGTGATTTCCAGGCATCCTACAAGTGTCAGAGAGGACCAAGCAGCTACCTTTCAACATGCAGGGAGCTCTGTTCATGTGGAGAGTTGATTCCCAGCTTTCCCATCCCCGGGGTGGTGCGGGAGATGGTAGAGGGGGAGGGGAAGGACCATGTAGTATATATTGCCACACCACTCCTATTTGCATCTGGAGAGAGGAGCCTCTGGGGCAGAGGAAGCTGGGCCAGCTTCTGCAGGCACCAAACAGATGAACCATTTCCACTGAATCTCCTGGTATTTCTACATTTAGTTGGAAAGAGCTGCAGGGCCACTCAAATTGGATCAGGCAGAGGTAGGAGGGGGCGGTGTTAACCTTTCCGCCCTATTCCATTTCCTCAGTCTAAGGTCACAAATGCACCATTCATTTAAAGCACATGGCTCCCCCCTCCGTTTTTTAAATAGTAATCCATATAAAAAGGTAAAGGGACCCCTGACCATTAGGTCCAGTCGTGACCGACTCTGGGGTTGTGCGCTCATCTCGCTCTATAGGCTGAGGGAGCCGGCGTTTGTCCGCAAACAGCTTCCGGGTCATGTGGCCAGCATGACTAAGCCACTTCTGGCGAACCAGAGCAGCGCACGGAAACGCCATTTACCTTCCCACCGGAGTGGTACCTATTTATCTACTTGCACTCTGACATGCTTTCGAACTACTAGGTTGGCAGGTGCAGGGACCAAACAACGGGAGCTCACTCCGCTGCGGGGATTCGAACCACCAACCTTCTGATTGGCAAGTCCTAGGCTTTGTGGTTTAACCCACAGCGCCACCCGCGTCCCTAGTAATCCATATAAACAATAGTTAAAATAAATGAATATGCAAGACTCCATAGCAACCTCTGGAATTCTCCACCTCATAAAGTGCATCTGCCTCTTCCATTGCTGTATTTTCATACAGCTTTTAACTAGGCTATTATGTGTATCCTCCAATAACTAGGCTATTATGTGTATCCTCCTCACTGTTAAATATTTAGATGTGTGCGCGCATATATGGAGATTTTGACTATTTGCATTGTGTTTTACTGTTTTTTCATTATATTCCAACTATTCACAACTTTGGGGACCATGGGGAACAAAAAACAGCATAAGAATGTTAGACTAGATTACCCTTGGGCTCCTTCCAGTTCTACAATTCTCTAAGGTGTCAGACATACCTCTTTGGGGAGGGAGTTGCACAGTTTAGGAGCTGCCACAGAGAAGGCCCTATATTTCCTTCCCGTTTGCTTCCAGTGGATTCGAAGACACTGTGAAACACATAGTACAGTGTCCAAGGATGTGAGATGAAAAAAATCCTCACTGAAATGTCCCACACAAAATCACCTGGTGACCTCGGGCACACAACTATTTTCCCTTGCCCCCTAACAAAGAAATCTGCAATACAGAAATAACAGTGACACACCCCCAAGGCTGTATGTTATCACTATTATTAATAACGCTAAAATTTGCAGTATATGGCAAACCTGGGAAGAACTTTAAAACAACAATATTCCAAAAGAACTCCCATTAAACAATCCAAAACAAAGGAGCATTCCTTAACAATATATTATGATTCCACACTTACAATCACTGACAGGGTCACAATCTCCATTCATTCCGTCCCCTTCCGCCTCCTTCCAGCCACCTCAAACCTGAGGGTTTTGTTTTATATTTTATAAGGCCATTACAAATTCTTTTAAGCAGCAAACTAAATCCCATCTTGACTGCGAGTCCTGGAAAACCTGCTCCCTGCCTTGGGTACTTTTTGATGTGTTTTTTTCTCTTCTTGTACCTTTATTTTTAAATCTGTTACGACTTACATGGAAATGGTTCCGTTTGGTTGTGTGCTTTTCAATGCGTTTTCTTTATTGTTTATTACTAGTTACGCTTGTATTTATGTAAAGCTTTCTGCGCAGTTTAAGCCACCTTAAGCACAGTTACAACCATGGAAAGGCAGCAAGAGATATAAAACGAGGTATGGACACAGGTGTGGAAATCCGGTTTCAGGGGTCACTAAAAAAAAACCCTTCCCCCCAAAGTGCAGGAAAAATGTCCACCTTTTTTTCTACAACAGCTGCAATCCTAACCCCACTTACCCGGGAGTAACATCCACTGAAATCAATAGGGCTTGCTGCCGAGTAGATATTTTAAAGTTTGTTTTACTTATTTATTACATCTGTACGCTGCCCTGTATCGGAAGTTCACAACACGTGAAGGAAACAGAAAATTTGCAGAACTAATCCGGGGTAAGAGACTTCATGCATGCTCTCCTAAGTTGTGGGGAGAAGCAACCCCTCTTTGCATAAGGCAAGGAAGAAGATGTACCACGCAGCTACCCCATGGGAAGGGGAAATAGAAAGAGGGTAACAGCGAGGTCAGTCCCTTCCCTCTCTCGGGCGGGGTGCCAGATATGGGGGAGGAAGGAGGCGCAAGGCAGTTGCCTAGCAACGGCAGGTAACCCACTCCTCCTCCCTGGCGGCCGCTCAACCTACCTGGAGCCCCGAGAGATGCTGGCTGAAGCCAGGCCGGGATGTGTATCGTGAGCGGGGCCTACCGTCGCCTAGGCAACGCTCCTCCTCTCTCCTCGCCCGCTGCCTAGCAACAGCCAACCAGCGTCGACAGGGAGGCAGGGGCGTGTGTGGCGTCACAGGGTTCCACGCACAGACTGGAAGGAATGAATGGAGCGGCGGGGAGGAGCTTCCATTCAACCTCGCTCGCCGCGCTCGCCCGAATGGGCGCGGTCATACCTGAGTCCGATGGGACAGGTGTTCCGGGGCGGGTGGGTTTGAAGGTCTGGAGCAGGTTCATTAGGAAGGAAAGGCAGGCAGGTTGCAATGGGGGTTGTTTGTTTCGTGTTTTGCTCACGGGTAAAATAAAAATAATTATTTACGATACGAGAGGATACTCTTTATTGTCATTGTCCCATACAGAACAATGAAATTGAAAAAATCTAAATCAGACATTCAGAAACCAACAAGCCTGCTATCCCAGCCTCGTTAGCCCCCTAAAAACTCTGATACCACATAATTAAATACAATATACTCCCATGGAGACTACCTTATACTGCGTTTAAAACCAAAATCGCATTTGGATAGAAACTGTTTCTCAGGCGGCTAGTCCTGGTCTTTATAACCCTGTACCTTCTTCCAGAACGCAGAAGTTGAAAGAGATAATTTCCGGGGTGTGCACTATTCTGCGCTATCTCTGCAGCTTTCTTATGACACCTGGAGGCATAGATTTGATCCAAGGTGGGAAGAGTGCACCCAATTATTCTCTCCGCAATCTTTACAACCCTGGACAGCATTGTTTTTTTCCCTGGCCATGCAGTTCCCAAACCACACACACAGACCGTAAGTTAATACACTCTCAGCAGTACAATGGTAAAATGCCATCAACAGGTCCTTTGAGATTATTTTTCCAGAGGATTCTCAGAAAATATAATCTCTGCTGTGCTCTCTTCATCAGGTCTTTACTGTTTTCTCCCCAGGTTAGGTCATCTCTCAACTCCATTCCCAGAAATCGAAACACCGAGACCTGTTCCACACACTTTCTCTCAATAATAAGTGGCTGAATATTCAATTTACATTTCCTAAAGTCCACAATAATCTCTTTTGTTTTCTTTAAGTTAAGGAGTAAGTTGTTTTTCCTGCACCACTCCCCCAACTGCTCAAATTCCTTCCTACAGGCCGCCTCCCCCTCTCCAGCTGTGATTAAACCAACCACCGTTGTATCATCTGCAAACTTAATGATCTTATTTAGTATATTTTTATTTGTTTATACACCGTCTTTCCCCCCTATGGGACTCAAGGCAGCTTCCAAACAAAAGCAAGACTTGCTAAAAACAGCCATAAAAAACAAAAAAAACCCCAAATACTTGGGCTTGCCGATCAGAAGGTCGGCAGTTCAAATCCCTGCGATGGGGTGAGCTCCCGTTGCCCAGTCCCAGCTCCTGCCAACCTACCAGTTCGAAAGCACATTGAAGTACAAGTAGATAAATAGGTACCACTCCGGCGGGAAGGTAAACAGTGTTTCCGTGCACTGCTCTGGTTCACCAGAAGCGGACGTGCACTGCTCTGTCTGTGGACAAACACCGGCTCCCTCAGCCTGTAAAGCAAGATGAGTGCCGCAATCCCAGAGTCATCTGCAACTAGACTTAACTGTCAGGGGTCCTTTACCTTTTTTTACTTCGATAAAATCTCAGGCAGCCTTTGGCAATTTCCCCCCATTTTATTTTTGTTGCATAAAATTGGTGGTTAAGAATAAACCACAAAACTCTAAAGTGGTTTACAAAGAGGATAAAGTGATAAGAACTGAAGCCAGCAGTGTCAGCCTTTGCCAGCCTTGCACCTTCCATACTGCTTCTGACAGTCACAGACAGCCTTATTCTCCTCCATGAATTTGTGCCATCCTCGTTTACAGGTGTCCAGGTTGGCGCTCATCACTGCCTGCCATGGGAGCAAATTCCATTCTTAAAATACTTCTTCACACAGCACACATTTAATTCTGTCTGTCCTGAATCTTGCAACATCCTGCTTCATGAGATGGTCCTGAATTGCAGCACAGTGGTACCTTGGTTCTCGAACGCCTTGGTACTCAAACAACTTGGAACCCAAACACTACGAACCCAGAAGTGTTAAGGTTTGTGGACTTTTTTCAGAAGCCGAACAGGCTCTATTTTGAGTTTTATGCTTCCGATTTGAGTGCCACACTTCCATTTTGAGTGTTACGCTGAGGTCTGTCTGTTTTTGCTGTTTATTTTGCGTTTTTGTTTTTGCAGCTTTTTTGTTTTGTTTTTGTGACTGTGTGGAACCCAGTTCAGCTACCAGTTGATTGATTGTGACTGCAGTACATTGTTTATTGCTTTCATTTTACGGATCAGTGGTCTTGTTAGATAGTAAAATTCAAGTTAAATTGCTGTTTTAGGGGTTGTTTTTAAAAGTCTGGAATGGATTAATCCATGTTGCATTAATTTCTATGGGAAAGTGTACCTTGGTTTTGGAACGCTTTGGTTTTGGAATGGACTTCCAGAACAGATTGAGAGACAAGGTACCACTGTATTATGAAGAAAAATGTCTCTCTGCCCACTTTATTCACCCCATGCAACATCTTACACACCTCTATCATGTCCCCCTTTTATACATCTCCTCCCCTCCCCACCATTAAAAGGTCCCAGCTGCTATGACCGTTCCTCACTTCATCCCCTTGATTGATTTTGGTTGCCCTTTCCTGAATCTTTTCCAACTCCACAATATCCTTTCCGAGGCAAGTTCTGGACACTTAGGTGTAAGCATGTCCTGCTTAAGTCCGTAGGGTTTACTCTGAGTAAGTGTGCATGGGTTTGGGCTGGTGGGAGTAGCTTTCCAAAGTATCTGGAGGGCACTAGCTTGGGGAAGTCTGTTCAGGTGAAAGGACATGCTCCTCAGGAGTTCTTCCTCCCTTCAGATGTGAGAAGCGAAGCTAACCCACACATTGCCTGGCAGTACTTTGACACATCGCCAGGTGTCACTGTTATTCACACATTGCATCTCCGGTCCATTTCCGTGATTTGCCTTGCAAGTTCCTCTATCCCTTATCAGTATATCCTCTATTGTGCTGGTACTAAATTTGATGTTGCTGTTGTTTAGTCGTTTAGTCGTGTCCGACTCTTCGTGACCCCATGGACCAGAGCACGCCAGGCACTCCTGTCTTCCACTGCCTCCCGCAGTTTGGTCAAACTCATGCTGGTAGCTTCGAGAACACTGTCCAACCATCTCGTCCTCTCCCGTCCCCTTCTCCTTGTGCCCTCCATCTTTCCCAACATCAGGGTCTTTTCCAGGGTCTTCTCATGAGGTGGCCAAAGTATTGGAGCCTCAGCTTCATGATCTGTCCTTCCAGTGAGCACTCAGGGCTGATTTCCTTCAGAATGGAGAGGTTTGATCTTCTTGCAGTCCATGGGACTCTCAAGAGTCTCCTCCAGCACCAGAATTCAAAAGCATCAATTCTTCGGCGATTAGCCTTCTTGATGGTGCAGCTCTCACTTCCATACATCACTACTGGGAAAACCATAGCTTTTACTATATGTTACAGATAGGTAGCCATGTTGGTCTGCCATAGTCAAAACTATGTTATTTAAATAGTTATTTAACTATTTAGGTATCTGAAGAAGTGTGCATGCACACGAAAGCTCATACCTAGAACTAACTTAGTTGGTCTTTAAGGTGCTACTGGAAGGAATTTTTTGTTTTTACTATATGGACCTTTGTTGGCAAGGTGATGTCTCTGCTTTTTAAGATGCTGTCTAGTAAATTAGAGGTATCTGAAGAAGTGTGCATGCACACGAAAGCTCATACCTAGAACTAACTTAGTTGGTCTTTAAGGTGCTACTGGAAGGAATTTTTTGTTTTTACTATATGGACCTTTGTTGGCAAGGTGATGTCTCTGCTTTTTAAGATGCTGTCTAGTAAATTAGAGGTGCACAATCAATGCTTTGCCTTAGCATGCACTGTTCATGTGCTCCCAGCCATAAAATCATATTTACAGAAATATTGTAAAATTAATGAATGTTTGAAAGATGTTGGAATGAAATTATTTGGTTTTAGCAGAAATGTTATAAAGGTTTATAGAAAAGTAGACTGTTAATTGGTGAGATGAGGGAAAGGAAAGTTATATTATATTAAGACAAATTACAGGATAAAAATTGGAAAGATGGAAAGGATTTGCTGAAATGTTAATCAAACTAGAATACAAAAAAGGGAGGTGTGAGGAGGTCAAAGAAATAAGGATATGAAAGATGGGTTATGGAAAGTTGTGTTTTTTCTTTTTTTTTTAATGGACTATTTTCTTGTTGAATTTTCTCTTTCTTATTTTTTTTTGTTTCTTCTGTTTTTTTTTCTTTTTTATTGTGATTTATTGTTTATTGTTGTGTTGTTTCTTTTATATGTATAACTTTTAAAATTTTAATAAATATTATTTTTTTAAAAATGCATCTCTGGGTTATTTGTGGGGCATAGGAATTTGTTCATTTCCTCCCACCCCCAAATATAGTCCAGCCCCCCACAAGGTCTGAGGGACAGTGGACTGGCCCCCTGCTGAAAAGGTTTGCTTACCCCTAATCAAGAGCATTGTGGGCAATTAAAAGATCCAGCCACCTAGTGCTAAGCAAGGGGGGAAAAGACAATATTTTATGGTGAAGTGATGGCAGCCAAAGCGGGCGTCTGCAGTAGACCCAACAAGGACAAAGAGATCCTCAGAGTTGCCCCGGGTTCCAGGAGCTGGTGTTGTCCCTGGGCAGAAGCATCATTCCTCACCCCTATATGAGAGGCCACACCTGCCAATATTCCCCCTCCTATGCAGCTGTTAAAGGTATAGGGAACCTATCCACTCTGCATCTGGTCGTTCCTGGGGCGTCGCTGTGCTAGCATTGTGCTGGCCTGGGGCTGATGGGAGTTGAGGTCCAAAATAAGTGGAGGGCACCAGGTTGGCAAAGGTTGGGGCAGATGAATGAGACAGTGGTGGGAATCAACATGTTCCATACAGTTTTGGCTTACCCGTTTCAGTGGGGTGGACTAGATGGCCCTTGGGATCCTTTCCCATGCTACAATTCTTTTAAATTTTATTTTAAACGAAATTTTATTAAAACTTTTTCATAATACCATAAGATAAAAGAGACTGATCTTAATAAAAACAGAGAATGAAAGAGAAAAGAAAACACCAAGAGGAAAGGAAATAAATAGAAGAAAATAAAAATAAAAGGGATTTCTGATTTTTCCAATTGTCGGCTGCATAAAAGAAATTATTCAAAATATTCGCTCTAGAATGACACCCAACTGTTCTTCTTTTTGTTAGGCAATATTTTCCCAAATAGATTAATTCGTTTTCCTTTTTGTACAAAAAGTCCAAATGAGGTTACAATTCTATGATTCTATGGTGCATCCCATCTTGGGCAAAGATAATTTGGGGTTAGTTTTCTTAATACTGTACTATTTCATCTCAGAATTATTTTCTGCAGCTAAAAAACCTATGATAAAGTAAAATACAGAAATTCTGCTATATATCATTTGAAACCCTTTCATGTATCCTGGGGGTACCTGTACCACACTTCGGGTAACAGTGCCGCAACGAATTAGCCCGAACTGAAAAGATGGCTCAGATTTTAGGGGGCTCTTAGAATAAATCAAGGTGCAAATCAGCCACTGATTTTGCTTCTTTGGCCTGCTGTTAAGAGCACACAAATTTAAAACACAGCTCAGTGTTATATAGGCTCAGAGACACAGTGGCACACTGTCAGAAGAAAACAGCAGTAAGACCATTTTAAAAGTGAGTAAGCCCTGCCAGCATTATTAATGCTCGCTTCCATCAATGGAAGATGCTTCATCCATTAAGTTCCACTCTGCATTAGTCCTGGGAAGAAGCAAGCTCATCACCTTAATTTAGTTTAAGTCTCCATTTCAGGGATGCTACCAGTGCAGCTGTTTCAAAACAAGACTTATGTTCAACCCAAATGACCACTGCATTTATTTTTTTTTTAAATTTTTATTAGATATTTCAACACAGTAATTTTAACAAAAATACATCATCCACATTGTTTCCCCCCTCCATTTTTTCCCTCCCACCCCCAAACAGAAAACCCAACCCCTCCACCCCCGGACTTCCCTCAGCTCTTTTCTCTGGTTTCTTAACACATCTTTCTGTTTGCATATTGTAAAATTGTAAAGATCCTCAAATTATCTATCTATTACAATAAATAATTTGTGAATGTTTATTCAAAACCCGCCAAAGAGTCCAATTCATTTTGTTGCTTCAAGTATTTTGTAAAAGGTCCCCATTCATTTTTAAAATCACAGTTATCCTTGTCACGTAGTTTGTGTGTCAGTTTTGCCAATTCCGCATAGTTTATCAGTTTTTCTTGCCACAGTTCTTTCGTCGGGATTTCCTCATTCTTCCATCCTTCTGCTATTAAGACTCTTGCCGCCATTGTCACATACATAAAAATATTTTTTAATTTCTTTGGCAGGTCTTTCCCCACAATCCCTAATAAGAAAGCTTCGGGCTTTTCCCACAAATGTTAAATGAAACATTTTCTTTAACTCGTTATATATAATTTCCCAGAACATTTAAATTTTGCTACAATCCCCCCCAAAATGACCACTGCATTTTGAACCAGTTGAAGTGTCTGGGTTGTCTTCAAGGGCAGCCCCATGCAGAACGCATTGCAATAAGTCAGTTCAGTGACCCATGCACTCCCTTTTTGCCCTGCACAGCTGACCACAGGAACAAACTGCAAACTCTCCTGTTTCTTGTTACAGATAGGTAGCCGTGTTGGTCTGCCATAGTCAAAACAAAATAAAAAAATTCCTTCCAGTAGCACCTTAAGATTCCTTCCAGTAGCACCTTAAGAGTCGTCAACAGGCTCATCACAGCTATCTGCCAATCACGCATTCCCACCACCCTTCTGAGTAATACCCCTCCCCACCTTCTCACTATATAGAAGGGTCTGGTGACTTCTGTTTCAGTGTATCTGAAGAAGTGTGCATGCACACGAAAGCTCATACCTAGAACTAACTTAGTTGGTCTTTAAGGTGCTACTGGAAGGAATTATTTTATTTTGTTTCTCCTGTTTCTTGACATAGATATTCGGGTCCTGTGAGCCAGTGCACTGGCTGCAAAAAGGTTAACTTTGTAAGCCACTTAGAGTTTGAGGTGTTTTTTTAAACATTTTGTCTGTACATTGATTAAACAGATTAAAAGGGTCAAGGTAAGGAGGCCAAGGCAGCCTTCCTTAAAAATGCATGGCTTGGAAAATATTTGGGCCTTCTTATTTCCTCCCTGCTCAGAGTTCTCTTTGGCAGGTCTCGATTTCTTTTGAAGATGAAACAATAAGAGGCCGTCTGGTGTGGGACTCTGCAATCAGGTTACTCTGACGAAACAGGATCTTAATTGACTTGTCTGTGCAGGGAAGAAAGATCCAGCTATAACCAGGCCCCCTTGGAGCAGCTTTCTTCCTGCTATCATGCTATCCACTAACACCGTTTACGGTAAAAGGTTGCTGCAAGATGGTTGCAGAGTGGTCTGCAGAATTGATTGCTTTTTGGCTGGGCTACAAAATCGGTACATAGTGGGGGAACGAAGGAGGCAGATGGAATAGGAAGTTCGGGAGATGGAATGGAAAACTTACCCAGAGCGATATTTTGAAACAGTCAGGCTGGGGAAATTTATCCAGTCTTCTGTGCCCCTCTGATTTATCACGTGGGTTACACCGCAGGGAACCTCTTGCTCTCCAGATGTTGTTGAACCCCATCTCCCAATAGCCCCGCCAAGCATGGCTGATGGTCAGGGAAGATGGGAGTTGGAGTTCAGCAATATCTGGAGGGCCACAGGTTCCACAGCCCTGCCTTTGTTGTTGTTTAGTCGTTTAGTCGTGTCCGACTCTTCGTGACCCCACAGACCAGAGCACGCCAGGCACTCCTGTCTTCCACTGCCTCCCGCAGTTTGGTCAAACTCATGTTCGTAGCTTCGAGAACACTGTCCAACCATCTCATCCTCTGTCGTCCCCTTCTCCTTGTGCCCTCCATCTTTCCCAACATCAGGGTCTTTTCCAGGGAGTCTTCTCTTCTCATGAGGTGGCCAAAGTATTGGAGCCTCAGCTTCAGGATCTGTCCTTCCAGTGAGCACTCAGGGCTCCTTAAAAATGGGTAGGTTTGATCTTCTTGCAGTCCATGGGACTCTCAAGAGTCTTAAGTCCTGCCTTAAGTAATTCTAAACAAATGTGGTGGTTCCTCAACAGCCAAAATAGCCAAGCACATCCGCAAATAAATATTCTGTTTCCAGCACCAGCACAGGCATTCCTCTGTCATTTATTTGCAACATTTAATATCCAAAGGTATACTGCCTCTGTAAATGGATGTTCCATGCAGCTACTCATCATTAATAGTTCTTGGCAACCCTATCCCCCACAAATGGGTTGAATCCCTTTTAAAAGCCACCTTAGCTGGTGGCCAAATAATTTTGAGAGGTTTTTAAAAAATAGTTTGATCAGGCTAAAGAAACTTCTCAGAGGAGTTTTTTACATTCCCAAAGAGTTTCTTTTGCAGTGCCCTCCTCTAGTTCTCCTTTCTTCCTCATCATTTGCTCACTTCTTATTGGAGCCTAAACTAGGGTTGATATACCGTATTTTACGTCCTATAGGGTGCACCGGCCCATAGGACGCACATCGTTTTTTTTGGGGGGGGGAAATGAATAAAAAAAAAATATTTACCCCCCAGCCGCGGCTGCCGCCCCAAGCCTTGCACACGCCTGCCCGAAGCCTCTGCGTGCTTCGAGCTGCAGGCTGCCGCCCCAAGCCTCGCGCGCCCGACCGGAGCTCCTGCCGGGCGCGCAAGGCTTGCGGACACTCGCTGGGGCTGCAGGTTGCTGCCCGCAAGCCTTGTGAGCCCGCGGGAACTCCCGCCGGGCTTGCAAGGCTTGCGGATAGCTTCCTGAAGCCTGGAGAGTGAGAGGGGTCGGTGTGCACCGACTCCTCTCGCTCTCCAGGCTTCAGCGAAAGCCTGCATTCGCCCCATAGGACGCACACACATTTCCCCTTCATTTTTGGAGGGGAAAAAGTGCGTCCTATGGGGTGAAAAATACGGTATTTCAAAAAGTGAAAATCTGGACACAAGCTTTTTCCCAGCGATTTCTGCCAGGATGGTCACATGTTTACTGGCTATGTCTGGGAAATTCTGGACGTATGGCCACCCTACCAAAGCACTGTATAAAATGCTCTGATCCCTGCCAGGATATTTGATCAGCTAATTAGGCATCTAGAGAAGACTTCCAGGATATTTGATCAGCTAATTAGGCATCTAGAGAAGACTTCTCTAGCAAAGAGGTGATGGCCAAAAACTTTGATGGCTTTAAAAGATTAGTCAAATTCGTGAAAGATAAGGCCATCAGTAGCTACTAGCCACCTGGCTGTCTTCTCCTGCTCTGGAGGTTAGGATTCGAACCCACGGCTTCAAGTTACAAAAAAGGAAATTCTGCCTAAACATCAGGAAGAACTTTCTGACAGTAAGCACTGTTTGAGAGTGCAATGGACACACATTCGAGGTTGTGGACTCTCCTTGTGGAGATTTTAAAGTGGAGGTTGGGTGTCCATCTGTCCCGGATGCTTTGGCTGAAATTCCTGCATTGCAGGGGGTTGGACTAGATGACCCTTGAGGTTCCCTTCCAACTCTACAATTTTACGATTCTATGATTCTCCCAGATTGCTCATCGTTCCCTCCTAGCTCCCTTTCCCTTTCTGCCCTCTTGGGTGGAATCTACACACATATTAAAAAAAACGCTGTGAAAATGCTTTTTTTAAAAAAAAGTTTTGAAAAATACATTGAATTTGGCATATCTCACTGTCACCATCTAGTGTCATGTTTGTATATTGTATTTCCCAACACATTTAAAGCATTTTATTTGCAGCTGTATAGCTGAGTCCTTGGTCACTCACTTTCTATGCAGCTTCTTGGGTATCAGTCTGAGCTTCGAGAAACACACAGAGCTGGGACAGAGTGCCACTCTCGCAACTTCCTCCTTCTCCTCTGCAAGGAAGTGAAAAAATTAACCAACCTCAGCACCCCTTGACAAATGGGACAAGCAAGCCTAGAGGTGGGTTCAGAGGCTTCGCATGTGCCAGGAGATATTATCAAGGGCCCCCTTGAGCCCACAAGTACCATGTTGGTGACGTAAGGATGGCAGTTATACCTATCCTGCTGTTCCTCTCAGGAATTCTGAGCAGCCTTGGTCCACTCTGCCATCCAGACAACTTAGATGACCTTACCTGCTTTAGAACAGGGCAATGTGACTTTGAAGCAACTATTTGATGACCTACCTCACGGGAAGCAATAGAAACAGCCACCCCCGTTCTCTTAAAATAACTTGAGAAGGAGCTAACATAGCACAATGCCAAACTCTTATTAAATAAATGATCTCCAGCCTGGGACATTCATCCCCTTGCAGTAGGATACGCAATCTAATCCCAAACGAGAGGATATGAGATCAGGATAATTGGTGTAAATGGCTTAATTATTTGTTGCCGTTTGTTTTGGCTGGCTGAGACGCCAAACCATATTGTACTGCCAGAATGTTGGTTTTGCTACCAGTTCTGTGAGTGGGAGAAGTATCCGGACAATCTCACATCTAGGTCCAATTCACACCCTTTTTGTTTTTTGGAATGTGAATTCTACATAAAGGGAACAGTAGCCAAAATGACCAGACGAGCGTGCAATAGGCTTGGCATTCATGTGGCAGCCAAAGCAAAAATCCAGGCAACAATGTTGTTGTTTTTCTGGAGAACAACTCCCTCATCTGAACCAACATGAATTGATTTTTTTTTTAAAGGAAAATTTCATAAGCTGCTGCCCAGATTGCTTTTCCACCAACCAACCCCTCCCCACCCCCTTCTGCTCTTTGCATCACGAAGTCTCCCTCCATCTGCATTGCTTCAAAAGCAAATCGCCATAATCATTTCATCTGCATGCTGCGTTCACATAGTTAAACCATGTTCAACATGCTCAGCAAAATGACACTATTTGTTCTAATTCTTTCAAAAATAACACAAAATGTCAATGAACAATAAATGAATGAAAACACATCAGTAAATGTATAATGAACATTTCAAGTCAAAAGAAGGTCTTAGAATAAAAATACAAAAATATAATCCTAATAACAGCAAAAAAGAATGCATCTTCAAAACTGAATCTTGACTCCAACAAAATTCCTAAACAACACCCCACCCCAATAGTCTCTAGATATCCTGAGCAGGAGGTCTTAATCTCAGGGGCATAGTGTGGGGGGTGGGGGTGGCCCCAGGTACACAATATTGAGGGGGTGTGTGTTGGTGCAAAAAGTTGAGTTCTGTTTATACAGAAAATAAATCTCTGCACCCTTCCTATACAGTGGTACCTCAGGTTAAGTACTTAATTCGTTCCAGAGGTCCGTACTTAACCTGAAACTGTTCTTAACCTGAAGCACCACTTTAGCTAATCGGGCCTCCCGCTGCCGCTGCGCCGGCGCTGCACGATTTCTGTTCTCATCCTGAAGCAAAGTTCTTAACCTGAAGCACTATTTCTGGGTTAGCAGAGTCTGTAACCTGAAGCGTATGTAACTGTAATTTTGAAGGAAAAGGTCACTAATCCACTTTAAATTCTTTGACTGCAGTGCTTGAGCAGCCAGCCATTTCTTCACAGGGAGTGTTGATTCCTTTATTGGAAATGGAAGCTGACACTGTCTACTCAGAAGTAAGTCCCACTGTATTCAATGGAGCTTACTTACAGGTAACTGGGTAAAGACTGGGCAGCCTTACACTGCAATCCTAGGCATTTTTACTCGGAAGCAAGTCCTGCTGAGTTCAGTATGATTTATTCTCTGGTACATTCCTGATCATTCTCACTGTTTCCATTATATTCTTATTCTGATTATATCCTGCCTTTTTCCCCCTGACAGGGACTCAAGGAAGATTACAGCTAAAATCTTATTTCATTCTATTTATCTGTGGAAGGTGTTGTACATGATCCCTTCCATCACACATTTTTTCCTTTACAACAATCCTGTGAGGTAGGTTAAGCAGAGAAGTTGCAATTGGCTCAATGTGTCCCTATTTCCATCTGAGAAATGTTGGAGGGTATGTTCCCTTGCTGCAAGAAGTAAAGTTACACAGAACCAGGCAGAGGGCCTTCTCAGAAGTGGCGTCCTCCACCTAGAACATCCTCCCATCAGATGTCAAGGTGATTAAGAACTACACAACTTTTAGAAGACATCTGACAGCAGCCCTGCATCGGGAGGTGATTAAGAACTACACAACTTTTAGAAGACATCTGACAGCAGCCCTGCATCAAACATTTTAATGTTTGATGTTTTATTATGGTTTTATATTTTGCTGGAAGCTGCCCAGAGCGGCTGGGGAAACCCAGCCAAATGGGCGGGGTATAAACACAACAACAACAACAACAATGTAAGGCAACTTCCTTCAACAGAGAGAGCCACTTCCTTTTTCAGCTCTTCCCCCAAGAAACAGCAATGAAAGTGAGTTGATGGAGAACACCAGCATCAGAATTAGACCATAGAACAATGGAAGAACACATGTTTAGCATGCAGAATGTTGCAGGTTCAATCCCGGACACCTCCAGGCAGGGCTAGAAAAGACCCCATCTAAAATTTTGCATAGCTACCAAATCAGTATATTGAGCTAAGCGGAACAACGGTCAGCATAAGGCCACTTCTTTCAGTTTGGGGGCAGGAGTTCCTGTATACCCTTTAAACGTTTCCCGAAAAAAAGCCTATTTGGAAAGTATGCTCTGTCTGGTTTGACCATTATCTCTGGAGACAATGGAGGAGTGTGCCTTTGGGGGGGTGAAGTCAAACTGTTGGAAGGTTGTAGCACCTGCTGTGGCTGTAGAGACTGATGCGGGAGAGACATGTTTCGTTGCAGGTGAGGCAGATGAATCCATTCGTAACAAAGATGGAAATGAGTGCCAAACTTGTGCTGTATTCCCCTACAGTTCTGGAATTGGTTTTTACATTGCTTAAGTATAACACAGAACCAAACAGCTGGGGGAAAGTCATGAAAATGCAAAAATCTGCCCTGTGCATGCCGCCTACAATGGAATAAACCTGCCTCTAACACGCTGCTATTGCCTCAAGAGAGTGTGTTGAACACCCAAGCAAACAAGCATAAGAACCACCCAAGAAGCGTCTGCTGGATCCGGCCCACGGCCCATCTGGCACTCCAGCACCCTGTTTCCCCAGATGCCCCCACTGGGAAACCAGCAAGCGGGATTGGAGCGCGGGACCACCTCTCCCCAACTGTGGTTTCCAGAAACGCGCATCCAGAGGGGCATTGCTGCCTCTTCCAACCGTGGGGGCAGCGCACACACCACCACCATAAACTGGGCGCTCCCACCTCCTTGGAGCTTGCCAGTCCTCTTTTAAGGACACCCAAGTTTGGTGGCCATCACTGCCCGGATCTGGAGGCACCCCTTTTCCTTTGCGCGCGCGCGTGCGTGCGCCTTTTTCCCGGCCTCCTCCTTGCCTTCCTGTTCCTCCATTTTCCTCCTTTAACTCGTCGCAGGTGTTGCTTAGGGAGTGGAAGCAGTTAAAGGGGGCAGGCAGGCAGGCTGCTCCCCCCCCCTCCAGCCGCCCTGTGATATGCCAACCACAGGGTGACGCAAAGGCTGGCAGACTCCAGCTCCACAAGCCATTTGCACCTGCGTAAGAGGCGCAAGCGGAGCTCCCCGCGCTGCAGCCGCCCCGAGAGAGGCTCCCCGCGGCCGCCGCCCTTTCTCCCTCCTGCCGCCGCCGCCTCCTCCTCCTTTCCTCGCCCATCCTCCGACCCACGGAGAGAGCCCAGCCGGGATGTCTTCGCCGCCGGGTCGCCCCAGCTCCTCCGGGGAGCACTGGGTTGGCGACGGCGCCGAGGACGAGAGCGCGGCCGCCGGAGCTCCGGCGAGGCGCGGCGATGGCGAAGGCGCAGGGGCAGCGGCGTTCGGCTTCTCCAAGGAACCCCCGCCCGTTTCCATGGCGACTGCATCCACAGGTAAGAAGGGAAGGCGAGGTACCCAGAGATGCTCCACAAAGGGCCTTCGCCACGTTGCGGCGCGCCTCTCGCGGCAGCTCTGGCCGCCCGGAGGTGGTCCTGGACAGATTCCTGGGGGGTTTCAAGGGCGGTGGGAAATCAAGGCCGTGGGAGATGGAAAAGGGACCAGGCTTCCTTCCAAAGTTCCACAAGGCTCTTTGGGGTTCATCCTTATACGCGCCCTTTGGCCTGTTCTGTGGAGTTTACGTGCGGGGCTATGGGGGAGCATTTCAGCTGGAAATGTAATGGGTGGCATTTGTTTGCTTACACCCCCCCCCCCCAATTCTTCATACACACACCCTCGACTGTATGTAAATCCTCTGGCCAGGCAGAAGTCATTGCCCAGACCTTTGGGTCAGCTTGCATCATAATCTTCCCCTTAGTGTGTCTCTCTCTAATAAATTCCAGTGTCCAGCCTTGATTAATTTTTCTGTGAGGCTGGTTGAAGAGGGCCTTTGGGACACTCCTCTCCCTTGGGGTGGCAGCACATCTGGTTTTAAATGCTCTTCCATGCTCTTAATGTTTTTCGATGCTCTTAATTTTTAAAAAAAACATGTTTCCATTTCCATTTTAGTTGTACTGTTTTTGCTGTTTTCTTGGACCCCTTTTGGAGGAAGAGCAAGACAGAAAACTAACAAGTTGAAATAAACACTGGTTTGCTTTTACAGTAGATGCAGCCAGTACTTTCACTTTCAACAAGCTAATCCCCCACTCCCTTTTTTATGGGGGGGGGTAGGTTGGAGATAGTAGTTATTTTCAGGACTCTCTCTGTGTGTGCCCACACTGTTTGTGGAATTGAAGAGGCTTCAGCTTCTGAGATAATAGTTTTGGGGGCGGGTGGAGGTTGGAAAGAAAGGATTTTTCCATCCCTTCATCTCCTGCGACTGAAGAGGTTGCCTGCTCTACTTTTAATTCCCACCTGCCAAGGAACAGATCTGTGTCCCCGTTATGCAATCTTGCAGTATTAAAGTTGTGTGGAACAAGTTTGGGAGTGGGAGTGGATGGGGGGAAAGATGGGTCCCAGTTATGCAACAGGACACCCATTGCTGACTGTAGCAGGAGCAGCTGCATTGTTGCTGGGCTGGGCTGGACTCTCCTCCCTCTCTGATCTCCTGGGTTTCCTCCTACACAAGCTGCCCTGTGCAGGATACTGTCCAGGGTTATTTGCAGCTTGCTGTGCTGTATGTGTGTGTGTGTCTGGTGCAGGCACAACACATTATTTTTGAACAGTTCCCACCACCACACACACACTGACTTTGCCGTGTCTGCTCTTTTGTTGTGAAATAGAACCTAAATGCCTTTGCGTCGACACGGGTAAATGTTCAGCCTTTCGCGTAGGCTTTGAACCAAAATGCAAGCTGCCAAACCAACCTGCTTTTCTGTGCGCCATGGATTCAGAATTAATAATGTTTTTGTTTTCAGACCTTTTCACTGGTAAAAAAAGTGGCTTTGCATGGAAAAAGAAAGGCAAATGTTGAGGAATACACGGTGCATGTGTGAGTGCAAAAGGGAAAGGATGGATTTCCCTGATGGTTATAATTTCAAGGGGGGTACACCCACCCAATCCCAAGAAAATAGCTGCGTAGTACCTTGTGGCAAGAAAGCTGAGCCAGTCTCAGGGGATAGACATTCTCAGGAACAAAGAAGAGTAGTTTTTCTAATGCAACCATCCATTTCTACTATGGTTTTTTTTTAAAAAAATCTATTGCCTAATTTAAAAATGAGTGCATTCATCCATCTCATTCAAACTTTCTAAAAGGATTGCAGGAAATCAGTAGTTAAACAAGGCTAGGAAGGGGGCACTGGAAAGAGATTTCTTTTACATTTCTTTTGGAATCCTCTCCAAAGTCCTCCCTCCCCCTTTTTTTTTGAAAGAAAGAAAAGCAACGCCTTTACTTTTATGCTGGCTAAATCTGGATGCCTGAGAAGAAAGAAGCAGGGCTTGTGATTTTCTGATGCTTCCTTCATGCGGCTGGACTAGAGTTCAAAAGAGCTGACAAAAGCATAATGGCTTGATTGTTCGTTGTGTTGGTTTCTTATTTAATAATGAGCGGGGGGGGGGAGGTGTTTGTGAGAGATGGGGATAGGTTTGTTATTTCCCAAATGCAGCAGTACCCAGTATCATTGCATCTGAAAACACACACTCCATCTTTCCCATTTGCTTAAAAATATGTACCACTGAAACCGGCAAGGTCTACCTTAGAATCAGGGTGTTGCCTTGTTCCACTGCCACCCCTCTCTTATTGATTCGGCAGATGGGCACTCCTGTTGCTTCCTGTCGCCGGAGGAAGTGCTTGTGTTTACCTTTCCTTTAGTCCATGAAATAAATGGCCTTTTTTTTTTGCAGCGTTTCACATGCAGCCGGTAATATCATATTGTGAACTTTCGGTGCTTTGAAAATGGACTGGGTCTGCTGTTCACTAAGTGATCCGCTGCGTCCCTTACTCACGTGCGTGATAACCTCCAAGCAGTGTACGTGTACAGACACCATCCAAATCATGTTTATTGGGAAGTAAGCCCCGCAGACCTCAACGATGCTTGCTTTTCCAGTTCAAGGTTGCAGCCTTAATAAAATAGATTATTTCACTGGGGGGTAGGGAGAGAGAGAGAGAATTGGCGGAGCTGACTGTCACAAGAACTTACTTTGTGTAACGTAGCAGATAGAATGGACTGCGCTGCCTGTATATTTTGCATGCTTTCATTTTGGCAGTTCTGCTGATATTTAGCATTGTTATAAAGTGCGCTGTGTACATGAAAAGCTTAGCATCAAAGATTCAGCCCCCTGGTGCACCTGCATGGGGGTGCATCCGAAATTGGCATCCCCTGGGATGCCGGATCTCCTTCATGCCTGCTGTAGCATCTAAGAGCACTCCCTGTGGGCATGCAATATCATCATTATGCGCGTGGTTCTGTGTGGTTGTTTGCTGCTTACAGAGGTCAAGGAACACTTGCTGTGAAATTCTCACCGTTGCGATTAGGCTGCATCCAGCTAGGTCATATTCAAAAGTAGACCTGTTGAAATCAGTGGACTGAAGTTAGTCATGATTTGGGTACCACTCAGCGTCATTTGTCGATTTATATGCTGCTTGATGCCCAAGTAGACTTCTAAGTGGTCTTCAAAATATAGTGGTACCTCGGGTTAAAAACTTAATTCGTTCTGGAGGTCCGTTCTTAACCTGAAACTGTTCTTAACCTGAGGTACCACTTTAGCTAATGGGGTCTCCCGCTGCCACCACCACACAATTCCTGTTACTATTTCTGGGTTAGCGGAGTCTGTAACCTGAAGCGTCTGTAACCCGAGGTACCACTGTAATAGATTTGTTAGTCTTTAAGGCACTGTGGGTTAAACCACAGAGCCTAGGACTTGCCGATCAGAAGGTTGGCGGTTTGAATCCCCGCAACAGGGTGAGCTCTCGTTACTTGGTCCCTGCTCCTGCCAACTTAGCAGTTCGAAAGCACATCAAAGTGCAAGTAGATAAATAGGTACCACTCCGGCGGGAAGGTAAACGGCGTTTCCGTGCGCTGCTCTGGTTCGCCAGAAACGGCTTAGTCATGCTGGCCACATGACCCGGAAGCTGTACGCCGGCTCCCTCGACCAATAAAGCGAGATGAGCGCTGCAACCCCAGAGTCGGCCACAACTGGACCTAATGGTCAGGGGTCCCTTTACCTTTACCTTTAAGGCACCACAAGACTCTTCCTTGTCACGAGGGAGAACATTTTAAGGCTGCGGTCCTGGGAGCGAGTCCCATTGAATTCAGTGGGGCTTCTGAGTAGGTATGTATAGGATTCCACTGTATGGTTACTTTATGGACTCTGGGGCTCTCCCTACCTGGGATTCTGTACCTTCTAAACCAGACAGCCTTTCAGATAGAGGATGCTGTCAAGTATCCTGACATCCCTCCAGTGCAGCCTGGCAGGAAGCCAGTGACTGATACTAAATTTGCATAAATCAGCACATGCAATTCGGTATATGCGCTGGTTCAGTTTTGCCAGGGTGAAATTCATTAGGAGTAAAATGGGTTTACGTGAGGGTGGGGAGCAGCAAGCGTTGCAGTGTTGGACTCGCCCCCCCCCCCCCCGCACATTTATTCTGCTCCTATCCTGAGCTCTGTGACGGGCATTGCGCCGCAAACCAGAGGGAACATTTGATTTAATGCGTAGGCGCTTAAATATTTCAGTCGAGAATCTGAGCTGTGAAAAGTCGGGAGAGTTCACACCTGTTCCTTCCGTATGGCCCGTTGCAAAAATGGTTAAGAGTGCATCTCAACCTAACAGCCGTCTAATTTAAACGGACAGCAAAACATCACGGCTTCTGTCAGGTGCCTGGCTCCTTTCTCAGAGAGTGGCAATTTGGCTTGCCAAAAAATATTGTTAATAATAATGTAATGAAATTATTTTTTTGTTTGGTGGGGAGGCGAAGAATAAGAAGCAGTCTGAGGCAGATCCAGTAAATTCATGAAGATTATTCACCAGCAAGAGCGATGCTGGAGCGTGTTCTCTGTGTTCATGCCACTCAGCACGCCATCTGGACCTAGGTTCTGTTATTTATTTTTATACAGGGATGGTTAAAAACAATGTTGCCATAAATATTAATGCTGTTCATTGGAATTCATTTCCTGGCGCAAATTCGTAAGGACTTCCAGTGTCTCTGGACTGACACATCCCGAGGCTTTCCACAACCTTCTTGGTTTCTGAACAGCAACAGAACTTTATTCAGCATTTTGCAACTTTTATAACAGGCAGCAAAGAACACATCCCTGGCCTCAAAACAACAACTATTTTTTTTTTTTATAATAGATTTTATTAAAGTTTTGAGGGTTACAGAAAGAAAAAGAGAAAAAGTTAAACAAACAAAGCACAAAAAACCCACACACAAATCCAACCTTTACATAACTTTCTTTCCTTTGCTTATTTCCTTGACCTCCTCACACCTCCCTTTTTTGTATTCTAGTTCAATTAGATATTTCAGCAAATCCTTTCCATCTTTGTTTTTATCCTAAAAATTTATCTTGATATACTATAATTTTACATTCTCCTCTTTCACTAATTACCAATCCATTTTTACTTAATCCTATATAACATTTCTGCTAAAACCACATAGCTTCATTCCAACATCCTTCTAACATTCCTTAATTTTACAATGTTTCTGTAGATAAACTTTAATTTTTTTCCAATCTTCTTCCACCGACTCTTCTCCCTGGTCTCGGATTCTGCCAGTCATTTCCGCCAGTTCCATGTAGTCCATCACCTTCATCTGCCATTCTTCCCGGGTGGGTAAATCTTGTGTCTTCTAATACTTTGCAATAAGTATTCTTGCTGCTGTTGTGGCATACATAAAGAAAGTTCTGTCCTTCTTTAACACCAATTGGCCGACCATGCCCAGGAGAAAGGCCTCTGGTTTCTTCAGAAAGGTATATTTAAATACCTTTTTCATTTCATTATAGATCATCTCCAAGAAAGTCTTAATCCTTGGGCATGTCCACCAAAGGTGAAAGAATGTACCTTCAGTCTCTTTGCATTTCCAACATTTATTTTCGGGCAAATGATAAATTTTTGCAAGCTTGACTGGTGTCATGTACCACCTATAGATCATTTTCATTATGTTCTCTCTTAAGGCATTACATGCCATAAACTTCATACAACTATTTTCTTATTTCTATGCCCCCCATCTGGCTGGGTTGGTTCAGCCACTCTGGGCGGCTGCCAGCAAAATATAAAAAACATAGTGAAACATCACACATTAAAAATTTCCCCATACAGGTTTACCTTCAGATGTCTTCTAAAAGTCAGGTAGTTGTTTATTTACTTGACATCTGGTGGGAGGGTGTTACACAGGGAGGGCGCCACCACCGAGAAGGCCCTCTGCCTGGTTCCCTGTACCTTCACTTCTTGTAGGTAGGGAACCACCAAAAGGCCTTCGGAGCTGGACCTCAGTGCCCGTCATTGCGAAATGATGATGATGATAAATAATAATAATATATTCAATTTATATACTTCCCTATACCCAGAGGTCTCGGGGTGGTTCACAGAATAATTTCAAAATATAAAACCACAAAATACATAATCAAAATAAAAACAGCAACCCAATACCCCCCCAAAACCACATTTTAAATATGCAGCGGTTAAGTTGCTACTGTGTGACAATGAGAGTGTGGATCATATCCCATGATATGAACAAGCCTTTCTTCCCCCCTTTTTTTGAAAGTCATCTCTCTTTATTAATATTTTTATTAAGTTTTCATTTTACAATATATAAATACTTCCTCCTTTTTCACTTTGTTTTTGCTCCTATGAGCTAGTTGACCCCCCCCCCCCCGGTCTCAGGGTTACTTTAATTCTTTATTTTCTCATTACATTCCCCTTCCTTCCTGATTATATTACACCAGTTTCAATTACGCATTTTAAAGAATATGTAAAAAGGTAGCGTTGTCATCATTACAAGTCTTCTTAAGTCAGTCCTGCTAGCGCTGTTAATTGTTTACCATTGTCCTTCAGATATTGTATAAATTTACCCCAGCCTTTCTGGAAAGCTCGATCACACTGGTTTCAGATTTTCCCAGTCAGCTTCACCAGCTCTGCATATTCTATCATCTTCGTCTGGCGCCCTTCAATTGTTGGTAATTCCTGTTGCTTCCATTTCTGGGCTAATAAAGTCCTTGCTGCTGTAGTTGCATACCTAAATAATTTCTGGTCTCTCTTAGGCATGGGTGGGCAACCTAAGGCCCGGGGGCCAGATCTGGCCCAATCGCCTTCTAAATCCGGCCTGCGGATGGTCCAGGAATCAGCATGTTTTTACATGAGTAGAATGTGTCCTTTTATTGAAAATGCATCTCTGGGTTATTTGTGGGGCATAGGAATTTGTTCATTCCCCCCCATAGTCCGGCACCCCACAAGGTCTGAGGGACAGTGGACCAGCCCCCTGCTGAAAATGTTTGCTGACCCGTGCGAGACTTAGAGATCAATATGAACAAGCCTTTTGACCAGTGTGCATGTCTCGTATTGCTCCTTCCTCGGGGGCAGGAACAGCACATGGTCCCACCCCCAGCTCCCAAAACAATGTGCATAGTATTTTATGCTATGCTTTTTAGTGTAGTGTTTTATACTATACACTTAGAGATTTTAGATTATTGAGCGGTATAGAAATCCTGTTAAATAAATAAATAGTGCCAGAAACCAGTCTAGTTAACAATTTTAGCTATTTGATATTACAGTACAGTCATACCTCATGTTACGTCCGCTTCATGTTACGTTCTTTCAGGGGTACTTCCCGGTTTCGCCGCTCGCACATAATAATAATAATAATAATAATAATAATAATAATAATAATAATAATAATAATTTATTATTTATTATTTATACCTCGCCCATCTGGCTGGGCCTCCCCAGCCACTCTGGGCGGCTTCCATAGAAAGCAAAAATACAATAAAATATCACACGTTAAAAACTTCCCTGAACAGGGCTGCCTTAAGATGTCTTCTGAATGTCAAGTAGTTGTTTATCGCTTTGACATCTGCTGGAAGGGCGTTCCACAGAGCGGGTGCTACTACCGAGAAGGCCCTCTGCCTGGTTCCCTGTAGCTTTACTTCTCACAATGAGGGAACCTCCAGAAGGCCCTCAGCACTGGACCTCAGCGTCCGGGCAGAACGATGGGGGTGGAGACACTCCTTCAGGTATACTGGACCGAGGCCATTTATGGCTTTAAAGGTCAACACCAACACTTTGGATTGTGCTCGGAAATGTACTGGGAGCCAATGTAGGTCTTTCAAGACCGGTGTTATATGGTCTCGGCGACCGCCCCCAGTCACCAGTCTAGCTGCCGCATTCTGGATTAGTTGTAGTTTCCGAGTCATCTTCAAAGGTAGCCCCACGTAGAGTGCATTGCAGTAGTCCAAGCGGGAGATAACTAGAGCATGCACCACTCTGGCGAGACAGTCCGCGGGCAGGTAGGGTCTCAGCCTACGTACCAGGTGGAGCTGGTAAACAGCTGCCCTGGACACAGATTTGACCTGTGCCTCCATGGACAGCTGTGAGTCCAAAATGACTCCCAGGCTGCGCACCTGGTCCTTCAGGGGCACAGTTACCCCATTCAGGACCAGGGAATCCTCCACACCTGCCCGCCTCCTGTCCCCCAAAAACATGCGCAGAAGCGCAAAATGATGTCACGTGCATGCACAGGAGCGGCGAATCGCAACCTGCGTGTGCGCAGACACACCGCTGCGGATTGTGCTCTTTTCATGTTGCGAATGGGCCTCTGGAACGGATCCTGTTCGCAACCAGAGGTACCACTGTACGTTGTTTTAAGTGCTCTGGTTTTCATTGTTCTTATCTGATGCATTTTATCTTAAGCCTCTCTTTCAGAGACTTCCCACCCATAAGGCGACTTACAGACATAAGAAATACTATTTACTAAAATAATAATTTTGACTCCTGTCGTAGCAAAACCCACGAGTCCCACTCCTGGCTGTAGAAATACAACAATGCTTAAAATATCAAAATTGACCGGAAAGCTCGGGAACCAAGAAGGCAAAACTTTAATAAAGAATGGGATTTTTTAAAATAACTTATCTAGGAGACCACTGTTGGCAGATGAAACTGTTGGCATGAGTCTAATAACACTTGTAATGTAGCAAATACCATGGACAATATGGAGAGAGATATAATATGGATTATGAAAAAGGTTGATAATAGGACCAATGGAAGGGAGGGTGGGAAGTCTTGAGATTCATAGAAATCTCTAAATGGGGATATGTATTTTGTATTGTTATAATTCTCACTTGTAAAATCAAATAAAAATTATTCCCAAAAGAAATAAAATACTTACTTGAATAACTAACCATTTCTTACCTGTTGCAACATGCAAAACCCGAAACGTCCGCCTCCCTCAGCTTAATGAGAAGGTTTTGCTGTGCTCAGCCGTGCAACCCAGGGCATGTTTACTCAGAAGTAAGCGCTGCTGAATTCAGTGGGGCTTCCTTCCAACCTGGCATGCACAGGACCTTAGAAAGCCCAGGGCTGTCACGTTAGTGATGCTCTGGGCAAGCAAACCGCTGCAGACAATCTCCATGGGGACTTAAGCTATAGCTCGTGGTCCCTCCCAGCCCTGGCCCATGTAGGATGGCTTAATTTATCATTTTACAACAATACCGTTATTATCCGCAGCCCCTCCAGAGATTCCTTAATCCTGGCTCAATAGCAAGCTGCTGTGTCAGCGGCAACTCTGTAAAATTCAGCATGGCAAAGGAAGGCGCCGTAGAACATTGACTTTCTGTGCAGAAATTTCCAGGTTCAAACCCCGTCATTGCCAAACAGCGCTGGGAAATCCTCCGGCCTGAAGCCCTAAAGTCCCTCTCCCAGTTGGTGTTGGCAGTATGAACTAGATAATTATTTATTAAAATGGTATATCCCCCCCCTTCTCCGTAGAGTTTAGGACAGTTCAAAGCATTTAATTATTTGTTTAAAATGCATTTATTGAGGAGATTTCACCCCTCCCATATCCAAGAATCTCCTGACGAGTCTGCTGATTCTCTCGAGAGGAGGAGCAGTGTTTTGCTTTCTACTTATTCAGCTCCAGCACCAAGTCAGTCAGTCAGTCAGTGTGTCGGAGAGAGAGAGACTGAGTGTTAGAGATCGTGTGTAGAGATAAGGTTGCTGCTAAGAGCAGCTGCAGACACTCAGTGCAGCATTCATTAATGCTTAGACCTATTTAGCTCTGTATATAGTTTTGTATTATAGTTGTAGTTATAGAATAAAAGAAGATATTCTACAGAGCTGCTCTCCGAGTTGTTTATACACTGCCAGACTCTGCTATACTCTGCTGTGCGACGACTGTATTGTGGAAGTGAATCTGGTGCTCACAACTCTAAGCTGTGAGTCCACAGCACTTTGACCTGGTGGTCTCTGGAAGTGCTACCCAGCTCGCCTAGCCCAGTCGGTGTTGAAGTGCATGAGTCCAGTTGGTGACACTGGCTCAAGGGCGATGCTGACATTTATTTACTGTGTTTTCCACCAAGAAGCTTAAGGTGGTGTTGTACATGATTTTCCTCCTCCCCAGTTCATCCTTGGGCTAAGAGATAGCGGCTGGTCCAAGGTCACCCAGTGAGCTTCATGGCTGAGTAGGGATTTCAACCCTGGTCTCCCAGGTCGTAGTCCAACACTCAGTCCATTAGGCCACACCGGCTCTCATAATAATACAAAGTAAAAAGCACAAAATACGTAATTTTATAGAAATTTATTTATGTATGCTACTACAGCAGCAAGAATGCTGCTTGCCCCAAAGTGGAAAGATGCAGAAGTCCCAGCAAAGGAAGAATAGTTACAAAAACTTACGGAACATGCAGAAATGGCAAAACTTACCGGAAGAATAAGAAATCAAGATAACAAACTTTTTATAAAACAATAGAAATAGTTTATTGAATATTTACAGGTAAATTGCAAACAGGTAAAAACATTAGCAGGATTATTGTAATGACCTGCAGTTTCATAATAGTATATATTTAAAGTAGTTAATTAAATGAATTTGGATATGCAGAAGGTATTAAATAATAAATTTAAGGAACCGCAGAAATAGGGGGAAGGAAGTCAAACTTTGAAATGTTAAATTGATTGTAAAACTAATGAAATGTATAAACTTGAAAAGTATAAATAAAAGCTTTTAAAAAGACACAAAAAGACAGTGGAACCTTGGTTCTCGAACTTAATCTGTTCCGGGAGTCCGTTCGACTCCGGGAACCGTTTGAAAATCAAGGCGCGGCTTCTGATTGGCTGCAAGGGGAAGCCATGTCGTACGTTCGGCTTCCAAAAAACATTCGCAAACCAGAACACTCACTTCTGGGTTTGCGGCATTCGGGAGCTGATTTGTTCAGGAGCCAAGGCCTTCGACTACCAAGGTACCACTGTACATAATAAAATAGATGGAGCGATGGCAATCCTTGTTTCCTGGGCTCCCACGAAAGGGCTTCCTTTTGGACTGCTGAAATAATAGGTTTCATTTGTCTTTTTTTTTTTTTTTTTTTTTTTTGTAACTTCCTTTTGCATCATGCTGTGTGGTCTAATCTAACTTCAGCAGTGTCCCAAGATCTGTGAACTATCAAGAAAATGGATTCTAGCAATGGGTGGGTAGGTTTGGGTTGAATGCAAGGTGAATATGAATATATAATGTTTAGGAAAGTTTTTAATCAGGCACCCCCAAACTCAGCCCTCCAGATGTTTTTGGGACTACAATTCCCATCACCCCTGACCACAGGTCCTGTTAGCTAGTGTCAGGGTTTTAGGGAGAGAGGAGACAGAGAGCGAGGGCGAGGAGGAAGAGGACGACAACGAGCCGAGGTTGTCCCAAAGTCCGTCTAGCGAATCAGAGGATTCCCAGAAGGGAGCCCCCCTGGTCAGGCCAAGGGGCAATAGAGAGGGAATCAGTCAGAGAGAGGGGAACGAAGAGGGAATCCCCAGTGGGAGTGGCAAAGCGGGACCAGCTCCCCCGTCGGAACGGAGTAGAGGGGGGGGAGTTGCCAGTGTGTCAGAAAGAGCAGGACAGGAAGGAGGAAGGGGGAGGAGTTCGGAGCAAGACGTCCTGCCTGAAAGGGAGGAGTGTAGTACCGAGAGCAGCGTAACTGTAGAAAGGAAGGTCAGAGGCAACGTACGCGCGCCAAGTTCAAATATAGAGGCGCGCGGAAATGAGGAGAGCTCTGAGGAGGAGCCTGGTGCCAAAGCACGAAGGAGGGGGGAGCAGGCGGGAGAAGACTCAGCCTCTGGGGAGTCCCGGAAAGAGGGAAGACAGGGGGGCAGGAAGACCCTGCGGAAAAGGAAAGAGAGGAAAAGGTGGAGCAGTACAAGCCTCTTAAATTGGTGCAGGGGAGGGACGGACTCAGAGGGGACTTCTAACATCTAAGGGTAACAGATGCGGAGCCACGGAGTTTGGATGTAATGACGACAATGATCTTCAATAAAACCTTTTGTATATAGCTTGGACTGGACTTTGGTCTCTTGTGAGCTGGGACCCAGGGTGGCTCTGACAGAAAGTCCCCTCTCAAGAACGCAAAATTTTTTTTTTGCAAAGCTCACGAACGGTGACAGCCATGGCTGCGGAGGAGCAGTTGACAGCGCTGCGAACTACAGTTTCCGAACTCACTGCTGCAGTCCTTGCGTCTCAGAAGAAGCATGACGAAATGGAGAAGCGCTGCCAGGACCTGCAAACAAGGTGGGAACGTGCAAGCAGGGAAGGGTTCCCAGGGTCCAGATCAGAGGGGATTGGACTTGGACGGAGGGGGGGCAGCCTAGTCACCCACTTCGATGGGAACCTGAAGCACTACCCCAGTTTCAGAGCAGACGTTTTGTATGCATTGCACTTGCTTCGTCATGACTTTAAAGATGAGGAGGAGAAAGTGGGGTTTATTGTTTCTCACTTGCATGGGCCGGCCAGAGACTGGTTGCGCAATTTGTGGCGTGAAGATGGCCCTGCCCGCCGCGATGCAGATGAATTCATTAAAGCGATGGATGCCTGCTTCCAGTCTACTGTAGATGTGGATCTTGCACGCAGGGAAATTTTTGGATTGCGGCAAGGCAAAGCCACTGTGCGTCAGTACCATTCTAGATTTTTTGCTTTACTGACTGCGCTAAGCTGGGAGAAGGATTGTGCACCTGTGAGGGATTTGTTCTGGGAGGGGCTCAGCGGTCCCATTAAGGATGAACTTGCCAGGGGAGACAGACCCCAGACCCTGGAGGAGCTTGTGCAGAGGGCTTTGGCGATTGGGATACGGCACGAGGGACGTCCTTGGCACACTGAGGAAGAACGTCAGGTGCGTCCACCAGCGAGGACGTCTTCTTTCATCCCCAGGGAGTTCAGTCAGTCACATCCTTCGCCACTGGGAAGGCAGGGGGAGGAGCCCATGGAACTTGGTGGTGCTAAGGCTCAAGCAACAGCCAGAGCCCCAGCTTCCGGTGCAGTGAAGGCAAAGCCTCCTAGAGGGACCAGGAAGTGTTACATTTGCGACAGTGCACAGCACATGGCGAAAGAGTGTCCCCAGAGGCTGCAGAAACACACTGCAGCTTTAGCAACTGTTGCAGCAGAAATGATGCAAGCAGAGCAACCTCAGGGAAACGACAGTGCCTGGCTGGAAGCAGAGCTGCTGGGGCTCAGCCAGGCGAATCTGTAGAGCAGTCCCCAGCGCTTTTGCAATGCACAGACCCTTTACCACCCAAGCCAGCGGTGCAGCTCACTGCAACACTTCAGTTGCCGAATGGAACCACCCTGGAAGTCCCCATCACGATTGATTCTGGGAGCAACGCAGATTTTGTGGGGACGCACTTTGTCAAGCAGCATCGCATAGCGCTTCTGCCAGCGACAACACCTCTGAACGTAGTCACGGTGGATGGCAGGAAATTGCTAGGAGGACAAGTTGTGCAACAGACGCCTCCCATGGTGATGAGGATTGGAAATCATCGAGAAGTCATCAGCTTCAATGTCACCCGCCTTTCAGACACGCCTATAGTATTAGGCATGAGTTGGCTGGAGAGACACAGTCCTGCTGTAGCGTGGTACCAACGGCAGATCACCTTTTGCTCATCGTACTGTGCTCAACATTGCATCCAGTCCAGCCAGGAGGAGGGAGCTGAGCAGCAGTTGCAACTTGGCATGGTGCAGGCAGTACCCCGCAAGTACGAGGGGTTCCTGGAGGTTTTCTGCGAGAAGGAAGCTGACCAGTTGCCGCCCCACAGGCCTTATGATTGTGCCATCGACCTGGTGCCAGGGGCGCAGTTGCCGACTGCAAAGCTGTATTCCATGTCTGAGGACGAGATGCAAGAACTCAGGGAGTTCATAGAGCACAATTTGAAGCGCGGATTCATCCGAGAATCGAAAGCGGTGGGGGGCAGTCCTGTTTTCTTTGTAAAGAAGAAAGACACGCCCCAGAAAAGACTCATTGTGGACTATCGATTCATAAACAGTAAGACCAAACCCAAGGCCTTCCCCATGCCCAAGATAGATGATCTCCTGGCAACCGTAAGGAAGGGGAAGATCTTCACCAAATTGGATCTGCGTGGAGCGTATAACCTCATACGCATCCGGGAGGGCGATGAGTGGAAGACGGCCATGTTCACGCCTCTGGGCACGTACGAATACAGAGTTATGCCATTTGGTCTCCAAAATGGATCTCACGTCTTCCAAGCATTTATGCATCACGTGCTAGTGGGACTTCTCTACAAGAAATGCGTGTGTTTCCTCGACGACATCCTGATCTTTTCGGAAACGGAGGAGGCCCATGAGAAGGACGTAAAGGAAGTCCTGCAGAGACTACGGGAGAACAAGCTCTACGCCAAGTTAGAGAAGTGCCAGTTTGATGTGACGGACGTGGATTTCCTAGGCTACAAGCTGTCCGACAAGGGGCTGGCCATGGACAGCGCCAAGGTCCGCGCGGTGTTGGACTGGAAGAGCCCTCGCAATCGGAAGGAAGTCCAAAGATTCATCGGCTTCGCCAACTTCTACCGCAAATTCATCAGAGGTTTTGCAAAGGAGACGGCAGCGATCACGGACACTCTCAGTTCCAAGAAAAAGAGGTTCGTGTGGACGGAACAGGCGGAGCGCTCTTTTCAGAAGCTTAAAAGCCTTTTCGCCTCCGAGGAGCAGCTGCTGCACGTGAATCCAGGCAAGCCCATACGACTAGAGACCGACGCGTCAGACAGAGCGGTTGGAGCCGTACTCCTGCAAGAAGATCCACATGGAAACTGGAGACCCGGTGCCTTTTACTCCAGAAAGCTCAGCAAAGCGGAGCAAAACTACACCATATGGGACAGGGAGCTGTTAGCCATTCACGCAGCTTTCAAAGCGTGGCGACACTTCCTCATAGGAGCCAAGCACACAGTACAGGTCCGCACGGATCACAAGAACCTAGAGTATTGGCGCACGGCGAAGCTCCAAAGCCAGAGGCACATGCGCTGGGCGGAATTCTTCGCGGATTTCGACTTTCGGATAGAGTACGTCCCAGGAGATTCCAACGTTATAGCCGATGCGCTATCCAGGAAACCGCAATATCTCGATGAAGCGGCGCCTGTAGCAGCCAAGCACATTTTCGCACCGCAGGCGTGGTCGTGCGCTGCCGCCACAGTAGATCTGGACGCGGTGCGACGCGCGTTGCAAGTGGATCAGTTCGCACAGTCCAAGATGGAGGAATTGCGCAGAGGTGTGCAGAGTGGCGAAGAGTTCCAACTACGCGACGGGCTGCTAACTCGCAAAGGTGCCCTCTACGTGCCAAGCGACGAGCTTCGCGCAAAGGTTCTGCAGCAGTTGCACGACGCCCCCAGTGCGGGCCACTTCGGTAAGGAGAAGACAATAGAACTGGTGGCAAGAGACTTTTGGTGGCCCCGGATGCGTGGAGAGGTAGCGGATTACGTCGCCAGGTGTGACACTTGTCAGAGGTTCAAGCCAGTACACCAGAAGCCAGCGGGGCTGTTGGAACCGCTGGAAACGCCACAGCAACCGTGGGAGAGGGTAGCTCTGGACTTCGTTACTGACCTGCCCAGCTCCAGGGGGAAGACGGCGGTACTGGTGGTTGTGGACCTGTTCACCAAGATGGCGCACTTCATTCCATGCGCAAAGGTGGCGACGGCGGAACAGACTGCCAAACTCTTCATCGATCACGTGTTCAAGGTGCATGGGCTGCCGCAGTCCATCCTGTCCGACAGGGGGCGCCAGTTTGTTTCCAATTTTTGGCAGAAGCTTTTAGGTATCCTGAACGTCAAGATCAACCTCACGTCGGCGAGACACCCACAAACCAACGGCCAAGCTGAGAGGGTCAACGCGATCATGCAGCAGTACCTGAGATGTTACGCCAACCAGCGACCAGCAGTTTGGGTGGACTACCTGCCGATGGCAGAGTTTGCCTATAACAACACGAAGCACGCGTCCACGGGGGTGACGCCGTTTTTCGCGAACAATGGTCGTCACCCCAGAACCTTCCCGGGGTTCGTGGCACCGGGAGAGGGGGTGCCGCAAGGAGCCGACCAGTTTGCAGCGGAGCTGCAGGAGGTGCACGAAGAGTTGCGGAGACATTTAGAGCTGGCCAAGCAAGCATATAAGGTGCAGGCTGACAAAAACAGGAGAGAGGGAGAGGAGATCCAGGTGGGGGACTGGGTGTGGTTAGCGGCCCAAGCGATGCCAGCCAAGTCGTTGGCCAAGAAGAAGCTGGGGCACAGGCAGTTAGGGCCGTACCAGGTGGAGGCTAAAATCAACCCTGTAGCCTTTCGACTAGCCCTCCCCGAAGGTTCCAGAGTGCACCCGGTCTTTCATAGATCGGTGCTCACTCCCTACAAGGCACCGCACAGGTTTCAGGAGTCTGACACAGTCACGCAACAACACACTAAGTCACAGGAGAGGGAGAGGGCGCCTAGGGCCGAACCACTCAACGAGGTCACAGAGATCCTGGACTCGAGATGGGGGCAAGAGGGAGTAGAATATTTTCTAGTCAGAGAGGGTGCCCCAGTCAGTGCCAATGGTTGGGTGCCGGGCTACGCCTTAGACGAACCTCTTTTAAAAGACGAGTTCCATGCCCTTTTCCCTCATAGACCCATGCCAGCCGAGTACTTTGATGACTGGCTCTTTACGCCCACATGTTCAGGCAGCACTTTCCACGGCTTTTCTTCAGCTGAAGAAAGGTCGCCGGACTCCAACTCGCCCAGGGGATCGTGTTCGGGGGTGGACACAGAACCCTCTTATTGGTGGGACGAGCAACCAGAGGAGGACTGGCGCAGGAAATGGCTGACGGGACCTTGGCAGGCAGCACCGGACCAGGTACCAATGGAGGAGGGAGAAGAGAACACCTTGGGTCAAGAACCCGAATTCGAACACTCGTACAACGAACTGCAAACAGAGGAGATGGAGGTGCAGAATCTGTATCCTGCGTCCGCCTCCGAAGAGCGGCAACTTCCACAACCTGCACCCAATGAGCGGAAGGGGGGAAGGGGGGGCTTCGAGGGGGGGATGGATGTCAGGGTTTTAGGGAGAGAGGAGACAGAGAGCGAGGGCGAGGAGGAAGAGGACGACAACGAGCCGAGGTTGTCCCAAAGTCCGTCTAGCGAATCAGAGGATTCCCAGAAGGGAGCCCCCCTGGTCAGGCCAAGGGGCAATAGAGAGGGAATCAGTCAGAGAGAGGGGAACGAAGAGGGAATCCCCAGTGGGAGTGGCAAAGCGGGACCAGCTCCCCCGTCGGAACGGAGTAGAGGGGGGGGAGTTGCCAGTGTGTCAGAAAGAGCAGGACAGGAAGGAGGAAGGGGGAGGAGTTCGTAGCAAGACGTCCTGCCTGAAAGGGAGGAGTGTAGTACCGAGAGCAGCGTAACTGTAGAAAGGAAGGTCAGAGGCAACGTACGCGCGCCAAGTTCAAATATAGAGGCGCGCGGAAATGAGGAGAGCTCTGAGGAGGAGCCTGGTGCCAAAGCACGAAGGAGGGGGGAGCAGGCGGGAGAAGACTCAGCCTCTGGGGAGTCCCGGAAAGAGGGAAGACAGGGGGGCAGGAAGACCCTGCGGAAAAGGAAAGAGAGGAAAAGGTGGAGCAGTACAAGCCTCTTAAATTGGTGCAGGGGAGGGACGGACTCAGAGGGGACTTCTAACATCTAAGGGTAACAGATGCGGAGCCACGGAGTTTGGATGTAATGACGACAATGATCTTCAATAAAACCTTTTGTATATAGCTTGGACTGGACTTTGGTCTCTTGTGAGCTGGGACCCAGGGTGGCTCTGACAGCTAGGGATGATGGGAGTTGTAGTCCCAGAACATCTGGAGGTCCAAGTTTGGGGACGCCTGTTTTTAATGTTTGAAATTTTATCATGTTGTTAATGTTCCGTGGAAAGCCGCTCAGAGTGGGAGGGGTAGAAATCATCATCATCATCATCATCATCATCATCATCATCATCATACTTTTCAGTGTATAAGACTAGGTTTCCCCCCTTAAAAATAATGTCAAAAATTAGGGGGCATCTTATACACGGATACATCTCTCCCCATTTTCTTAAATCCTGAGTTTTCAAAAATTGGGGGCGTCTTATACATGGGGGCGTCATAGATGGAAAAATACGGTATATAGCATTGGGGGTAGTGCAGGGGGCAGGGAGAGGGAGAGAGCAATAGTGAAGAATTTCAAGTTTTGTTTCCAGGGTTCGCATGAGATGCAGCAGTTACCAGAGGAGACAACAGGATGCGTTTCCAGGAGCAGCTTTTTTTCATCTTTTAAAGGCTTGAAAGCAACATCTATTCCCACCCTCCACCCCACAGACCAAACATAGCCACGCTGTTTGGTCTTTTGGCATACGGCTTGCTTGTTGCTGCAAATGAGTTTAGTCGTCTTCCTTTAGGGAGGGTGACACAAAAGGAAATGGGTTTGGTTGCTGCCTTCCTTACTCCACCTATATACACGGTACATGATGGCACACCCCACCCCAATTCCACCAGGAGTCTCGACCCCCAGTCCTGGCTGGGGCCAATGGAAGTTTTAGTTCAAAACATCTAGAAGGACTAGATTTGGGGATGCTATATTTCTGTGATTACAAAACTGTTTTTAAGATTGTGTTTTTATTGCTGTTACCCGCCCTGGGACCTTATGGTGAAGGGCACACAGTAGTAGTAGTAGTAGTAGTAGTAGTAGTAGTAATAATAATAATAATAATAATAATAATAATATGGTCTGAATCTCAACATAAAAAAAAACAACCAAAGATCATGGCCACTGGGCCCATCACATCCTAGCAAATAGAAGGGGAAGAAATGGAGGCAGTGAGAGATTTTACTTTCTTGGGCTCCATGATCACTGCAGATGGTGACAGCAGCCACGAAATTAAAAGACGCCTGCTTCTTGGGAGAAAAGCAATGACAAACCTAGACAGCATCTTAAAAAGCAGAGACATCACCTTGCCAACAAAGGTCCGTATAGCTAAAGCCATGGTTTTCCCAGTAGTGATGTATGGAAGCGAGAGCTGGACCATAAAGAAGGCAGATCGCCAAAGAATTGATGCTTTTGAATTATGGTGCTGGAGGAGACTCTTAAGAGTCCTATGGACTGCAAGAAGATCAAATCCATTCTGAAGGAAATCAGCCCTGAGTGCTCACTGGAAGGACAGACCGTGAAGCTGAGGCTCCAATACTTTGGCCACCTCATGAGAAGAGAAGACTCCCTGGAAAAGACCCTGATGTTGGGAAAGATGGAGGGCACAAGGAGAAGGGGACAGGAGAGGACGAGATGGTTGGACAGTGTTCTTGAAGCTACCAGCATGAGTTTGACCAAACTGTGGGAGGCAGTGGAAGATGGGAGTGCCTGGCGTGCTCTGGTCCATGGGGTCATGAAGAGTCGGACAAGACTAAACAACTAAACAACAACAACAACAATAATAATTCCTCGTCAACCAAGCCTTTGGCTGATTGAGACCTGACATCCTTTAAAATGTGTTGTGAGAGGGGGATTATTGGTTTGTGGTGGTTCTTATTTTTACTATGCATTTTGTGGACTCAGCTGCAAGTTGCCAATTCCTTCCCACTCCCGGCTTTTGAGATTGCCAACAGGCCCTGTACAGGAGCAGTCTCTGCTCCTGCTGCTAACCCAAATCCCAACAGCAACTGTGGGGAGCAAGTAAAGCAGTGCAGAAAGGGTTGTGGGGCGGCGGGCATCCTCTCACAATACCTGGAACTGTTTCATCCACCCTGCTTTCCTTGGGCAAAAAGCAAGCATGACGGCAGAAGAAGGGAGACAGAAGGGCCTCCAAACTTCCTTCCACCTGGGACAGGAAATAGCCACCTGCGGACGGAGCCTCTCTGCTACCGCTGGTCCCCCAGGTGCGGTTGCCTTCCAGCCCCAAGAGCAAGGATAAGGATGGGGGCTGGAGGCCAGGAGCATCCGGAGGGGCGCCACCGGCTGGCCACAGGTGCTCCCCCCACCCAGGATGGAGATGCTCCTGCTTCTAGTCTTTAGGAAGGAGCAGAAGCCCAAGCCTATATTGTAATTCAATGTTGTGAACCGCCCTGGGATCTGCTGATGAAGGCCGGTATACAAATTTGATGAAGAACAACAACAATTTGGAATTTCAGCCACTGCAGTTTATTTCTGCTGTGCATGAGATCTGTACCTAGAGGTGTGTGGGCGGGGGAACTCCTATTTGTCTGAGTCTGTTGGCCGGGTGGGACGCAGGTGGCGCTGTGGGTTAAACCACAGAGCCTAGGACTTGCCGATCAGAAGGTTGGCGGTTCGAATCCCCACGACGGGGTGAGCTCCCGTTGTTCTGTCCCTGCTCCTGCCAACCTAACAGTTCGAAAGCACGTCAAAGTGCAAGTAGATAAATAGGTACCGCTCTGTCAGAAAGGTAAACGGCGTTTCCGTGCACTGCTCTGGTTCGCCAGAAGCTGCTTAGTCATGCTGGCCACATGACCCAGAAGCTGTACGCAGGCCCCCTTGGCCAATAAAGCGAGATGAGCGCCGCAACCCCAGAGTCTTCCACGACTGGACCTAATGGTCAGGGGTCCCTTTACGTTTATTGGACGGGGTGGGTCAGGCTTTTGCATCTTGAATTGTGTGGGGAGAACTGCCTATCGGGCAATACTAAAGGATCTGGAATCGGTTCTGTTGCACGTCTTGGGACCAGAGACATTCCCACAAGATTTTCCTTTGCAGTTTATTTCTGGCAGCCAAAACTGTGCAAGCAAGAGATGGGGTTGATAATATCTGGGAGGCTAGCACTGTGGCCAGGCTTGCTTTCCCGATCTGTGAGAAGATCAGCCTTTGGAGTTTGGATAACTTTCTCATTGCCTGGTTCTGAGACCCCCTTCTTCTTGTGAGCAGGTGGAGAAACGGCTGCGGCCCAAGGGCCACATTCCATTTATGGGCAAGCTTCTGAGGGCTGCATGGAAGTGGTGGGTGGGGCCAGAAGCAGAAGTGGGTGGAGCAACTGAAACACATTTTGCCTTTTGGCGTGGCAGGCTGGTTTCTGCACGGCTCTCTGTCCAGGCAAATGAAAGGATTATACAGCACTGACCTGGGAATAGCTCCCTCAACGCTGAATTGGTGTGCGTATATCTGCAGAGCTGTAGAATCTACTTTAAGTGTTATCTTTGACAATAGAGAGTTGTAACTCTCTGCCGTGTGCCTTCCTTTGGCTGGCAAGGGCCCTTGACAGTGTATAAGGAAATGGCAGAAATCATAGAATCATAGAATTGTGGAGTTGGAAGGGACCCGAAAGGTCATTTATTCCAACCCCCTGCAAGGCAGGAATCTTAGCTAAAGCATCCAGGACAGATGACCATCCAATCTCTATTTAAAAGCCTCCAAGGCAGTCCACAAACTCATGAAGGAGATCATTCCATTGCTGAACAACTCTTATTATCAGAAAGTTATTCCTGATGTTTAGTCGAAATCTCCTTTCTTGTAACTTGAAGCCATTGGTTCGGGTCCTGCCTTCCGGAGCAGGAGAAAAAACAAGCTTGACGTCCCTTGAGATGTTTGAAGATAGCTCTCATATCTCCTCTCAGTCTCCTCTTTTCCTGGCTAAACATACCCAGTTATTTCAACTGTTCCTCATCAGGCGTGGTTTCCAAATCCCTGGTTGTCTTATTCGCCCTCCTCTGCTCATGTTCATATCTCCTCTCAGTCTCCTCATTAAGCATCTTATTGGACACTAGAGTGAGATTGAGGAACCCTTTTCATCTGGGGGTCACAGTTCCCAATGGACAGCATTCCAGGGGCCACATACGAGTGGTGGGCAGAGCCTAAAGTGGGCAGAATGAGGAATAATAATAATAATAATAATAATAATAATAATAATAATAATAAATTTATTATTTATACCCCGCCCATCTGGCTGGGTATCCCCAGACACTTTGAGCGGCTCCCAACAGAATATTAAAAACACAAGAAAACATCAGCCATTAAAAACTTCCCTAAAGAGGCTGCCTTCTAAAAGTCTGGTAGTTGTTGTTCTCTTTGACATCTGGAGGGAGGGCGTTCTACAGGGCGGGCGCCACTACCGAGAAGGCCCTCTGCCTGGTTCCCTGTAACTTGGCTTCTCGCAGTGAGGGAACCGCCAGAAGGCCCTCGGTGCTGGACCTCAGTGTTTACCTTTGTACAGTAGACTAGTTTCTCTGCTCACTCACAAACCCATCTCTCTGCTTCATCTATCCATCCATCCACCCACCCACCCCACCATCCATCCATCCAAGCAAGAAGCATTGTCAGGGTTTAGGGACACATTCCAGGCAGGCAAAAGCAGTCAAGGAGGGATTGTGGCGTGGGGAGAGTCCCAAGGGCCAGATGGAGGTGCTTTGGGGGCTGCAATTGGCTCCCAGGCCTGACCTCTCCCCCACCCCTGCTCTAGTGCTTACGAGCTTCGACAGCCTGTTGTATGAGAATCAAAGAACCAGTTCCCAAGGCAGACGATGGAAGCCTCTCTCTGCACGGTGGTTGCAGAAAGCACCCTGCCTAAGTGCTCCAAAGATAGTGCTTGAGAACAGATACCGTGCAAATCCAGTTGCAGCAGAGAAGAAATTGCTCCCAGCCTTTGGTTTTGTGTGGGGAGGGTTGCTACTCACGGCAGCAAAGGATGCAGAGGCAGATGCAGGGAGACCGGCAGGCACCTTGCGAAGCTGAATTAACAATTCCCTGTTATCCAGGTCAGCAGCCCCAGTCCCCTTGTCTGCCAAGATTATCTGCCAGGATAATCTTTGCAGCGCCTCTGTGCAGGGGTGGGAGGAAAGAGACACTGTGGGGGTCAAAGCACACAGAGGAATAATTGCATCCTCAGCCTCCAGCTGTAGCCATCAAGTTTGGGAGGCGGACCTCCTGAGTAGAGGAATCGGAAGCAAAGGACGATGGGATACATGGACCTTTTAATATTTGCACAGAATTTTAAAAGGTGCATCTTCTCCCCTCCTTTTGCTCTGACATATGTCAAGCTGCACCCTCAGAAATGTACCACTGTTAAGTACGCAGAATGCTTTTCCATCCAATTATAATATACGTGGATTGTTAGTATCTTGATAGATCTGCCGATCATCAATGAAACACTGGGGGGTGGTTTGTGTTTGTGTAACATGAATGAACACTGTGGTCATCACCCTGTCTTTCCCTCTCTCTTTGCACTGACTGCTCTAATGTTATATTCTCCTTTCATAGAAACTGGTTTGCCATTGCACCTGAAATCAGTAAACTGTGATTTGCATGAACTATAAAAACCTGGATTGCAGACCAGGGTCTGCTCTACACTAAGCTTTATTTTGCTGCTATTATCACTTCTTGCCTCTTACAACAGACATTGCACTCACCCATACTTAACGTTGCTGCTTCTACTTTCATAGAAACCATGGTTTGCCATTACATCTGACATCAACAAGCTGGTTTATGTAAGCCACTCGAACCAGAATTGAATTGCCACCCTTTCCCCAACCTTCCTCTATCCCACCTTTGACCTTGCAGTGGATCTGTGGGAAGGAAGTTTAATCCTACGATTTATTGACCCAACGGACATATTAATGATGGCCACATTAATTGCTGTTTCTTGGATGCTTCTTCTCAGTGTGCGCTTGTGGTCCTGCCCAGCAGCTGACATGCTCGCCCGATAGTAGATGGCAGGGGGGGGGATGAGGCATGTGGCGAGAAAAGCCATCAGAGGTGGCAGCTAATACACAGGAAGAAGATCAGCAATGTCACGGGACATGTGGAATAGCACTTGGAAAGATAGCCAGCTTCCTGTTCCTTTACTTGCAGTAGTGAGCTAGATGCATCGGCAGTCTGACCCAGTATAAGATAATAGGTTTCCAATGGGCTGCTCCAGATTCATGGTGGTTTTCTGTGTGTGGTTGCATTCTGCAACGTGTTGCTGATGCAAGAAATGGTGGAGTTATACTGGATTATCCACAACCATTCCACTTTATTTGTCGTTCCGCAATTCTTCTCCAGTTTTACAGCGTCATTGCTTTTAAGTTGTGGGTGAACACATCAGACGACACAGCGATTCTTCAAACAGCTCTTGTTTATTCACAGGCCAGAACAGAACTGAACTGAAGGGTTCAGTCAGCCTGCTTATATAGAGCTCCAGTACAACGTAACTGTAACAATTTTCTAAAACTATCCAATCACTGAACGTCACTTTCAATCCCTTATTTGCATAACTATCTACAGTATCCCCCTGCTGGCCCAGGTGAGAACTTAAGGACATAACAATTGCCATCTGGAGAGGAACTCTTGTGCACCAAAAGTGGGACAAATCCCCTCCTCCAAACATTGGTTGCGTGGAAAGTTACAGGATTTCAACAGGAAGTTCTGGGGTGTATACCAGTTGGACACAAAGCTGTATGCCTCCCTTGGGAGTTTGTGGACTCTCCTTCCTTGGAGGTTTTGAAGCAGAGGTTGGACGGCCATCTGTCATGGATGCTTTTGTTGAGATTCATCTGCATTGCAGGGGGTTGGACTAGATGACCCTCGGGGTCTTTTCACCCAAACCTTTTAAATAGCTCACATAGTCCGATCCTTTCAGTTTGTAAATATGAGAGGCTTTGAGATTGCTGTGATTCTTGTTTACCTTGTATTTAGGTTGGGTTTCGATTTTATGGCCTGTTCTGCATTTTAATTTGTTGTTGATACCAGTTTATTATAAGCTGCTCAGAGGACTTTGTGTCATGAACTGGCGTGCGGATATAGTTAATAAATAAATAAAGCAATACAATATTGCTTATGATGCAAACGCCAATGAGCTCCCATGAGCATATCGCCCTTCTGTGTGAGATTTGATTCACTGCAGCTCATCAGACTTCTCCAATTGCCTTAAAATGTTTTAATGGAGACTTAATGTTATCTTGTTTTGCTTTCTTCCGAGCTTGTAAAACCAAACGGCTCATGAAAATGTGAGATACTAAGAAATAATACCCAGCATTATCTCCCCCCCCCCTTTCTAGAGCTAACAGCCCCATAGAAGTTATTTTCAGTATCTGCTCCAGTAAATAACTCTGCTTTATTTGATCAGGTATATTTACCCAACAGTGCTGTTCCATGTACAGTAATGAACAGACAGGACATTCCAAAGCAACTTGAAAGAAAGAAACAAACAAAGAAAAAGAAAAGAAAGAAAGAAACCATTCTCTCCCCACTCTTCACATAGCTATATTAAAACCAAGGTGGGGAAATTAATTCATGAAGAACATCTCACCCACTTCTAAAGCACCACACACACAGGTAGTTTTGAAGGAATGGGTTTCTGTGCAGTCAGTTTGAAACAGGACCCAATCCCCCCCCCCTTTCTTATTTCTCCAAGAAAGCATTTCTAAAATGCATTATGGTTTTATGGTTAAGAGTACCGGAGCAGGAACATCTGTGATGTCAACCTGCGTGTATAAACTGACGTGGCTGGATTCCTGGGGGAGGGGGGAGAGGGTGCCTGGAGGATATATATACTGCATGAAATTTCTCATTTCTTTGGACTTGCTGTGGACTGACCACGCAAGTGCCTTTCTGCTGCTCCAGAGAGCAGAAATAAAGAACTCTTTCTCTGAACCAACCCTCGGTGTCATTTGACTTCCTTCCTCCCTCCCTCCCGGGAGCAATGCAGACCCAATCGGTGAAGGCCTAGTTATAGAGGCAAGTTTTTGGCTGGCACCTGACCTACCAGGGAGTGGAAGAGTGTGAATGGCATCCTGTGATATAGATAGATAGATAGATAGATAGATAGATAGATAGATAGATAATGCAGTCATCGTGTGGGAGCACTCACAATGTGCCCTCTATGTTGTGGCTCTGTACGCAGTTTCATTTATGTCCTTACAGCAGGAATAGGGAACCATTTCATCCTAGCAGCCCAGATCTTTACCTACTCCGACCCCACAGGCCAGTTTTGACCTACAAAAGTTGACCGACAGGGATTCCTTTCCGGGAACACTCTTGGCAAAGCTGCACCAAGCACAATTGAAGTCCCTGTTCAAAAATTGTGGCACCAGCTCATCACCCAGTGACATGAGATGGATGAGTTTGGGGTTTGTTTTGGACCCCCTGGCAGAGTGCTCTGAAACCACTTACAACCATTCTTGAACTTTGGCGCCCTTCCTCTTGCGACAGAAACCGACCAACACACACGTCTAATGTTAAGCTCTGGAGGTGATATTCCTCAGATGGCAGCCTCTCAGACGAGATCGGCTTTCTCAGCTCTGCTGTGGGGCTCTCAGCATGGTGACAAAGCTGTTGCTGGGGAAGCAATGAAGCTCTCATCAATCACAATTCTGTGTCTGGTGTTGCAGCATGTTGCTGTGCTGGTGAGGCAGCTCTCATCTGAGCTGTGTGCGCACCGATGCTCGCAAGATGTTGACTGCTGCGATTCAGTATTGCCATTTTCACTTCAGCTGCCAAGAAGCGAAGGGAGTCAAGTCCAAGGGCAACAGAATTGAGTCCAAGGTTGGCAAAGGGCAGAGCTTCTTGTTCCAAATCACATTAGGAAACTGCAACTAATCCAGAATGCTGCACTTATACTGGTGACTGGGAGTGGCCACTGGGACCATGTTACACCGGTCCTAAAGGATCTTCACTGGCTCTCAGTACATTTCCGAGCACAATTCAGAATGTTGGTGCTGAGCTTTAAAGCCCTAAACAGCCTCGGCCCAGTGTACCTGAAGGAGCTTCTCTGCTCCCATCATTTAGCCCGGATACTGAGGTCCAGATCTAAGGGTCTTCTGGCGGTTCCCTCACTGCAAGAAGTGTAGTTACAGGGAACCAGGCAGAGGGCCTTCTCAGTAGTGGTGCCCTCCCTGTAGAATGCCCTCACATCAGATGTCAATCAGGTAAAGAACTACACAACTTCTAGAAGACATCTGAAGGCAGCTGCTGTATTGGAAAGTTTTTAACATTTGATGTTTTATGATGTTTTTTATATTCTGCTGGAAGCCACCCATAGTGACTGGGGAAACCCCAGCCAGATGAGTGGGATATAAATAATAAAATTATTACTATTTAATAGTTGTTATTATTATTTATTCTTATTAAGAGGGAAGGGGGGTTATTGGGTTGTTCTTGTTTTTATTTTTATTATGTGTTTCGTGTTATCATATTGTGATTTTATGTTGAGAACTGCCCTGAGACCTCCAGGTATAGGGCAGTGGGTACAGATTTTAATCATCGTCATTATTGTCATCATAAGTTGCCGCCAGCAATGGCTGCCATGTGTTACGTTCCTCCATTCGCTCCAGGTGTTGAATTTCAGCTCCAATCATCTCTGACCATTGGTCATGCTGACTGGGGCTGATGGGACAGCGTCTGGAAGACACCATCGCTCTCCTCAGCCGAGCAGTTTAAAGACGTGGTGGGAGGAGCAAGAGCTTGTTTTTTTCTCTTCCCTGGTATGAGGGACCAACCGTGATGGCGGTTTCATTCAGTGGTATATTGCTGGTGATACCACTGTGGCTCCTCTGAGTCCCTTTGCCTCCAGCACCTGGTTGTAGCTTGTTTCTCCCTTGGCACGTTGAGCGTTGCAGGGACTCAGGAGCAGTGGAGGTTTCACTAGCAATATACCGCTGAGTGAAACCGCCATCATGGTCACCATCGCTCCTCATACCAGTCCTGGGCAATACATCAATATACAGTGGTACCTCGGGTTACATACGCTTCAGGTTACATACGCTTCAGGTTACAGACTCCGCTAACCCAGAAATAGTGCTTCAGGTTAAGAACTTTGCTTCAGGATGAGAACAGAAATCGTGCTCTGGCAGTGTGGCGGCAGCAGGAGGCCCCATTAGCTAAAGTGGTGCTTCAGGTTAAGAACAGTTTCAGGTTAAGAACGGACCTCCGGAACAAATTAAGTACTTAACCTGAGGTACCACTGTATCACCCAGGCCTATCAGGGAGGATGGGAGTTGTAGTCTATCTAGTAAAATCTGGAGGCCACAATATTGAGAAATAGCATGCAGGGATTGGGGAAGAGGCTATGGAGATGTTATGGGTAATTAAAATGAGAGTCTGTCGCTATTATCCAGAATTCTTCAGGAAATATTTTAAAAACTAGTTAGCTTGTTAATTAATGTATTTGTTTCAACCAGAGATAATTGTCACAAAAGGATCATTGCAAATCAAGCAAGGGATTACAAATATGCACAAATTAATCTTAATAAAAAACCGGAACAAAACACTTTCCTGGCCGCTTATACCAGGTGCAATATGAGCCGTGCTATTTTTCCTAAAAAAATTTTTTTGCAGAAGCCACTGCTATGGCATCGGTAACCGATTTTTCCCACATCAGCCCAGATCCTTGGAAAGTCTGTAAGCCCCAGTAGGCTATTACGAAACTCTCTCCCCTGTGGTCCCTCAACATAGCCAGCTGTTTTCATACTAATCAGCTTTAAGATGCTAAACAGTTGGGGTGAGATAATGTAGAATGGTGGGGAAGGGTCTGTTACGTTGGGCTTATAAATCCTATCATGGGCGATCAGGGTAAATAAAACTGATATCCCATTGCTCTCTGGCGGAATATAATTGCTATCCAGAATTAGCTAGGTAGGTAGGTAGATAGATTGATTGATAGGTTTATGTATATATATATATATATATATATATATATATATATATATATATATGGGAGCTGTATCTATATCTATATTGTCTATATCTGTATCTGGACATTGTTGTTTTTGTCCTTAATAGGTCCTTGGAAGCATTTCCCCCTTGCTAATCCTATTGATTTACTCTTCACTAAATATAATCTGCAGCCTTGTTTATTTGCTCAAAATAGAATTCTTCTGAGCATCAGTGTCCCCCGAGGAATGCAGAATGAAAGTGGGGACGAGGGAGAGTCTATATTAATCATAAATAAAATATAAAACATAATGTTTAGCATTGTAATAGGGAAATCACATAAATGTTTAAGGAGGATGTTTGCAGGATCCTTGGCAATGGAATACTGACTAGGGTTCGGTTTTTAAAAAATAAAAATTCAGTGTTACGTTTCACAATGGGGTGTTCTCTCCTCTAACACCCCTCTCCAAAATGCCAGAGCACCCTTGCTTCGGAGTAGCCTGGTGGGCCTTTTGTTCTCAGAACCTGTATCATTGCAGGATCCTTCTATGGGCTTCTTCTACCTTCTTGTGCTCTGAATGGTTCCTTAGAATCATAGAATCATAGAGTTGGAAGAGACCACAAGGGCCTTCTCTTTCCCTCTTCTACTTTGGTCAGGCCACACATGAAATACTGTGTCCAGTTTAAGAAAGATACTGACAAGCTGGAATGTGTGCAGTAGAGGGCGACCAGAGTGATCAATGGTCTGGAAACCAAGCCTGATGAGGAACGGTTGATGAAGTTGGGGGTGTTTAGCCAGGAAAAGAGAGACTGAGAGGAGATATGACTATTGTTGTTGTTGTTTAGTCATGTCCGACTCTTCGTGACCCCCTGGACCAGAGCACGCCAGGCACTTCTGTCTTCCACCGCCTCCCGCAGTTTGGTCAAAAGGAGATATGATAGCCATCTTCAAATACCTTAAGAGCTGCCACCAGAAGGATGGAGCATGCTTGTTTTCTTCTGCTCTGGAGGGCAGGACTCGAACCAATGGATTCAAATTACAAAGAAGGAGATTCTGACTAAATATCAGGGAAAACTTCCTGAGCTGTTTGACAGTGGAACAGACTCCCTTGGAAGGTAGTGGACTCTCTCTCCTTCCTTGGGAGGTTTTTAAGCAGAAATCGGATGGTTATCTGTCGTGGAAGCTGCAGCTGAGATTCCTGCCATGCAGGAGGTGGAATAGATGACTCTTGGTATCCCTTCCAATTCTTTGATTCTCCTATGAGGGGAGTGAAGGAGTTGCACGGTTTGGAAAGGAAGCAGTCCCCTTTCTCATTTGTTCTGCCTGACACTGCTGCCTCCCCCAGCTGAGATCCCTGTTAAATAAAAACCTAGGCTAAAAGAGCAGATTTGCTCTGCCACCAGTGCCTCCTCTTCTCCCAGTAGGATGGAGGGAAGCAGCACTGGTCAGCCCTAGCAACAGCGCTTCGCGGAGGCTATTATTATGCCCCAAACATAGGAAACCGTCTCATGCCAGCTCAGACTAATTGCTCAGCTATCCCGGTACAGTCTGCTCTGTCTGACAGCCTCTCTCTCCAGGGTTTCAGGCAGAGATTAATCGTTTGCATTACTCGCCACCCGAGATGTTTTAAACGGGAGATGCCAGGGAACGAACTTTAGGACATTTCACATGCAAAGCATGCTCTCCGCCGCCGAGCGACTGCCTCTCCCGCCTCCTTGACTATCTGAAAAAGCGCCGGCGCTGTGTTTGAGAATGTGCAAGGGTTATTTAATTGATTAATCAGTGCACCAGTAAATAAATCCCAGAGATAAATGGTGCTTTGGAATCAGTTCCCGTAAGTTGCAGTGGCGATAGGGACAAATTCGTGGAGGAGTGGCTACTCGCCATGATGGCTATCTTCTGGCCCCCACCCCCGTCAGAGGCTGAATGTCCCACTATACTGTTTGCTGGGGATCTCTAAGTGGAGACAGTACTGTTGCATTCACAGGCATCTGGCCGGCTGCTGTGCAAATAGGACACTGGAGTAGATGGGAACATAAGGAGAGCGAGATTTAATTCTGGCCACCAGGCAATGGCTTTTCCCACCTAGAATCATAGAATCATAGAATCAGAGTTGGAAGAGACCACAAGGGCCATCGAGTCCAACCCCCTGCCAAGCAGGAAACACCATCAGAGCACTCCTGACATATGGTTGTCAAGCCTCTGCTTAAAGACCTCCAAAGAAGGAGACTCCACCACACTCCTGGGCAGCAAATTCCACTGTCAAACAGCTCTTACTGTCAGGAAGTTCTTCCTAATGTTTAGGTGGAATCTTCTTTCTTGTAGTTTGGATCCATTGCTCCGTGTCTGCTTCTCTGGAGCAGCAGAAAACAACCTTTCTCCCTTCTCTATGTGACATCCTTTTATATATTTGAACATGGCTATCATATCACCCCTTAACCTCCTCTTCTCCAGGCTAAACATGCCCAGCTCCCTTAGCCGTTCCTCATAAGGCATCGTTTCCGGGCCTTTGACCATTTTGGTTGCCCTCCTCTGGACCCGTTCCAGTTTGTCAGTGTCCTTCTTGAACTGTGGTGCCCAGGACTGGACACAGTACTCCAGGTGAGCTCTGACCAGAGCAGAATACAGTGGCACTATTACTTCCCTTGATCTAGATGCTATACTCCTATTGATGCAGCCCAGAATTGCATTGGCTTTTTTAGCTGCCGCATCACACTGTTGGCTCATGTCAAGCTTGTGGTCAACCAAGACTCCTAGATCCTTTTCACATGTACTGCTCTCAAGCCAGGTGTCACCCATCTTGTATTTGTGCCTCTCATTTGCCCAAATGCAATACTTTACATTTCTCCCTGTTAAAATTCATCTTGTTTGTTTTGGCCCAGTTCTCTAATCTGTCATGGTCGTTTTGAAGTGTGATCCTGTCCTCCTGCCTTGCCGCACCTTCCAGCCCTAGGAGCCTTCTGAACAGAGGTGCTGCCAGAGGTGTCACGTGCACAGGCAACTCCCCGTATGCACAGGGGTCCTGGCCCCTGTGCATGTCGGCGGACAGCGCATGAGCCCCATGCATGGTGCCCCATTTTGGGGCCACTTCTGGGTCTGTAGCTATGAGAGAGAGAGAGAGAGAGAGAGAGAGAGAGAGAGAGAGAGAGTTTGTCCACATCAAGCAGACACACTTAAAATCATCGCTGCTTGTATGTGTCTTCGGATTAACTGAGTGGAAGATGAGTTATGGGGTGGAAAGAGAGAGAGCATGTGGATTCAACAGTGCTTAGTTTGCTCTGGGTTGCTGGTTTGTTAATGTTGCTGTTATGTACTGAAGTTCTCACCCTTGGCCAGCAGGGGGATACTGTAGATAATTATGCAAATGAAGGATAGAAAAGTGACGTTCAGTGATTGGATAGTTTTAGAAAATGGCAACAGTTACATTGTTCTGGAGCTCTATATAAGCAGGCTGACTGAGCTCCTCAGTTAGTTCTGTTCCAGCAGAACAGAAGAATCGTTTGGAAGAGCTGCTTTGGAAGAATCGCTGTGTTGTCTGATATGTTCACCCACAACTTAACAGTTGCTACTCCCGTTTTGTGGATTATGAGTGCTGTAGTTTCCTGTGAATCTTATCACATGACTTCTGTTGTGGTTCTGCTGTTTAGCTTTGTTCTTTTCAGTCGATCTGTTAATAGTGTTTCATGGAATACCGTTGTTTTGCTGATTTGCAATGGTTTTACTGATGATCTGTTAAAGGTTCTACGCGATTTATGTTGCATTTGTGGTGTTCTGTTCTGTTATTGTTATTTGTTGTTTCTGAGCTGCTTTGTGAAATATTCATTCATTGAGGGAAGTTTTTAATGTGTGACATTTTAGTGTATTTTTGGTCTCTGTGGAAGCCGCCCAGAGTGGCTGGGGAAACCCAGCCAGATGGGCGGGGTACAAATAATAAATAATAATAATAATAATAATAATAATAATTCATTCAAATAACTGAATGCTACAACAGGCCAATGGGCTGTCTAGGTCACAATCCTGTTCTCACAGTGGCCTGTGGGAAGCCTGCAAGTCAGGCACAAGAGAACTCTCCCCTGTTCTGTGGGCCAAACGGGATGCATACCGGACTTTACCGGACCCATGGGATGGAGGGCCTCTTCCCCACCACTGCAGTATCCCATGCTGTTCATTCCCAAGTTTCTCCTGGCCCCCAGGACCAGAATTCCCCAAAACCTGGAGAGGGGAGGGAGAGCTGGGCAAGCCCTGGTCTGCTCAGGAAAAGGAAGATAAGGACATAAGGCAGGGGTTGGCAAAAATGTTTAGCCGCGGGCCGGGCCGCTGTCCCTCAGACCTTGTGGCGGGCCAGAGAAGTGGCACGGGGGGGGGGGGGCTCGAAGAAGAGGCGAGGGGGGCAAGTAGTCCTCCTCCCCACCCTCAGCCCCACCCCCAGCTGCTGCACTTACCTTCCCCAGGGCTGCCGCCGCCGCCACTGCTTCTTCTCGTGGGTAACACACACCACAATTGCCTCATTACGTAAATCATGTTCGGAATACCACAAAACACACGTAACTGGCTGTAAGGTAACATAACGTTATATATAATAAAACTGTAGTCTAATTGTCATATCAAAAAATTGCAAAGCACTGTTCCTGATGGCAGTAACATACCATATTTCTATTAACCTTCTATATGTTTTTATTGTCGTAAAGGCCAAGGATAGTCAAGTCCAAAGATTGTCAAGTCTAACAATTACAATGTGGGTAGACAGAGGGAGCTCGTCTGCTCCGCTCTCTGGCCTACAAGAGCACCAGGGCTGCGATGGCGGAGGGAAGATGAGTGGCGCGAAAGGGCTGGCGATGGCGGAGGGGCTGCTTAAAATGGCGCTCAGCCACCTCAGCCCAGCCCGCTTCCTCCTCTAGGCAGGGCAGGGAGAAGCCAGGAGGAGGGAGGGAGGAGGCGCCGCTGTGGTGTGTGGGAGGGAGAGGGGGGAAATGGAATGGCGCAGGGGGGGGGAAATGGTGCAGCCAAAATGAACAGAATCCCCACGCTGATCCACGGTTGGTCTCCGGGCCGGATCCTGAAGGCAGTTGGGCCTGATCCGGCCCCCGGGCCTTAATTTGATGACCCCTGGCATAATAATAATAATAATAATAATAATAATAATAATAATAATAATTTTATTTATACCCCGCCCATCTGGCTAGGTTTCCCCAGCCACTCTGGGCGGCTTCCAACAAAATATTAAAATACAGTAGTCTGTTAAACATTAAAAGCTTCCCTAAACAGGGCTGCCTTCAGATGTCTTCTAAAAGCCTGGTAGTTGTTTTTCTCTTTGGCATCTGGTGAGAGGGCGTTCCACAGGGCAGGTGCTACCACCGAGAAGGCCCTCTGCCTGGTTCTGTGTAACTTGGCTTCTTGCAGCGAGGTAACCACCAGAAGGCCCCTCTACAGTCACTTTACGGACTCACTGTTAAAACCGTGTTCATGGAAGATAATCTTATTTGGCTACGAGTGATCGCCAAAGAAGAAGAAGAATGCGTCCCTGTCTGGCTGTCTCTTTTCAAGCAGAGACCAAAACCTTAAAAAAACCCCAAAACCAAAACAAGCTCTTTGTGCTTTATTTGGCTCGAAGGCACGGGAAGCAGAGCAGGCTTCGCTGTGTCCTGTATATCATTTCACAGAGTTCTGGCAGCCACCATCCTCCCTGACCTGCCACACGCTGCGATTAATCTGCATCTGACCTTTCTTTTAATCTGCAAATTGGGAATCTGTTCCACGCAGCCCTTCATTATGAAACAAAATAATAAAAAATAATAAGATGAGAGCCAGCCCACTCACCCCCGTCTGCACAATAATCTCACTAGCTTGCTGGGAAGGGAGGTGAAAACGTGGAACCAGGCTGGCACTCGGAGAGGAGAGGAGCCGGGGGGAAACCATGGCCGTGCTCAATTCTACATATGAACCCCTTTTAGCTGTCTGCTTGTTTATAAAACTCCTAGGACCCGTCTTCCTTCCAAAGGAGCCCAAGGCAACCAACACCCAAGGATGGAGGGGACGTAGGTTTGTTGTTGTTTAGTCATTTAATCGTGTCTGACTCTTCGTGACCCCCTGGACCAGAGCACGCCAGGCACTCCTGTCTTCCACTGCTTCCTGCAGTTTGGTCAGACTCATGCTGGTAGCTTCCAGAACACTGTCCAACCATCTCGTCCTTGGTCGTCCCCTACTTCTTGTGCCCTCCATCTTTCCCAGCATCAGGGTCTTGTCCAGGGAGTCTTCTCTTCTCATGAGGTGGCCAAAGTATTGGAGTCTCAGCTTCAGGATCTGTCCTTCCAGTGAGCACTCAGGGCTGATTTCCTTCAGAATGGATGGGTTTGATCTCCTTGCAGTCCATGGGACTCTCCAGAGTCTCCTCCAGCACCATAATTCAAAAGCATCCATTCTTCGGCGATCAGCCTTCTTTATGGTCCAGCTCTCACTTCCATACATCACTACTGGGAAAACCATAGCTTTTACTATACGGACCCTAAGGCAACCAACACCCAAGGAGGGAGGGGACGTAGGATAGGGTTGCCATATTTCAAAAACTGAAAATCCAGACAAAGTTGAAGTTCTAAAGCTATTTTTAAGGAAATTCACCCAAAGATTGACACTTCCAACATGGGTTGCCATATGCCTGGGTTTCCCCGGACATTGTTACTGGTTTTTGGAAATTCCACCTGACGAACTAATCCCGGACGTATGGCAGCCCTACCATAGATAGCTCAGTGTTAGGGCGTCTGCTTTGCATTCAGAAGGCCCCCGATTCCTGTATTGCAGCGGGTTGGACTAATTGACCTTTGGGGATCCCCTCCAGTTCTACAGTTCTGTGACTCTAACCCCTGGCAATTCCAGATAGGGCTAGGAAAGACTCCCTTTTCTGAAACCTTGGAGAGCCCCTGACTCCACGTAAATGATCGCTCCCTCTATTTGTATATTCCTGGTTAAACGATACAATCAAAAATAAATTTAAGGGAATATTTAGAACATTTAAAAAGCCCAATTATAACATAAGAACATGGCAGATCAATCCAGACCCCTCTCCCCACATTCTGAGGGGCAGGTTTGCAGAAACTTGCAGCAGACCAGAGCTAAGGAAAGTGTTGATTGGCTAGCACCAATCATGTACTGCAAAAAATTGGCATGTACGTCTTCTCAGGGCAGGGAGGGTGATCCTGATCTCTTACGTGCAAAGTGGAATGGATTCCCTTGCATGGTGGTGGACTCTCCTTCCTTGCAGGTTTTTAAGCAGCGATTGGATGGCCGCCTTCTCAGATTCCTGCATTTCATGGGGTTGTACCTTCTCCTGGAGTGAATTGCCTTTTTTTGTTTTGTTATTTGCCCGAACCACAGTTTATTCATTTATTTAAACCCCTTTTTCTGTAAAATCCCGCTCTTAAAAAAAGTATCCGAAAGAGGCTTTCAGATGCCAGCAGTATGGCAGTCTCTGCCCCCAGGCGATCAAAAAGACATGGCACAAAAGGAAGAAAGGTTTGGAGGGAAACAAACTCACACACCTTAATTAAACAGTCCTTGTAAATGGCCAGCTGGAATGGAAAGATTTTGAGAGGAGGAGCCAGAAACCACTACAGTGGTGCCCCGCAAGACGAACGCCTTGCAAGGCGGAAAACCCGCTAGACGAAAGGGTTTTCCGTTTTGGAGGCGCTTCGCAAAACGAATTTCCCTATGGGCTTGCTTCGCAAGACAAAATGTCTTGCGAGTTCCTGCGGGGGTTTTTCCCCTTTCCCCCCCCTTTTCCTAAGCCGCTAAGCTGCTTATCAGCTGATCCGCTGATAAGCCGCTTAACAGCTGATCGCTAAAAGCCGCTGAACCGCTAATAGCGCTAATCCGCTAAGCTGTCAATGGGCTTGCTTCGCAAGACGAAAAAACCGCTAGACGAAGAGCCTCACGGAACGGATTAATTTCGTCTTGCGAGGCACCACTGTATTTTCCTAGCATACTCTGCATTGATGTGAGGCACTGCAATATTATTATTATTATTATTATTATTATTATTATTATTACCCCGCCCACCTGGCTGGGTTTCCCCAGCCATTCTGGGCGGCCCCCAACAGAATATTAAAAACACAATAAAACATCAAACATTAAAAACTTCCCAAAGCAGGGCTAATGCTAAGCTGCTCTGTGCTTAAACTGTGTTTCCTAAGCAGCTTCCGAACTGTGGATGTAAAATTTTGGTTAGTTTGGGAAGCCGGTCAGCCATCCCAAAGGGTAATGTTGTTTCTGACACATCCCTTAACTGCCCTAAGGTGAGAGTGGGGGAATTCGAACTCTCTCCAGGGAAAAGAGGTACCGCAGGGAACGGACGTGCAGTCTTGCGGCTCGCTCCTGTGCTCTGAACCGAGCTGAAACGAGACGCATTAGGTCTGCCACAGCCCATATACTCCAGAGACAGATTTGCCAGAGCAGCGTCGGTGTGAACCTGCGTTTCTCAAAGCATATTCTCCAGTCTGAACACAAGAGATACCAGAGGAAGCAAAAAGGCAAAAACCAAAGCCTGGTGCATGAGTGGATGTTCTGCAGGAACGGAGAAAATTAAGTTTATTGGTCTGTCTGGGGGCGGGGGGCCGGGATGTGTGCATTCTGTTGCCAGGAGAGCACTTTTCTGTAGGTGAAGGTTCAGTGAAGTGTGGGCTCCATTTACCCGTCAGAAGAGATCAGCTTGACAGAGCGATCTGCTCAAGGAAAGTTCGAGGGACGACACGGTCTTGCCAGCCAGTTGCCGTTATAGCTTGTGCAATATTTATGCCCCTGTTCCTGTAAGAGGCCAGTTTTCTTATTGTTTTCTTCTCATTTTTCGTATGTCAGTGGGAATAAATATACTCCTCTTTTATATTGGCTCTCAATCTGTTCCCTTTTATAGCTGGAGGTTTCCTTATTGTTGCCCGGATAAAAACAGCTGACACCTCGGTGCAAAGTTATATTCCTTTTTAAATGCACCAGGACAAAATAGCCATCCTTGGGGAATTGCAAAAGGGCGACGGGAGAGGCTGTGTGGGAATCTCTCCGCGCAGCCCTGAATCACGCTCTTTCTGCTGTTGAAGTTGGTGGCTTCGTCAAACAAGCCCAGTTTTTATTACACTTTTTAAACAGCAAGAATCTAGGCCTCAGGAAGGAGGAGGAAAATCTGGGGGGGTGGGGGGGAGGGACAACAAAACCCAGCAGCTAACCAGTTTCTGATAAGGATTTAGGACCAAATATGTACAAGGATAAGGGACCGCTGTGGGTTAAACCACAGAGCCTAGAACTAGTCCAACCCCCTGCGAGGCAGGAATCTCAACTAAAACCATCCAGGACAGATGGAAGAAGAAGACAAATGGAATGTAGAAAGTCCAGAGGTAGAGAAAGGAGATTATACTGCACCTTTCGAATACATCAGCAATAAACTTTTAGGATCAAAGACCAATTTTAGTCTTTTTAGGTTTTTATTAGGGATGAATGGATCTCTCAGATGTGGTTTTTCTCCGTTAGTTGCTTTTCCAACCTTAGATTCAGTTCTCCAGCTTTTCCACAGCAATTTGCATCAAGGAAAAATTGTCATGAAAATTTAGTGTGATCCTCCCCCCCCCCACGATAAATACATTTTTGTATACAATTTTTGACATTTCCCCCAAGCAATTTTCCCATACATGATGCAGTTTTGTGTGTTAATTTCACAAATACATGCCTATTTTAATACAGGTTTTCTGCACACTCTTTGATTTAGAACTGCATTGCAAACATTAAGAGAGATGGGAATTCTCAAGGATAATTCTATTTTGGTTTAAAAAAATGCAGATTAGGAAGTTCCTTATTAAAATGCAAACAAAATGGAATTTCTTCAATAAGATATGCTGTTGCAGGTGTACCAGCAATGATTAAATCCCTCCTCTTCCTGTTCACATTTCCAACACTCATCATCAATATTTCTATAGATATTGAAGATTTGATTTAGGGATAATATTAAAACAATTTCCCCTCACCACTGAGAAATATGTATTTATTTTTTTGTTAATCTATGTATCTGTCTCTCTTTGGGTGTGTGTACATGTTATACGTTACTCTGGTGGAAATTTGTAGGGGAGAATCTGGGGGTTAGGGGAAACCTGCCATTTCTCCTTTTCAAGTGCTCTCTTTCGTTAAAATCAAAAGGGAGAAATAAGTTGGGAGTAGGAACCAATATTTCTTACGGGTTGGGGATAAGAAACCAGTAATTGCAAAAGATGAAGGAATTCCTCTTTTATATGCCAGCAGCAGGTAGATTGGTCTACTGGAAAACCAGCAAATTAGCGAAAGAAAGGTCAATAAAATGATGAGACCTGTTTAAGAAAATGTTTTAAAGAAAGGTGTGAAAAAGTAATTTATTTGAAGAGAGGTGGGAATGGTTTAGCTGTTACTGAGATTCCAGTTGTGGTGGTTTTAAGCAAAGGCGTTTTTTCTTTTCTTTAATATTGTTGTTGGAATCTGCCTGTCTCGCGACACAATGGAGTGCATTTTTCTGCATGTTCTAGGCAGGGCTGTCTTAAGCATTTGCGGCGCCGGGGTGCAAAGTTCCACCCGGCGCCCCCCGCCCCCAGGTTGCCCAGTCCCAGGAGTGCAGGAGGGCAGAACCGGCTGGCTGCCTCAGCGTCTCGCTGGCTCGGTCGCCCCCGAACTCGTGGCGCAGAGCCGTCCGCAGCAGAAGAGCTCCTTACGGGGTCCTCGCTGCGGGATCACATTCACCCGGTGCTATACCAGCTGCACTGGCTCCTGGTGGAGTACAGGATCTGGTTTAAGGTGCTGGTTTTAACCTTTAAAGCCCTATATGGCCTAGGACCCTCATACCTATGGGATTGCCTCTCCTGGTATGTCCCACGAAGGACCTTACGGGCTTCAAACAAAAACATGCTGGAGGTCCCAGGCCACAGAGAGGTTAGGCTGGCCTCAACCAGAGCCAGGGCTTTTTCGGCTGTGGCCCCGATCTGGTGGAACGCTCTGTCACAAGAGACTAGGGCCCTGCGGGACTTGACATCTTTCCGCAGGGCCTGCAAGACAGAGCTGTTCCACCAGGCCTTTGGCCAAGGCACAGCCTGACCCCCTCCTTTGGCAATCCTCACAGAACTCTAGCCCAATGGTTGCCATTAATCTGATTTGAATTAATTTTATAATGAAATGATTTTAGAATGTGGTATTTATTTTACTGTTGTTAGCCGCTCTGAGCCCGGCTTTGGCTGGGGAGGGCGGGATATAAATAAAAATTTATTATTATTATTATTACTACTAAGAGGCGCTCTGGCCGACGGGCGGGCTGTTCCCCGGACTCAACTCTTGGGCCCTGGACTTTCGGCCTGGTGCCCCTGAGAGCCCGGCGCCCGGGTGCCCCGCACCCCTAGCGCCTATGGGTAAGATGGCCCTGGTTCTAGGGGAGGGGACGGAGCTGATTGCAGCAGGAGGGGGGAAACTCTGGCTTCTTCCGCATCCTGCATCTCTGCCTCCTGGGGCCACCCCTCTCCAGCTCCCGCTCCGGCCTCAGAGTCTGGACTGCTCTCTGCCGCAGCCTCTTCCTGCTCACTAAACCCTGTCGCCTCTTCTTCTGCTTCCTACGCCTCCTCTTCCTAGTCAGCCCTCTCTTCTCCCTCTGACCACTTGTCATCATCCCACCTCCTGGCTCTGGGAATTCTTCTTTTCAGGGGTCCCCAGCTGGTGCCTCCCACCACTCCCTCTGCATCCAGTCAGTCCATACATATATAACATATATAATAATATATTTTTATTTATACCCCGCCCTTTCCGGTTCAAAAACAGGACTCAGGCCGGCTAACAACAAATTTAAAACACTTAACAGTAAAAGCAGCATAGAATACAGTATAAAAGTATAAAAACAGTATAAAAACATGAATAACAATAAAATTCAGAGTTCAGAAATCAGTTTAGGGGAAATCCATCTATTAAGCATCCATGGCAGAGACGGGGAAGCCTTCAATGGATGGATTCTCCTGTCTTGTCCTGGAGATGAATTGAACCCGAAGCCTTCTGCATTCAAAGCAGATGCTCTACTCCTGGGATACAGCCGCTTCATATTCATTGACCGGATCCAGGGTGGATAAAAATCAATGTTTTTTTAAAAATAATAAATAAATAAATAAATAAAATAATGGATTTTTTTTATTTAAATCAGGTTTTTTTTTATTTAAATGCTTTTGGAGGAAATATCTTTCTAAAGATAGTTTTCTATTTAGGTTACATTATAGTCCAAAGGCTATTCATCAGGAAATAAGGATTTGTTTTAAGTTTTTCATGTGTGCTAAAACTCAGTCTAAGTTTTTTTAAACAACAACAACAACGTTTAACCACATCAGGTAGCAAACATACATATGCTATAATGTTGGCAGCTTCCAACAAAATATTTAAATACCGTAATCCATCAGACATTAAAAGCTTCCCTAAACAGGGCTGACTTCAGATGTCTTCTAAAAGTCTGGTAGTTTTTTTCCTCTTTGACATCTGGTGGGAGGGCGTTCCACAGGGCTGGTGCCACTATCGAGAAGGCCCTCTGCCTGGTTCCCTGTAACCTCACTTCTCGCAGGGAGGGAACTGCCAGAAGGCCCTCAGCATTGGACCTCAGTGTCCGGGCAGAACGACGGGGGTGGAGACGCTCCTTCAGGTATACTGGACTAAGGCTGTTTAGGGCTCTTAAGGTCAGCACCAACGCTTTGAATTGTGCTCGAAAACGTACTGGGAGCCAGTGTAGGTCTTTTAAGACCGGAGTTATGTGGCAAGGATGCTATATTTGAGATTCCTGCATTGTAGGTGGTTTGGCTACGATTCTTTGATTCTTGAGACGTGAACGCATATTTCTCTGGTTTGTGCTCATCTGTGGATTCTGCATGGCAGGTGATGTATAAATAGCTCCAAAGGGGCTGGAAACCCATGTGTTCTTTTCAGAGCATAAAACTGAGTCACTTGAAAGCCACCTACCATAGGATACTTAAAAGAGCCTCTTAATTACCACGAGCCCCAAATTCATCACTAAGGGGGAGGCAGGGCTTTCAGGCGTTGAGCTGGTTTCAAATGGCGGAACGGCAAGCGTGCAGCGACAGAGAGGCTTTTCCCTTCTCCTTCTGGGGCAGGGAGAGGAGGGGATCCTCAATGGAGTAGTTCGATTCCTGCAAATATATTCACACTCAGCACGTACTGACTTTGCTTGCCTTTGCAGAAGAACGGAGGGCATAAAATAGTAATTACGCTTGTGTGCATTTATGTGGCACAACTCTCAGTTGCTCAGAGAGTGGTCCATGTATGAAGCTGAGAGAGAGTGTGCCCCCCCCCCGGGCTGCCTAATGTGTTTCTGTGCAAGATGGGACTTGAGGGGGGGGGTGTCTCCCAGGATTTCCCAGGGTTTCCTTGGTTTGGGCTGCCATCAGTATGCTGATGACACCCAACTCTATATGTTGATGGATGGCTATCCTGACTCGGGGTCCTCGCTGCGGGATCACATTCACCTGGTGCTATACCAGCTGCACTGGCTCCTGGTGGAGTACAGGATCAGGTTTAAGGTGCTGGTTTTAACCTTTAAAGCCCTATACAGCCTAGGACCCTCGTACCTACGGGGCTGCCTCTCCTGGTATGTCCCACGGAGGACCTTATGTTACAGATAGGTAGCCGTGTTGGTCTGCCATAGTCAAAACAAAATAAAAAAATTCCTTCCAGTAGCACCTTAAAGACCAACTAAGTTAGTTCTTGGTATGAGCTTTTCATGTGCATGCACACTTCTTCAGGTATCTGAAGAAGTGTGCATGCACATGAAAGCTCATACCAAGAACTAACTTAGTTGGTCTTTAAGGTGTGCATGCACACTTCTTCAGGTATCTGAAGAAGTGTGCATGCACATGAAAGCTCATACCAAGAACTAACTTAGTTGGTCTTTAAGGTGCTACTGGGAGGACCTTAAGGTCTTCAAACAAAAACATCTTGGAGGTCCTGACCACAGGGAAGTTAGGCTGGCCTCAACCAGAGCAAGGGCTTTTTCGGCTGTGGCCCCGATCTGGTGGAACGCTCTATCACAAGAGACTAGGGCCCTGCGGGACTTGACATCTTTCTGCAGGGCCTGCAAGACAGAGCTGTTCCACCAGACCCCTCCTTCGGTAATCCTCACAGAACTCTAGCCCAATGGTTGCCATTAACTTGATTTTGAACTGATTTTAAAATGAATTGATTTTAGAGTGCTGTGTTACTTTTATTGTTGTTAGCCGCTTTGAGCCCGGCTTCAGCTGGGGAGGGTGGGATATAAATAAAATTTTATTATTTTATTATTATTATTTATTGTGTATTTGTAATGGTTTGTGCTTAAGGACGCGGGTGGCGCTGTGGGTTAAACCACAGAGCCTAGGACTTGCCGATAAGAAGGTCGGCGGTTCGAATCCCCACGACGGGGTGAGCTCCCATTGTTTGGTCCCTGCTCCTGCCAACCTAGCAGTTTGAAAGCACATCAAAGTGCAAGTAGATAAATAGGTACTGCTCCAGCAGGAAGGTAAATGGCGTTTCCATGCGCTGCTCCGGTTCGCCAGAAGCGGCTTAGTCATGCTGGCCCCGGAAGCTGTATGCCGGCTCCCTCGGCCAATAAAGCGAGATGAGCGCCACAACCCCAGAGTCCGTCACGACTGGACCTAATGGTCAGGGGTCCCTTTACCTTTACCTAATGGTTTGTGCTAATGATTTACACCACCACATTTTCAGTAGGCCTCAAACGGTACATTGTTTATAGAGTACTCTATACCCAGTGATGCACTTACTTTGCACTCGAAACTGGGCTTTTAGTGTTGCGGCTCCAGCCCCCTGGAATGCATTGCCAGCCGAAATTAGGCGGGTGTCCCCAGGCTCCCTACTGAAGATGTTTTTCCCTGAAGTGTGACTCTGCCATTCATGAAATATAATTGTAGAGTTGGAAGGCAACCAAGGGTTATCTAGTCCAGTGCAGTAATCGCAGCTAAGGAATTGCATCCAAACTCCTGCTTACAAGCCTCCAATGAAGGAGAGTCCACTACTATCTGGCTTGTTTTTAGAGTTATAATTTGTCTTATACTTTGATTGTCTCCAGCTGTGATGTGGCTTATAACTTGGTAGGATAAATAATCTTCTGTATATTTTGGGAAGTTTGATGGTTTGCCTGTCCTCTCTGCATTTAAAAAAAGGTAAAGGGACCCCTGACCGTTAGGTCCAGCCGCGGACGACTCTGGGGTTCCGGCGCTCATCTTGCTTTATTGGCCGAGGGAGCCGGCGTACAGCTTCCGGGTCATGTAGCCAGCATGACTAAGCCACTTCTGACAAACCAGAGCAGCGCACGGAAACGCTGTTTACCTTCCCGTTGGAGTGGTACCTATTTATCTACTTGCACTTTGATGTGCTTTCAAACTGCTAGGTTGGCAGGAGCAGGGACCGAGCAACGGGAGCTCACCCCGTCATGGGGATTCGAACCGCCAACCTTCTGATCGGCAAGTCTGTGGTTTAACCCACAGCGCCACTCTGCATTTAGACGCTGCTTAATTTCCACGTTGGATCCCGAGATGAAGTAGCAGCTTTTTGTGTGTGTCCAAGTTTGAATACAGTTGGCTGTTGTTTTGAATCAAGGCAGAGGGCTGAACTTTTCAAAGCCGCCCTGATTTTAACCAGATTTTAAGATACCATAGGCAACGGCTGCTTGACGATTTCTGAGATGAAGGAGCAGGTTTTCTTCTGTGTTCAGATACAATTGGATGCTATTTTGAATCCAGGAGGTGGGCTGAACCTTTTCAAAACAGCAGTGATATTAACCACTGGTTCCAAAGCTGCTCCGGTTTTCGGGTTTCTTAGAATTCCCAAGCATTTCCAGGCACTTTCCACTGGTCAATAAATAAATGCATGTTTATGGTGCATCAGGGTACAGTCTTGGCGTCCCCACCTCTGGTTTAAAATGTGTGCAAAGGGGGGTGTACAAAGCATCGTTCAAGGAGAAATAACCATGATGTAATGGACTCTAGTAGGGAGATAGCTCTTCATCGCTGCACCCCCTGTCATCTTTGCTGGGGTGCCCAAAGCTTTATAATAATAATAATAATAATAATTTATTATTTGTACCCCGCCCATCTGGCTGGGTTTCCCCAGCCACTCTGGGCGGCTTCCATAAAAACCAGAAATACACTAAAATATCACAGATTAAAAACTTCCCTGAACAGGGCTGCCTTAAGATGTCTTCTGAATGTCAGGTAGTTATTTATCGCTTTGACATCTGATGGGAGGGCGTTCCACAAGGCGGGTGCCACTACCGAGAAGGCCCTCTGCCTGGTTCCCTGTAGCTTTGCTTCTCGTAATGAGGGAACCGCCAGAAGGCCCTCGGCGCTGGACCTCAGCGTCCGGGCAGAACGATGGGGGTGGAGACGCTCCTTCAGGTATACTGGGCCGAGGCCGTTTAGGGCTTTAAAGGTCAACACCAGCACTTTGAATTGTGCTCGGAAATGTACTGGGAGCCAATGTAGGTCTTTCAAGACCGGTGTTATGTGGTCTCGGCGGCTGCCCCCAGTCACCAGTCTAGCTGCCGCATTCTGGATTAGTTGTAGTTTCCGAGTCACCTTCAAAGGTAGCCCCACGTAGAGCGCATTGCAGTAGTCCAAGCGGGAGATAACTAGAGCATGCACCACTCTGGCGAGACAGTCCGCGGGCAGGTAGGGTCTCAGCCTGCGTACCAGGTGGAGTTGGTAGACAGCTGCCCTGGATACAGAATTGACCTGCGCCTCCATGGACAGCTGTGAGTCCAAAATGACTCCCAGGCTGCGCACCTGGTCCTTCAGGGGCACAGTTACCCCATTCAGGACCAGGGAGTCCTCCACACCAGCCCGCCCCCTGTCCCCCAAAAACAGTACTTCTGTCTTGTCAGGATTCAACCTCAATCCATTAGCCGCCATCCATCCTCCAACCGCCTCCAGGCACTCACACAGGACCTTCACCGCCTTCACTGGTTCTGATTTGAAAGAGAGGTAGAGCTGGGTATCATCTGCATATTGATGGACACCCAGTCCAAACCCCCTGATGATCTCTCCCAGCGGCTTCATATAGATGTTAAAAAGCATGGGGGAGAGGACGGAACCCTGAGGCACCCCACAAGTGAGGGCCCAGGGGTCTGAACACTCATCCCCCACCACCACTTTCTGAACACGGCCCAGGAGGAAGGAGCGAAACCACTGTATAACAGTGCCCCCAGCTCCCAGCCCCTCTAGACGGTCCAGAAGGATGTTATGGTCGATTGTATCAAAGGCCGCTGAGAGATCCAGCAGAACTAGGAAACAGCTCTCACCTTTGTCCCTAGCTCGCCGGAGATCATCAACCAGCGCGACCAAGGCAGTTTCAGTCCCATGATGAGGCCTGAATCCCGATTGGAAGGGATCCAAATGGTCCGCATCCTCCAGGCGTGCCTGGAGTTGTTCAGCAACCACGCGCTCAATCACCTTGCCCAAGAATGGAAGATTTGAGACTGGGCGATAGTTGGCCATTCTGGCCGGGTCTAAAGATGGTTTTTTAAGAAGCGGTTTGATGACCGCCTCTTTCAGCGGATCTGGGAATGCTCCCTCACAGAGGGAAGCATTCACCACCCCGCAGAGCCCATCGCCCAGCCCTTCCCGGCTTGCTTTTATTAGCCAGGATGGGCAAGGATCCAGGAGACAGGTGGTTGGTTTCACGCGTCCAAGCAGCCTGTCCACATCCTCGGGGGTAATGGATTGAAATCGATTCCATGCAACTTGACCAGACAGAGCTCTAGCACTCTCCCGCCCCAGCCCTGCTCCCACGGTGGTGTCTAGCTCCTTCCGAATATGAGTGATTTTATCTGCAAAAAACTTTGCAAAATCGTTGCAGGAGATCTTGGGGTCTTTACAAAGCCCCGGTGGTAAAGGTGGTTCCGTTAAATTACGAACCACCTGAAAAAGTCTCCTGCTACTATTTTCTGCAGATGCAATAGAGGCGGTGAAGAAAGTCTTCTTCGCCGTCGCTATCGCCACTTGGTAGGCTCGACGTTGAGCTCTAACCTGTGTCCGGTCAGATTCGGAGTGAGTTTTTTGCCACCGACGCTCTAGCCGTCTCAGCGATTGTTTCATCGCCCTCAGCTCCGAAGAAAACCACGGAGCTGTCCGGGCTCCATGCAATCGGAGAGGGCGCTTCGGAGCCAGACAGTCGATAGCCCTGGTTAACTCCGCATTCCAGCGGGCCACCAGGGAATCAGCTGAAAGGCCATCAACATGGGATAAGGCATCCCCTACCACTCTCTGGAAACCATTTGGATCCATTAAGTGGCGAGGGCGGACCATCCGAATTGGTCCCACCTCCCTGCAGAGGGGAAGGGTCGCGGAGAAGTCCAGTTGCACCAGGAAGTGATCTGACCATGGCACTTCTTTTGTTTCACTTTTACTTAGTGTCAGATCACCCACGTCACTAGAGGTGAACACCAGGTCTAAGGCATGTCCATGACTATGGTTTGAATTATGGTTTGAATTCCAAGACTTGTCTCCCACTCGGAATCGTGATGCCCATGTCTTGTTAGTGTTGACGGAGAAATCCGAGGGCTCCCTTTGACAAAAAGCAAAGACACCAACCAGGACAATTGGAGCCAAACAGCAGCCAGTAGGCTTGGTCTTTGTTGAGACTGTCGCGACAGGACTTCAACTCACTACAGGATGAAGCAAGATGGAAGCCCTGAACAAAAGAAGACCCCAACTTTTATTAGCTACTAATCCCCCATGCTACACCTCTAAGACTACATCATAACTACATCATGACTACATCATTGACACATCACAAAGAGGAGGGGTTCAGGGAGGAGTTGTGGTGGTAACCTGAGTGTCTTGTCACCTGTCCAGTTCCTCCTTTCCCCCTCCCCATGATTACATCCCTGAGGACAAAAAGGAGTTCACTGTTTCCTGCCTCCAGAGGGAAGGGCTGGTCACTGTCCTTTGTTTCAGTCCGTACTGAATCTACTTCCATATGCAGGTCCTTTGTGAGTGTAATGATCTTCTGTCTAGGACCATCAAGGTTGGCATGCCAACTGGGTAGGGCTCGTTGCGGACATGTTGGTACGCTTGGGGGATTATGGCTGCCTTGTGTCAAGTCTCCTCCCTTTGATAGTCTGTCCTTCATGTTAAGTTGTGGGTGAACATATCAGACGACACAGCGATTCTTCAAACAGCTCTTGTTTATTCACAGGCCAGAAAAGAACTGAACTGAAGGGTTCAGCCAGCCTGCTTATATAGAGCTCCACTAGAACGTAACAGTAACCATTTTCTGTAACTATCCAATCACTGAACGTCACTTTCAACCCCTTATTTGCATATGTGGACCTGAGTGAAAATTATCTACAGTATCCCCCTGCTGGCCCAGGGTGAGAACTTCAGTATATAACACTTCATGGTGTAAAATAAAAGTGGAACGGTACAGATCCGATGTAAGACTGATTTTCTATGAATTTATAACAGAAGCGTCACGTATGTCGTGTGTGTGTCGTGTTTGTACAACTGAATGATTGGGGGGGGGGTAGTTCCTGCAACATTTAGCACCTGATCTTGGTGGAGCGAGCGGGCAAGAAAATAAAGGAATATATATATATGAGGGAAATCACAGAACGGCCCACTTGAAACAACAGCAGCACTGCTGCCCAAAGGACCTTTGCTGGGGATTATTTGTTGCACATCTATTTTAGCTACATAATCACTCTTTGCAATGTGGGCTCTTAAATGATTAATTATGGTGGGGAGGGAGGGGAGAGAGAGAGAGAGAGAGATTTGGGAAAAGAGACGACTCCGCTGAAGTCTGTTTGCTCAGCGAACCGCCGTGTGTTTTATTAGGCAATGGCTGCTTGGTCTGCCAGCCCTTTGCTTTTCTGGGAGGCGGGTGGGCAGGCAGGCGGTGAAATTTGTTATGCAGAAGAGAAAGGTGGGGATGGGGGAAATGGCTTCTTCCCCCCGTTATGAAACAACAATGCAATACATTTAACAGCAAAAGGCAGTGGATTTCAAACTTGAGAGAGATCCTGTTCATTACTGGGGGACCTTGGGGCACTCTCAATGTGGCCTGCTTCAGAGGGTTCATGGAACCATAGAATCGTTGGAAAGGGACCCAGGGGTCATCTAGTCCAACCCTCTAAAATGCAGATTATGTCAACTCAAGCATCCCTGACAGTTGGCCATCCAACCTCTGCTTAAAAACCTCCCAAGGAAGGATGGTGCGCCGCCTCCTGTGGGAGTCTGTTCCACTGCCGAACAGCTCTTACTGTCAGACAATTCTTCCTTACAGTCTGAAATGTGACAGCACGCAAGGAAAAGCGGGCAGGGAAGGAAGAGGAAGAATCAAAACTCAGCCACCAGTTTCTAAACAGTTCCTATAATGACCAGCTGGCCCAGCTCAGGGACAGGAGGTGCCTGACAGAACACAAAACCAGACAGTAAAATTATAAGAAGTTAGAAACAAGTTAATTGCCTGCTAGGCCTGGCAGAACAGAAATGCTTTCAGCAGGTGTTAAAAAGCTTTGAGATTATACAACAATAATAACTAGGGATCCATTGCAGGAGTGAGTGCAGATCTCCCATGTCCGGCCTTCAACTAGAGCTGCTATTTTCGGCGCATGTACATGGTCAGCTGATTTGGAGTGCTCCAGTACCTTCTCTCGGAACTATTTAAGTCATGTTTCCCATCAAGTTGTGTTGTATGTAAAAGAACTTGCACACTGTTCTCGTGAAACCTTGTGTTTTCAGTGCTCCTAAATGCTTAGCTTATTTTTTATGTTGGCGAAAAAGTTCCCCTTTCATGCTCACTGGGCGACTCTAGAATTCAGGAGACAGGGAACTCCGCTGAGGAAAGGGGTCATCTTATTTTTATTCCTTGGTGATCACTCGTAGGCGAGTAAGATTGTCTTCCATGAACACGGTCTGTCCGTAAGTGACCGTGGAGGCCAATTCTGGATCCACGGCGGGAGTTGATCATGGTGTGGATTTGCCAAACATGCCTTCCTCTTAGCACGTTTCTCCCTTGCGTCCTGAGTTTGAGTGTCTTCAAAGCCCATGACACCTTTGGTAAAGGCTGTTCTCCAGTTGCTAGCAAGCCAGTGTTTCCCAGTTGTCGGTGTTTATGCTCTATTTTTTAAGATTTGCCTTGAGACAGTCTTTAAAGCTCTTTTGTTGTCTACAGTTAAACCTTGGTTGTCGAACGTAATCCGTTTGGCTTCCGAAACTTTCAACAACCAAGGCACGGCTTCCGATTGGTTGCAAGAGCTTCTTGCACTCAAGCAGAAGCTGCGTCAGATGTTTGGCTTCTGAAAAAGGTTCAAAAACCAGAGCATTTACTTCCCGGCGTTCGGGAGCCGAAACGTTCGAAAACAGAGCCGTTCAAGAACCGAGGTTTGACTGTGCCAGTATTTCACTTTCCAATCTTAAATTGGAAAATGTCAATCACTTTTCCTACCTGAGCAGTTATATTTCCACAAGGGCTGACATTGATGCCGAAATCCAGCGTCGTCTAAGGAAAAGGTAACAGGACTTTGACTCCTGCGACCCTAGACCCACTACCTTTTTGGCTGGATGCAACCAGACCAAATGTAAATAATCCCTTCCATGTTCTTTGTTTGGGATTACCTTTTCCTTCTACTGCTTTGCAGTTCTTCTGTGGGTTTTTGCCCGGGAGGCTAGGACCTGCGCAGAACCTCGTGGCCGATTGCAGAGCCACGCCAGCGCGAAGGGCTTCCCTTTTCCCTTGGCTTCCTCCTAGACGCCTCTTGCAAAAGCTGAGTGAGGAGCAGGCCCTCATTACGGCAAGGCACATTTTTGACAACACAGCAATAGCCCCCAGTGCCTGCAAGAAGGAGCTCATTAAAACAGTATGGGATTGAGTCAGTTAGGAGCATGGATTGAGTCAGCAGGCATTAACAGGAGGCTGTTAACAATCCCGATTTGGAAAATAATCATTTAGCACGGAAGTTTGCAATCAAATCTGATACTTAAGTATGGCGGGGTTTGTTAAACATCCAGCAGGCTGTTTACATAGACAGCTTCTAGGGGCTCTGATGCACTGATCTCCTGCAGATGAAAGAAATAGCGTCCAGAATGTGTGTCTGTATTTTATCAAAGAACTGCAGTATGAAGGTTGTTGCCACTCTGTACCCTGGGATAATGGGTGGTGCGGGTGGCGCTGTGGGTTAAACCACAGAGCCTAGGACTTGCCGATCAGAAGGTCGGTGGTTCGAATCCCCGCGACGGGGTGAGCTCCCGTTGCTCGGTCCCTGCTTCTGCCAACCTAGCAGTTCAAAAGCACGTCAAAGTGCAAGTAGATAAATAGGTACCACTCTGGCGGGAAGGTAAATGGCGTTTCCGTGCGCTGCTCTGGTTCGCCAGAAGTGGCTTAGTCCTGCTGGCCACATGACCCAGAAGCTGTACGCCGGCTCCCTCAGCCAGTAAGAAGAAGAAGAAGAGTTTGGATTTGATATCCCGTCTTTCACTCCCTTTAAGGAGTCTCAAAGCATCTAACATCCTCCTTTCCCTTCCTCCCCCACAACAAACACTCTGTGAGGTGAGTGGGGCTGAGAGACTTCAAAGAAGTGTGACTAGCCCAAGGTCACCCAGCAGCTGCATGTGGAGGAGCAGGGAAGCGAACCCAGTTCACCAGATTACGAGTCCACCGCTCTTAACCACTACACCACACTGGTGTAGCGAGATGAGTGCCGCAACCCCAGAGTCGGTCATGATTGGACCTAATGGTCAGGGGTCCCTTTACCTTTTTACACTGGGATAAAGGCCCACTGGGACTTGATTCTGTGTATGGGGCTGCATTGCCATTTAATCAATCGTCCATCAGAGCAAGGGGTAAAAACTACTGATCGATGAAAAAGATGCCCCCAGTTAATAGGGTACCATATTTTGTTTAAAAGGAAGTTGCAGAATGATTTCCAAAAGCCTGTTGGTAGCAGAGCAAGCTGGAAAGTGTGCAGAGGAGGGCAACCAAGATGATCAAGGGCCTGGAAGCCAAGCCTGATGAGGAACGGTTGAGGGAATCGGGTTTGTTTCCCTGCTGGAGGAAGAGAGGAGCAAATTGGGAGAGCTCAAGCTTGTACACAGACTAATTTGCTTAACTGTTTTTTATGGTTTCATGCCACATTTAAACATGGCCAACGCTTTTGAAAAAGCATTTGATTTTTTTGTGGGGAAACTGTATAACAGTCTCTATTATCTCCAAAGGGAACGGAATGCCTTTTCTACAATCACCTGCTGCAACACATGCGTGCATCATTTAAAAACACTTTTATTCATGTGAAAGTTTACTGAATAGGTTAATATTCTAATCAGCTGAGCTTTCTTTAGCTGGTTGAGAGCCATATATACCGTATATAATCTTGCAACCAGCTAGCGATGATCGCCTGTGGTGAGTAATAGTCGCCACCAGGCAGGTAGCTTCTACAAGAGCTGCTTCGCTTTTCGCTTTTCTATGTGCCATAATTAAAGTAACGCCGTAGCCTGTGTTCCTCAAATACTAATGCTTTGTGCAGTTGTGTATTTATTCGGAGGATTTTCATCCTTCCTTTCAATCAATGATCCTCAAGGTGGCTTACAGTATCTTGTGACCAGTCGGTCTCTCCCACACATGCGTGAGCCCCAAATCCACACACAGCCTAGTAGCCCCACCGGAGGAAGCCTTGCGATGTCCTCCAAAAGTTGTTGAACTGAAACTCCCATCAGCCTCTTCCAGAATGGCCAGGGATCAGGGAAGATGAGAATTGTTCCGATGCAGCCGGGGCGGTGAGGTCCTCCGACCAATGCACAATGGATGGTCGGTGTTTATTATCCTTCGAGGCTCAAAAGTAGAAGCCCCTTAGGGACCATAAGGTAAAGGGTAAAGGGACCCCTGACCATTAGGTCTGGGACCGAGCAACGGGAGATCACCCCGTCGCGGAGATTCGAACCGCCGACCCTCTGATCGGCAAGTCCTAGGCTCTGTGGTTTAACCCACAGCGCCACCCGCGTCCCTATTAGGGACCATAAGGGCTTGCAAAACCTGCTTTCATTGTCCCAAGCATCAGTGCTTGTGCGAAAAGCCCTGTTGGTTTGTTATTTTGAAATCCTCCTGCCCACTTTGGACAGCCCTGCCAGTGCTGGTTGACCAGGGAGCTTTTTCCTTCACCCCAGCCCCCTGGAATGCTGCTTTCTTTTGTGCAGATGAATTGCAGCGACGCAGCTTGCAAATAAGCCAGCGATGAGGTGGGGAGCTTGGCACGCTACAGCGCCAGGGAAAATGCAGAGTCGAGGTTTGCTGTGCAACTTTCTCCTCCTGCCTGTGGGTGCTGTTTGGAGAGAGGTTCCTTTCGGCGTCTGTGTGGGGATGCTGTTGCCATCCGAACGGGAGGCCTGGCGAAACAGAGGCGGGAACTAGAATGTGTCCGGGGTGGGGAGGGGAGATGTGCTGTTAAAATTATTGTTGGCAGGGAGACTCTTTGGCCAGTGAGTTCCTTCCATGCAGATTAACAAGCAATACATTACAGAGAGAGGGGAAGGAGGGAGGGAGAGAGAGACCTTTGAAGCTGAGAGGGCAATTTTTTGGTTTCCCAAGGGTTTCCTGCCGCGCTGTCTGCTGTTCAGCACAGTCCTTGTAATCTCGCAGCCAAGAAGAAGAGCTGCCTTTGTGCCGAACTGGGCAGCGTCAAATCTCCTCCCGGCACAGAATTGTCGCCCTTGGATATTGGGTTTTGAGTGTCACAAATAAGGGTGTGTGTGTGAATAAATATTTTCAGCAGTGTGTATTTGTATGCACAGTTGAGACATTTTTGTATACAGTGGTCATTTGGCGAACTGCATCGTTACAAATTTCAGAGAAATTCAGGTTGTTTGTGGAGAAGAAACCTGAACTAGATAGTTTCTCAAATGCAAAGAAAATCACGATAATACAGTGGTACCTCAGGTTACAGACGCTTCAGGTTACAGACTCTGCTAACCCAGAAATATTACCTCGGGTTAAGAACTTTGCTTCAGGATGAGAACAGAAATTGGGCAGCGGCAGCAGCAGGAGGCCCCATTAGCTAAAGTGGTGCTTCAGGTTAAGAACAGTTTCAGGTTAAGAACGGACCTCCGGAACAAATTAAGTACTTAACCTGAGGTACCACTGTATCACCCAGGCCTATCAGGGAGGATGGGAACGAATTAAGTTCTTAACCTGAACTACCACTGTAAACTGCATTATGCCCAATAATAATAAATAATAAATTTATTAAATAGAAAAGTAAATCAAATTCTGCCCCCATCCCTACCAGGAATTATGATAAGCCTCACCCTTATGATCTAAAATGGATTATTTCCTGACTGAAGGAAATTTATTAGCCAGTGGACAGGCTTCATTCATTTTCAGATGAAGCAGAATGGCAAACTCTTGGTTCCACACAATGATTTGAAACCCAGAGATAGATAGACTTCTGGCTGCAGCGCAGGAGCTGCATCTGTTCACTTAGAAATGAACCTCTCTGAGCTTCCTGCTTTATTAATCATAAAATGGCTTGGGAAGCCTCTTTGCAAACACTCTGCGTACCTTCTCCTCCTTGGGCACTCAGTTCACGTTCATTTATCCTTGGCACTGCGCTGGTAAAAACACTTAATCCATGGCCATATTTGCCTCCCTTTGCTTTGAAGCTCAAAGAGCATGTTGTTTAATCAATAAATGAGAAAATGGAGGAGAGGAGGGAGAGGAGAGATCAGGCATAATTTCCATTTGGGACCCGTGGTCTTGATCCCGTGCCTCTTCTCAGTTGAGGTGTGTGCGTCTGTGTGTTCCTCAGGCAGGATGAGGGAGAGCCACAAGCTGTGGTTGTAGCCACAAGCTGCACCTGAAGCAGCAATATGCAGGTATCCTGCTCTTGAACATGGATGTTCCATTCAGGTGTCATGGCTAACAACTATTGCCAGCCCTCCCCTCCATCTGCCATCCTCCATCCTCTTTCAAAGCCATCCAAAAGCCCCACTGGTGGCCACCACAACCTTTGGTAGCAAATTCTGTTAAGTGCAAAGACTGGTTCTTTGTATGGCCTTCCCATCAGCATCTGGTTGCTGATTTTGTTCGTGTGTGTGTGTGTTTTTACAAAAGCATAAGTTCAACAACTTTTGGAGGAAAGTATTATTTATTAAATGTGTGAGGGAAGGGATCATGTACAACACCTTCCACAGATAAATGGAATGAAATAAGATTTTAGCTGTAGTAGTAGTAGTAATAATAATAATAATAGTAATAATAATAATAATAATTTATTATTTATACCCCGCCAATCTGGCTGAGTTTCCCCAGCCACTCTGGGCGGCTCCCAATCAAGTGTTAAAAACAGTGCAGCGTTAAATATTAAAAACTTCCCTGAACAGGGTTGCCTTAGATGTCTTTTAAAGATAGGATAGCTGCTTATTTCCTTCACATCTGAAGGGAAGGTGTTCCACAGGGTGGGCGCCACTACCGAGAAGGCCCTCTGTCTGGTTCCCTGTAACCTCACTTCTCGCAATGAGGGAACCGCCAGAAGGCCCTCGGAGCTGGATCTCAGTGTCCGGGCTGAACGGTGGGGGTGGAGATGCTCCTTCAGGTATACAGGACCGAGCCCGTTTAGGGCTTTAAAGGTCAGCACCAACACTTTGAATGGTGCTCGGAAACGTTCTGGGAGCCAATGCAGATCTCTCAGAACTGGTAGCAAATTATGTATGAATACATAAATAAAACAAATATCATGTAACAAACTCACTTCTCCACGTGCACATCCTTATGCGGCCGAAACAGCGCTACCTGTGCACAGGAGGGAGATAACAGCAGGCTTGGGGCATGTGGGGTGACAACAGAAAACCAAGAGGGGGGAATGGAATGTATGTACAGTGGTACCTCTGGATGCGAACGGGATCCGTTCCGGAGCCCCGTTCGCATCCTGAGTAGAATGTAACACGCGACTGTGCGTTGCATTTCGCCACTTCCGTGCTTGCGTGTGACGTCATTTTGAGCGTCTGCGCATGCGTGAGTGGCGAAACCCGGAAGTAACGTGCTCCGTTACTTCCGGGGCGCCGCGGAGCGTAACCTGAAAACGCTCAACCTGAAGCATATTTAACCCGAGGTATGACTGTAGTGTTTTAGAAGAGGACTTGGCTGGCTGGAACGGAAACAGTCTACACTGCAACATTTTGTTGCAGTCCCCAACTGTGTTCTTTTTGAGCGATCGTGTCTGTAAAAGATTCGGCTGCTCAATAAAACCTGACTGGCTAAAAATGAGGTTAGCAGATGCCAAGGTTGAGATAATGCTTCTTCCTTTAGCAACACTGTGGAAGAGAGAATTTCAGCTGCTGCCACTTCTCTCACCTCCTGTGTGACTAGTGTGACTGTGTGACACAGGTCCAGACCCCTCTCCTGCCAGCTAAATCAGTCCTGTCCTCTTAGTGTCTCAATCATCTGCCTCAAGATCTCTATCCATCCAGGAAGCTTGAAATACTGGAAAGATGTTTTCACATTTTAGGGCATGGGTAGGCAAACTAAGGCCTGGGGGCCGGATTCGGCCCAATCGCCTTCTAAATCCAACCCGAGGACAGTCTGGGAATCAGCATGTTTTTACATGAGTAGAATGTGTGCTTATATTTACAGTGCATCTCTGGGTTTTTTGTGGGGTATAGGAATTTGTTCAGTCACCCCCCCCCCCATATAGTCCACACCCCCCACAAGGTCTGAGGGACAGTGGACCGGCCCCCTGCAGAAAAAGTTTGCTGACCCCTGTTTTAGGGTGTTTCATTCCCTTTCTGTGACACAAAACCCCAAAGACGGATTTGACTAATGAGTTCTTCTGACGCTTGCAATCGATCCTCAACAGATCTGGACGCTTGAAGTGCACTTTGAGAGAGGAAGCAAAGAATTGATCCATTGCAAGCGTCCTCCCTCCTCCATATTAGATTGTGGATGCAAACAGCATCTGTGTGGAAGATTCTTCTGGTCACAGGTGTCTCTAACAACCCCTCTCTGGTGCCCAAGACAGATTATCCCCCTTTAAAGAACATGGCCACTGTTCACTGCTTTATTCCTCAGCTCCTCCATCAATGTGTGCCCTTCCACACCATCTAAAACCCTGGAGGCCACTGCCAGTCAGTGCAAACAGTGCTGAGCTAGATGGACCAATTGGTCTGACTCAGGGCCATGGATTCGAGTCCCGTGTTGAGCAAAAATATTCCTGCATTGCAGGGTTGGACTAGACCAGGCACCCCCAAACTCAGCCCTCCAGGTGTTTTGGGACTACAACTCCCATCATCCCTAGCTAACAGGACCAGTGGTCAGGGATAATGGGACTTGTAGTCCCAAAACATCTGGAGGGCCGAGTTTGGTGATGCCTGGACTGGACGAATCCTGATGGTCCCTTGCAGCTCTGTGATTCTGTGGGTCAGTGTCACTATAATACTGCTCCCTCCGTACATTTCAGTTTGCTGCTGCTGCTGCTCTGAATTTTAGCCAAATTGACCCTGCCCATCTGTTTAGGATTAAGGATGACAATAGAGCAGAGTGTTAATAAATGAAATGGAGTAGCACGCCTTGAAAATAGCAATTAAAACAAATAATGCAGCCAGGAAATATTATACTTCCTTCGGCACAGGGGGAGTTACTGTTGATTCTTACAAAATAGCAGTCTTGATAGCCATCATATTCCATGAGCGTCCCTCCTCTGTGCAATAGAAATTTATTTAAAAAGCAAGAAAACAAAAAGATTATAATTCTTTACTGGATCTGCTCCAACCTTGGCCCTGAGCATTCTTCTGGCTGAAGGTTATTTCTTGATGCAAGGTCACTTATATTTATTCATTGTTGTTGGAGCATCTCTCCCTATTTCATTGGCGGAACTGTTACCGAACTGACTTACCGTATTTTTTGCACCATAACACTCGCTTTTTTCCTCCTAGAAAGTAAGGAGAAATGTCTGTGCGTGTTATGGAGGGAATGCTTACAGGTGGCGGGGGGATCTGCTGCAGTCGTGAGCAGAGGATCCATGGTTCCCCTTCCTTCCCTCCTCCATGGCTCACTTTGAAACAGCAAAGCGGGAGAAGAGCCGCTGAGTGGGGAGGAGAGAGGGACAGAGAGCCTGCTTCTTTAAAGGAGCAAAGCGGGAGAGAAGAGGAGCCGCTTACACAAGTGTAAGCGGCTCCTGTCCGGTTGGTTCCTTTAAAGCAAGCAGGCTCTCTGTCCCTCTCTCCTCCCCACTCAGCTCGCTAAATAGCAGCAAAGTTTTTCAGCTCGCTAAGCTGGGGATGAGCGGGGAGGAGGGAGAAAAGCAGAGCCTGCTTGCTTTAAAAGGAGCAAAGCGGGAGAGGAGAGGAGCCTTCTCCCCTTATACCCCTCTTCTTCATTATTAGCAGCATCCTTCTCCACCCACCCCACGCGTGCTTCTTCTCCCCTTAAACCCCTCGCCTGCATTATTAGCAGCATCCTTCTCCACACACCCCATGCGTGCTCCTTGTCCCTTGAGTGCTTTTCCTTCCCTCCCCACTTAAAACGTGGTTACAAAGCACAGATCCACATGGATCCTCAGGATTTTTGCACTGGGTCACCCCAAATTCACCATCAGATCACATAGCATGTTCATGGCTACATCTTACACCAAAAAAATCATGCACCCACTGTTGCCTGGGGCCGCAGTGGTGCAAAAACGTGGTTACAAAGCATGGATCCACATGGATCCTCAGGATTTTTGCATTGGGCTACTCCAAACTCACTGTCGGATCACATGTCTGTGGCTACAGCCTGAACCACAAAAATCATGCATCCACTGTTTCATTTAGAATATTTTTTTTCTTGTTTTCCTCCTCTAAAAACTACATGCGTGCTATGGTTGGGAGCGTGTTATAGAGCGAAAAATGGTACTTTATTTAATTGCAATAGTCGCCCGCTTGGCTCGTGGTAGGCAAAGCCAGGTTCTTGCTAGAGAAAGCAACTGAGCGGCAGGAAAGACCATGGATTCCTCTGTGCTTCCCTATTGGGACCTGAGCTTTGTTTTCTAGGTCACTGATGGCTGAGCTCAACACATTCCTTCCTTTCTATGTTTGCGAGCAGATGAGGCAGCTCTCGGCGTGTCGTCGGAGTGCATCGCCCACTCACGGCAATCTGCTGCGAGGAGGATGCGGCACAACTAACGCTTTTGCAGGAGGTTCCTGGTACTCCAGACCTCACAGGGAGGGAAAGACGAGGGGAGTCTAGCACAGTGCCACAGAGAGCACCTTCAAACAGGGGGCTGAACTCTGACATAAATACATAAAAAGAGCCCTAGACCATGGGTAGGCAAACTAAGGCTCGGGGGCCGGATCTGGCCCAATCGCCTTCTAAATCTGGCTCACAGACGGTCTGGGAATCAGCGTATTTTTCAACAGTGTAAATAAGTTTTGATGGGTGTAATAATGGAATACTGAATGGTTTAATTTATGTAAAATATGCAAGGATTTATGATGTGCAGAATGAACCATGGAAAGAGAAGTTATTGATATTCTTAGGATGTTTAAATGAGTATTCTAAATTGTAAAACAGAAAATTTAATAAAATTTTAATTTAATAAAAATTAGAGAGGGAGAGAAACCACCACCTCCTGAGGGAGACGGTGCCACTGTCGAAACAGCTCTGACTGTCAGAGAGTAAGATTCTCATGCTCTGCCAACTGAGCTGCTTAGACAGGAGAATTCCCAGCCTTACCTGGAAATTCTGGGGTTTGTACCTGGGACTTACCCCCTGCAAAACAGATGCTCAACCAGCTTTGGTCCCATAGTATCTCACAAACTACCGTATTTTTCGCCCCATAGGACGCACCGGCCCATAGGACGCACCAAGTTTTTTTTTTTTGGGGGGGGAAATAAAGAAAAAAACATTCCCCCCCCCCAGGCGCTTGTGGGGCCGGCAGCGGGGAGAAGCGCTCTTCTCCCCGCCGCCCGCCTGCAGATCAGGTCCGGGGACAGTGGGAGGACGCACTGCGCCTCCCAGCTGTTCCTGGAGCTTGCGGGGCTGGCGGCGGGGAGAAGAGCTCTTCTCCCCGCCGCCCACCTGCAGACCAGGTCCAGGGACAGTGGGAAGATGCGCTGCGCCTCCCAGCTGTCCCCGGAGCTTGCGGGGCTGGCGGCGGGGAGAAGCACGCTTCTCCCCGCCATCAGCCTCCAAACCACATCGGGAGACAGCGGGATGGCGGCGTTCCGCCTCCCTGCTGTCCCCCGACTTTGTGGGGCTTGCGCTGCGGCTCTCCTGAAGCTTGGAGAGCGAGAGGGGTCGGTGCGCACCGACCCCTCTCGCTCTCCAGGCTTCAGCGAAAGCCTGCATTCGCCCCATAGGACGCACACACATTTCCCCTTCATTTTCAGAGGGGGAAAAGTGCGTCCTATAGGGCGAAAAATACGGTATTCTAAAGGGTCTCTCAGCCCTCTGGAACAAATTTGGGGAGGAGGGTTCTCCTGTGAAATCTCCCATTCCAATCTCCTCGCTTATTTTTATTTCTAGCCTCCCTAGCCTAATTTCCTTTCCTTGGCTGCATTCCTGACAGCGCAGCCTTCCACCTTCTGAGACGGTGACTAATTCCCTTCCTTCATTTATATCGACACCTTCGGGGCATTATAAACTGTGCTCTCATTGCTCTGGAGTCTTCCCCCAGCGTAGCTATAAATGAATCTGCCTAAGTGTGTCCCTCTGTGGCTTATTCTCACACAATTGTACTATATTAAGTGTACGCATGTGGTTTTTCTATCTCGGTAGACTTTTTATTCTTATGCAGCACACTTTGGGATTGATAATAGCGCATGCATCAAGGTGTTTCCATCACAACGCACCCCCCCCCGCAGCCCTCATGCTGTACTGCTGATCCCAAATCTTTGCACCCCCTTTCAAATGCTGCAAATGCAATTGCATGTTCCAAACTAAGCTGAGTCAGGCATCCCAGTATACATATCTAAATATCTATGTTTATATTAATTTGTATACACTCAGACCTTGGTTCTCAAATGGCTCCGTTTTCGAACGTTTTGCCTCTCGAATGCGGAAAACCTGGAGTAAATGCTCCGGTTTTCAAACATTTTTTGGAACTCAAACGTCCAACGCGGCTTCAGAAGCCGTGCCTCCATTGTCAAACGTTTTGGAAGTTGGAACTGTCTTCCTGAATGGATTATGTTTGACAACCGAGGTTTGACTGTACCGCTCTATCCTCACAGGTCTCAGTTCAGTTCACAAGATAAAAGCACAACATAAAGGCACAAAATGCATAACAACAACAATCGCAACCACAACCCAATAATCCTCCCAACACATTTTAAAAGCGTGTCAATCAGTCAAAAGCCTGGTTAAATAGGAATAGCCAGAGTGGTGCATGCTCTAGTTATCTCTCGCTTGGACTACTGCAATGTGCTCTATGTGAGGCCACCTTTGAAGGTGACTCGGAAACTACAACTAATCCAGAATGCGGCAGCTAGACTGGTGACTGGGAGCGGCCGCCAAGACCATATAACACCGGTCTTGAAAGATTTACACGGGCTCCCAGTATGTTTCCGAGCACAATTCAAAGTGTTGGTGCTGACCTTTAAAGCCCTAAACGGACTTGGTCCTGTATACCTGAAGGAGCATCTCCACTCCCATCATTCTGCCCAGACACTGAGGTCCAGCGCCGAGGGCCTTCTGGTGGTTCCCTCACTGCGAGAAGCCAAGTTACAGGGAACCAGGCAGAGGGCCTTCTCGGTAGTGGTACCCACCCTGTGGAACGCCCTCCCACCAGATGTCAAAGAGGAAAACAACTACCAGACTTTTAGAAGATATCTGAAGGCAGCCCTGTTTAGGGAAGCTTTCAATGTTTAATAGGTTATTGTATTTTAATATTCTGTTGGAAACCCAGACAGATGGGTGGGGTATAATTATTATTATTATTATTATTATTATTATTATTATTATTATTATTTCTGCCTGGCATCCTAAATTTGTATAATGAAGGTGCCAGGCAAACCTCCCTGGGGAGACCATCCCACAAACACGGAGCCACTACAGAAAAGACCTGTTCTCTTGTTGCCACTATATGGACCTCTCATGGAAGAGGCACATGAAGAAGGAGGGCCTTAGAAGATTATCTCAGGTGCCTGGATAGTGGGGAAGCTCCCCCCCCCCCCACATTCATTTCTGGGCAACTCCCCAAGGGCCACTGCTAGTGGTGTGAAAAACTAGAGGTGCAATTGAGTGCAGCAACAAATGCCAATTTTGCAGCCAGCTGGTTTCTACACATACCCCTCTCTGCCCCTCTCAAGATGAAGGGACGTTGGCAGAATTCATGCCAGGCAAAAATACTCTTGGTGCAAAGTGGTGTCATTGAGTGGTATGTTCTGGAGAGAATTTGAGAGCCTCATTTGACTCCCAAACCCGAGGTTCCCCACGACTGACCTAGCAGACTTAAAATAAAATACCTGAGCCGTGGAATTGCATTCTTCGTCTGCAATAATTGTGTTCACATTACTAACCTGCTGTTTCCAAATTCCGTTAGCATCAGTAATAGCAGTTCTTTGTTCGTCCTCATGCTCTACACAATCCTGTCCCTCCTCTTTGGCGCGCGTGGGGGGGGGGGGGCTGATTATATACATGGTAGCGATTCGACTTACTTGTAGAACATTGGTGTGCAAAGGGGAGGTGTGGACAGCTGTATTCTCTGGCCACGGTGCTAAGCTGAGCAGTCTAAAAATAGGAGCCCCAAGTGGCAACAAATTTAGTATCTAGGCCAAAAACTCTTGCAGACTGCTTTGTATTTTAATTGCCTCCTCACAACCTGCAGTGGCCCAAATTGTTGCAACGTTGCAGCTAATAGCGTACGTGCCAAATTCCTCCTCCCGCTCGCTCATGTGTTTAGGTGGCCTGATCTACTACAGATGAGTCCTTTACCTTTCCCGCCCCGACCTGGCCACAGTGATCCATGCGACGGTCACCTCCAGGCTTGACTACTGTAATTCGCTCTACGCGGGGCTGCCCTTGAAGCTGACCCAGAAACTCCAGCGGGTGCAGAATGCTGCAGCGAGGCTCCTCACGGGGTCTCTGCCATGGGAGCATATTCACCCAGTGCTTTTCAAACTGCACTGGCTCCCGGTGGAGTACAGGGTCAGATTTAAGGTGCTGCTTTTGACCTTTAAAGCCCTTCACAGCCTAGGACCCTCGTACCTACGGGACCGCCTCTCCCGGTATGCCCCACGGAGAGCCTCAAGGTCCATAAATAGCAACACCCTAGTGGTCCTGGGGCCTAAGGAAGTTAGATTGGCTTCAACCAGAGCCAGGGCCTTTTCAACTCTGGCTCCGGCCTGGTGGAACTCTCTGCCTCATGAGACCAGGGCCCTGCAGGATCTGATTTCTTTCCGCAGGGCCTGTAAGACAGAGTTGTTCCGCCTGGCATTTGGCTTGGAGCCAATTTGATTCCCTCCCTCTCTTTCTTTTTTCCTTTCCTTCTCCTCCTGCGATGAGGCTACATTTTAATATTTTAATGTTTCAATATTTTAATGTTGTTTTTTAAATTTGTTTTTAAGTTGTAATCATTCAACTTTTTATTATTGCTTGTAAGCTGGTCTGAGCCCGGCCGTGGCTGGGGAGGGCGGGGTATAATAAATAATAATAATAATAATAATAATAATAATAATTACAGAAAATGTTCCTTTCCTACTCAAATGCAGGTTTTGCTGTTTGATTTGTAGCTGCCCGTATCCATGGAGCTTAACCAAATCAACCCCTTTCACATCATCATTACAAGCTCATTCATTGTTGGTGTTTTGGACTTGGACTGAGGCTACTGCTGTTCAGCCTCCGTAATCAGTAGCCTTGGCCAAGCTAGTTTTTCTGAGACTCGGTTCTTACCTGTGAAACGGGCACAAGAGCGGCCTAACTGTGTAAGCCTGTTGCAGTCAAAGCAACAAAGTTTCTCACGAAATGGTTAAATCGGCTATGATAAAATGGGCACAGGACATTGGGCATAACATCATGTTTGAGGACTGGGAAAGGTTGTGGACCACTGGGCTGAACTTCACCGCATGTAATGCTCTGAAGGAAAATGTAATGAAAATGATATATAGATGGTACATGACCCCAGTTAAACTTGCCAAAATATACCATTCGTCTGATAATAAATGTTGGAAATGTAAAGAAAACGAAGGAACATTCTTTCACCTCTGGTGGACATGCCCTAAGGTGAAGGTATTCTGGGAAATGATATATAATGAGCTGAAAAAGGTATTTAAGTATACCTTCACTAAGAAACCAGAGGCCTTCCTTCTGGGTATTGTCGGCCAGAAGGTGTTAAAGAAGGACCGAACATTCTTTATGTATGCAACAACGGCAGCAAGGATACTCATCGCAAAAAAATGGAAAACTCAAGATCTACCCACACTGGAAGAGTGGCAGATGCAACTGATGGACTATATGCAACTGGCCGAGATGACTGGCAGAATCCGTGACCTGGGAGAAGAGAAGATGGAGGAAGACTGGGAGAAATTCAAGAAGTATCTACAAAAACATTGTAATTTGGTTGAATGTTAAGAAGGATGCTAGATTATAAAAAATTGGCTACCACTAAATTAGATTTGAAATTTGATGATAAGTGAGACTAAAGAAAATATAAAACTTTTTGGAAGAAGTGCTAGATTATATTTGAATGTGTGGACATGAGATTGTAAACAAGTTGATAATTTGTTTGGAAAAAACTTTTAACGATGTAAATGGGAGCGGGAGACGCGAGGGAGTCCAAAGAAGTCATGAAATTATGTCTGTGATAGAAGTAAGATTGTTTATTATTTGTGCATTTATATTTAAAAACTTTAATAAATATTTATAAAAAAAAAAAAAAAACAAAGCAACAAAGTTTCTCATGGCACTCTAAAGGCTAACAAATTTGTCAAGTTACAGATAGGTAGCCGTGTTGGTCTGCCATAGTCAAAACAAAACAAATTCCTTCCAGTAGCACCTTAAAGACCAACTAAGTCAGATCTTGGTATGAGCTTTCGTGTGCATGCACACTTCTTCAGATACCTGTTATCTGAAGAAGTGTGCATGCACACGAAAGCTCATACCAAGATCTGACTTAGTTGGTCTTTAAGGTGCTACTGGAAGGAATTTGTTAAATTTGTCAAGGCGTGAGCTTCCTTGTGTCTGACTCTAGTGCGCAAAAGCTACTTCTTGCTCTTTCTGCCTCAGAAAGTGGTTGTGAATATCTGTGGTGAAATATGATCCCTGATAGAGAGGCAATGCACAGTTAAGACACCAAACATTAAAAACTTCCCTATATAGGGCTGCCTTCAGAAAAATTAAATAGTCGTTTATTTCCTTGACATCTGATGGGAGGGTGCCACCACCGAGAAGGCCCTCTGCCTGGTTCCCTGTAACCTCGCCGTGAGGGAACCGCCATACGGCCCTCAGAACTGGAGCTCAGTGTCTGGGCTGAATGATGGGTCTGGAGACGCTCCTTCAGGTATGCAGGGCCAAAGTCATTTAGGGCTTATCATCCTCCTCATCATTCTCACTATGGAATAAGACATCCCTATTTCCATTGGATAAATGTTGGAGAGTATGTGTCAGAGCTGCTTCTAGGTCCCAGCTCACAGAGGACCAACGCTAGGCTGTGGTAATGTATAAAAGTCTTTATTGAAGTTCAGTTTCCATTTCAAAGCCACAGCGTGCAGCCCTACGTCTTAACCCCTAGATCGGCGAAGTCCCGTCTGAGTCTCCTCCCCTCTGACACCAGTTTAAGATCCTAGCCCTGCTCCACCTTTGCCGCTGCTCTCTCCTCCTCTGGGTCCTCCTGCCCTCTGGGGCATTGCCCTTCCTGGACTCTTCCGACGCTGAGTCGCTTAGCTCCTCCCCCTGCCTCCGGCGGGCTTTAGGATCCGGTTCCCAATCCTCATTCTCTGCTGTCCCGCGCTCCTGTACATTTGAACTTGCCTCTCGCGCCAACCCAGTGACCTTTCTCCTAACCGTTACACTACTTCTGTCACTGCTTCCCTCTTCCGGGACACTGGCCGGATCTGACCTCCCCTCCGTCGCCCGACTCTCCGACGGAGGCGTGGTCAGCCCTGCCTCGTCTTCTCTCCCTGGTGGGGAATGCACTGGCCCCGATGCTTGGGACTCTTCCCCCCCACTCTGCTCTGGTGGGGAAGCTGGTCCTGATTTCCAACTACTGCTCTGAGAATCCCTGCTGCCCCCTTGCTCCTGGGGCGTTCCCCCTGGGAACCCCCTACCCCTGGCCACTGGCGCTCCCCTCTGTGAATCTTCCGATTCGCTGGAGAGGCTCATGGAATCCCTCGGACCACTGTCCTCTTCTCCTACGCTCCCCTCGGATTCTTCCCCTTCGCTCTCCATTTCCCCTCTTCCCTGTGCCTCTGCTCCTGAGCCCCTGACAGTATGCAATTCATTGGATGCTAAGACTAGACACCCACTCTGTTCCTTTTTTTAAAAAAATAATATTTATTAAAATTTTAAAGGTTACAAAAAGAAAAAGTAAAAACACCATATTGAACAAAAACAAAACAACACATCACAATAAGGAAGAAAAAAAAACCCACAGCTAATCTTCCCATAACTTATCTTTCATTTGCTTGTTTCCTTGACCTCCTCATACCTCCCTTTTTTGTATTCTAGTTCGGTTAACTATTTCAGCAAATCCTTTCCATCTTTTCCAATTTTTGTTCTGTAATTTATCTTAATATAATGTAACTTTACTTTCCCTCCTTTCACCAATTAACAGTCTATTTTTTCCTAAACCCTTATAACATTTCTGCTAAAACCACATAACTACACCCACTCTGTTCCATTCCATAGGAGAGGTGCAAAGAGTTTCTCTCTCTGAACAAAATTTGGCATTGGCTCTACTAGGATCTTTTTTCCCATTATATAAATACAGTGATGCCTCGCAAGACGAAATTAATCCGTTCCGTGAGGCTCTTCGTATAGCGGTTTTTTCGTCTTGCGAAGCAAGCCCATTGATAGCTTAGCGGATTAGCGCTATTAGCGGTTTAGCGGCTTTTAGCGGATCAGCTGATCAGCGGCTTAGCGGCTTAGGAAAAGGGGGGGAAAGGGGGGGAAAGGGGGGGGAAAGGGGGAAAAACCCGCGGGAACTCGCAGGACATTTTCATCTTGCGAAGCAAGCCCATAGGGAAATTCGTTTTGCGAAGTGCCTCCAAAACGGAAAACCCTTTCGTCTAGCGGGTTTTCCGTCTTGCGAGGCGTTCGTCTTGCGGGGCACCACTGTACAGTAATAAAAGGGGTGGCATACCTGCACCATCTTGTGGTTCTGTCTCTTTTCCTGCAGATGTGGCAGCCATTTTGTGCCCTTCCGCACCTCACAGCAGCCATTTTGTGACAGGCGCCCATGACACTTCCTCAAAACTCCAAAGGTGTCCATTGGTCCAAAAATGTTGGCGACACCTGTCCAGGTGAGGGGCGGAAGGTGAAACTAGGACCAGCGCAAGAAAAATCTGCCTTAGAGCCGTGGAGTGGTGCCTTTTAGACAATAAAAGAGTTACCATTAACCTACAGCGGCCTCTGGCCTCCATTAAATATCATTTATGGGAGGATTTGGCAAGGAAATTTCTCAACTCTCCTTTTAAAAAAATTTTATGGCTTCACATTTTAGTAAAAGGTAAGAGAGGAGCACTTTGGGGGATGGGATTGGGAGGGAGCAGGCCAGGTCTCCCCTTTTATCCCAGTCCCCCAAAAGATTGGACTTCTGTGATAAAGAGAGTGAAAGAGAAACGCACCGGAAAATGTGGTATAACACCTTCTTTGGCACATTGCTGTCTAACCTCCCTGCAAACATATGAGAACAAATGTACATTAAATACCCAGCACTGTCGCATCGGGATGAATAAACAGGTTGTCCAGAAGCTCCTTGAGTTGGCAGCCTGCTTGTTGTCAACTCAGAGGGAAGAGAGATGTGTTCAAGGCCCATGTTTTCTAGCCGCTGATTCTCTCTTTTTTAAAAAATAATATTTATTAAGAATTTAGAAATTACAGAATAAGAAAAAGAAAAAAATTAAACAAATCAATATAATACAATACAAAAACAAAAACAAAAACACTACATAAAACATTGAATTAACAAAACAAAACAAAAACAATTAAAAACACTTCGAATATTTTCAATCTTAACTTTCATACACATGTTTCATTGACTTCCTCACGCCTCCCTTTTTGTATTCCACTTCAATTAACTATTTCAGCAATTCCTTTCCATTTTCCTCTATTTTCTGTCCTGTAATTAATCTTAACATGTTCTAACCTTATTTTTTTTCCCATTAACAATCTATCTGTAGCTCATTCCTTATAACATTTCTGCCAAAGCCATATAACTTCATTCCACCATTTTTCTAAAGCTCATTAATTTTACAATATTTCTGTAAATAATCTTTAAATTTTGGCAGCCTGCTTGTTGTCAACTCAGAGGGAAGAGAGATGTGTTCAAGGCCCATGTTTTCTAGCCGCTGATTCTCAATGGTCTCAATCCCATGGATTTCAACAAGACATACAGTATGTGCCAAGATTTCTAGCAGTGAAGGTTTGCATGCCACACACTGATTCACTTAAGTTTTACTCGGAGTAGACCTGTTGAAATTGGCGGACCTAAGACATAGGTTGCAGTACCTAACCCCACTCGCCTGGGAGTAAGCATCACTGAATTCAGTGGGACTTACTTGTGAATAGAAGTGATTAGGTTTGCAGCCGTAAGTCACGTCCAGTGGGCCTTCTGTGAGTAAAACCACCCATTTTTCCTGACCCCCCCTTTTTATTTATTTGCTTATTTGCTTATTTGTGTTTATATAGAGTCAAAGAATTGTATAGGTGGAAGGGACCCCGAGGGTCATCTAGTCCAACCCCCTGCAATGCAGGAATCTCTTTATTTTAATGATCATCTTTTCTGTTTTTAGCTTGTTCTATGTTATCTGTAATAAATTATCATCATCATCCGTGTAAGCCGACTTGAGACCTGGACTGGGGAAAAGGGCAGGATATAAATAAATAATTGAAATAGTAATAGTAATAATAATGTCTGCCCCAAAGAGATCTGAAGATGGATTACAATTTTTTATCTATAGATAAAAAAAATCATTCCAATATTGCCCGGAGCTTTCTAATCCTGTTTTCCTTTCCACCTACAACAATCCTTGCAGATTACCTCAGGGTTTGAAGCAGCATTGAATAAGGAAATGCATGCGTGCAAATTCTCATAACGGACCCTGGAATCCTGGTTCGCAGCATGTTTTAGGAATATTGCCACCGCAGCTTCCCTGCTTCGCTCTTCAGCTGACCCTGTAATGCTTTAAGATTCCCACTCCTGAGGGGAAATGTACCTGTTAAAGCCTCCATTTCAAAACGGGCAATCCTTCTCATGTTACTACCGCTTCCATTTATTTCTTTTATTTGCAGCAGCCCGTTAAAAATCTGCACTTTGCTTGTGGTAAAGGATGTGGCGCGGCTGTAGGAATCTATTTTGTTTTTCAGGCGTGATGGCAAGCTGTTGCCCCTGACCTATTTTAATAACGAACACTCCTGGAAATTACCGGCTCCGGTGAAAACCTTTAGTGAATAACTGCTACGCTGTCGAAGATGATCCATGGAGGACTGGTTGTTGTTTTGGCGCAGGCGCTCTGTATTTGATGGTGCGCAGTAGACCGTGACCATGGCTATGCATGCTCTTGTGTTTTTAGGAGGAAACAGTAACACTTGCGTTTTGATGCCCATGTAATGCAGATCCTGTGCCAAGAAAAGGCACGTTCTGCAATGCGAATTCTGCGTGGGGCTGCCCTTAAGAAGGTTTTGGACGCTTTGGCCGGTGCTGAGTGAGAGCCGAGCATAGCAGGAATGTGTATGCCTTGTGCATTTCCAGGGGTGACCTGGAGGGAGGGGAAGAGAGGTGTTTGTAAAGAGTTTGAAAAGTTATAAAAAACCCCCAAAAAACCCACCCCTCAAGGCAGGGCCGGATTTAGGTTTGAGGAGGTACTGAAGGTAATGGGGCCCTTTATATGTCTAGCTGTCCTTTGTCAACAACAAATTGTCGCTTTTTGGTGTGTTGAATATATGCTATATATGCTATATGCTATATGCTATATGAATATATGCTATATGATCTCCTGCCAACCTAGCAGTTTGAAAGCATGGCAAAGTGCAAGTAGATAAATAGGTACCGCTCTGGCAGGAAGATAAACGGCGTTTCCGTGCGCTGCTCTGGTTCTCCAGAAGCGGCTTAGTCATGCTGGCCACATGACCCGGAAGCTGTACGCCGGCTCCCTTGGCCAGTAAAGAGAGATGAGCATTTTTAGGGGTTTTTGAATGTTTTATGTAGTTTTTCAATTTCATTGTTCTGCAGTGGGACAATGACAATAAAGATATCATATATCGTAAAAAGATATCGTATATCGCAACCCCAGAGTTGGCCACGACTGGACCTAATGGTCAGGGGTCCCTTTACCTTTACCTATATGCTATATGATAATTTATGGACCTAATAGTTATCTAAAGCCATTTGCACATGCAGAAAGTAGGCACCCTATATATAGAAATGAGCCAACCAGTGATATTTTAGGGAGCAGGCTAGCAGGTGGGGCCCATGACTTACATCATAGGAGCCTACACAACACAAAACACTGTTGCTGCATGTAGGTTTTATTTTATTTGTTTTTTATCTTATATTTTGGAAATGTGCATCCATAATTTTTTTTTACATTTTTTGGGGGGCCCCCAAGAGAGAGGGGCCCTAAGCTATAGCTTGTTTAGCTTATATGTAAATCTGGCACTTCCTCAAAGACATAATGCCTGGAGGTTGTACTCTTCAGGGGTGGTTCTCACGAATCTGGAAGGTGTGAAAGAGTGATGCATCACGTTGATAAAGGACCAAGATCACCAAGGGTCTGAAACCAAGCCTGAGGAGGAACCATTGAGGGTGCTGGGGTATGTTTAGCCTGGAGAAGAGAATACAGTGGTGCCTCGCAAGACGAAAATAATCCGTTCCGCGAGTCTCTTCGTCTAGCGGTTTTTTCGTCTAGCGAAGCATCCCTTAGTGGATTAGCGCTACTAGCGGCTTAGCAGCTATTAGCAGCTTAGCGGCTTAGAAAAAGGGGGGGGAGGAAAAAACTCGCAAGACTTGCAAGACGTTTTCGTCTTGCAAAGCAAGCCCATAGGGAAATTCGTCTTGCAAAGCGCCTCGAAAAACGGAAAACCCTTTCGTCTAGCGGGTTTTTCGTCTTGCGAGGCATTCGTCTTGCGGGGCACCACTGTATAGAGAACTGATACAATAGCCATCTTCAAATATCCAAAGGGCTGTCACTTGAAAGATGACTTGTTGTGTGGTTGCATCGTCGATGCACCAAAATCCACACACAGACTATAAGACAATCAAACTGGGGAACAGTCATACCTCCTCTGATTTTCATACTTCGGCATGTGTGAGTCAAGCATGAGTCTGCTCCTTGCGATAATGAGTTGAGGGGATGCCACGGCAAGGATATGATCACTGGATTTCTTAGGACGATGTGTGTGTTCTGTGGGGGTATCAGTCACATGAGCCAGACTGGATTTGTAAAGGGCCTTTGCATCTTAGTCTTAATTCGGTCCACTTTAATTCTTACCATTTTCTGAGAAGAAAATGCTATCCAGATACCTTATTTGCGCAATTTAGCTAGGGACAATCCCAAATCTGCTCGTGTTCATTGAGGTCTGCCTTCAAGTCATAACCAATTTCCGACATCAACTTGCCTCTGATACACTTCCGACAACCTAATCTCTTAGTTCAACTCGTGGAATCTTTTGCTTACTTGAAGGAAATCAAGTGTTTTTGCCTACATGTCTCCCAGTACTGTGAAAATCGATCTTTTTCTTTGTCAAATCTTTTCTATTGAGTTCTACATTGCAAATTTAAATTCAAACATTAAACATCAACATCATCATTTAGCATTCCCTGAACCCCTCAGCTCCCCTCCGCCCTTCCATGGTTACCATTATCAATCTTCTTTTCAGCTGCTTCACTTATTTTCTCTATTTTTAAAAATAATAATCCATTTTTACCATAGTTTTCAGTACATTACAAGCATTACTCAAATCCTGCCAAAGTTTTTAGTTCTTTACAGTGTTCTCTTAAGTACACTGTAAATTTTCCCCATTCATTCTTAAAGTTCTTTTCTTCCTGGTTTCTGATTTTCCTGGTCAATTTCGCCATTTCGACGTAGTCCATCATCTTAATCAACTGCTTGTCTCCGGTTGAGACTTTATCTTCTTTCCATCTCTGGGCCGGTAGTATCCATGCTGCTGTCGTTGCATACATAAATAATCGTTTCTGCTCCTTTGGTATCTCTGCACTTAAAATACCTAATAAAAAAGCCCCAGGTTTTTCTGTGAGAATGCCTCTTGCCCTTTCAAATAGAGGACTTCTCCAGAGGATACTGCCCTCTGTAAAACTGGCCATATGGTCAACTTACACACAACCCCCCCCCCCCAAAAAAATGCTAGGAGTCATAGTTTGGCAAAGGCGTCTACATTTTTTCTCTTACAGATCCTTCACTACACTCCTAACAGAACTATAATTCCTAGGATGCCCCTGGAGGTACAGAGTGGCCATTAAGCTGCCCGTAGTGTAGGTGCCTGTTTTCTTTGTCCAGGGAGTTTTCTTGGCAGGGATACTGGAGTGACAGCATCTTAAAAAGCAGAGACAACACCTTGCCACAAAGGTCTGTCTAGTTAAAGCCATGGTTTTAATAGAGGGCACAAGATAGAGGGCACAAGGAGAAGGGGACAACAGAGGATGAGATGGTTGGATAGTGTTCTGGAAGCTACCAGCATGAGTTTGACCAAACTGCGGGAAGCAGTGGAAGACAGGAGTGCCTGGCGTGCTCTGGCCCATGGGGTCACGAAGAGTCGGACATGACTAAACAACTAAACAACAACAACAGTGTAGGTGCAACTTTTGTCCCTGCTGTTGCTCCGAGGAAAGCTGTAAATCAGTCATCTTATAAAGACAGACGGTTGCCGATAAGGTGTTAAAAATCAAGGTGAGCCGGTTGATGGATTTTACCTCCAGCTCTGGCAAAACACCGAATTTACTCTCATTCCTGCTTGCAAATAAGACAGGGAGTCTCACCCACTCTTTCGAGATGAAGAACCTTCAGAGAGATAACTGAATTTCCCCGAGGCACACAGTGCCCTTCCTGCTGACAGCGTTGTTATTATCCATATGACAAATATCTTGCGCTATGCTGTTTTTCTAAACCACTGGCTCCCTCCTCTCTGCTGCCACCGCCCCCGGTGCCTATCTATTCCCCATGCCTATTCAGAAGGTGTGTCGGTTCAGTTTTCCTATAAAGCCTGGAGCCTTGTTATCGAGGCGATGAGCTGTTTTCTGAGTTTGCAGCTAGAATGACTCGTGGCATCCTGGGAACCTAAACCCGTGCTTTCAAAACAGCAACTGCAAGCTGTGACTGCAGTCTAGGGGCCGAGTGTCGCCTCAGCACAGCTGAGGCTTGTTGTCACTGGCTCCGGGACAGCTTTCTTTGCAAAGCCACTTTGTGCATGTGCTTTCTTTGCTGGCAGTTCATGCTTCTAGCTCTCATGGAGGGGACCAGCAATTTGAGAGCAATTTCCAGGTGAGCTGCTGTGTTAATCTCTTGCAGCGAAAGGAACCTTGCGGTAGCTTAAATAACACGAAGTGTTATCTGGAGTTGCAGATTCATATATACATGATTGGGGAGGGTTGTAAATAATGAGGCTGTGTACACACCATGCATTTAAAGCACCCGGCAGCCAGAATTGATCCACGTACTGGCATACACCAAATGCCTTTGAGGACCATACTCCCACTAAACTCTCAAGACAATTTTGGGGATTATAATATTCAAATGGAGGAATATTTGTCCCTTAATTCGTGTGAATTTAGGAATTGGGCCATGACGCCAACCAAGACAGAGCATGCATTATTGCTGCCCTACTCTGTTTGGTACCCTCAGATTAAGGGCAACCATTCAAGGCCTTGCCTCCTTGAGACACTGACATTTCCGTAATTACGTAGGGCCTTTGTGGAACGTAGGTTTCAGCAGATGCCCTCAGTGTACTTAGCGGGGAAATACCTTGGAATAGCTCCTATGGAACGGAAATGCATTTACGGATGTAATCAGGTTGAGGATATCGTGCACTGATGTTGATTTGCCCTTTATATATTTTTTTAAATCTCCTATTCTTTAATGGTTCTTGGATCAATCGCTCCAGGAAGTGATCGTTGACCTCTTAGCCAATAAATATGCACAAGTTACACGCCTGGTAGCCAAATTTGCTTTGGCAGCTAAGAAGCTTTGCTCTAGTTGTATTAATGCATTATAATTTTAAACATTTTGTGCTGTGGACTTTTTTAGACTCACGTTGTGTGATTTTAGAGGAATGTGTTGCTTTTTGCCCTCTGATGTTCATTCTGAAGGCCTTTGGCTATGTACAATAAATTGAACTGAATTGAATTCATAGCACCCCCCTAAGAAGCTTGGGAGCTGTAGTTCACCCCCTCACAGAACTGCAATTCCCAGCACCCTTAAAGCAAAATTTCTCCAGATTCCTGGGTGAGTGGGTGCTTTAATTGTGCTTTAAATGCATGGTGTGTCTTGCAACCTGAGTTCAGAAGGAAATGAAATGCAGAGCCGAGTCTGCCTGAAATCTTGGAGGGCTGCTGCCAGTCAGTGTAGACAATATTGAATTAAGATGGTCTGGCATAGGACAGCTTCCTGTGTTCCTAACCTAGTGCGGGATCTTCAGCTCAGACAGCATGTCCTTTGCCACAGAGTGATGCTCCCTGCCCTGTAAAGCAAAGGAGGCGCTTAAGCAGAGAACCTGTGTATGTACATATATATGTTTGCAGTATGTACACACCTAGCTTGGCCCTTGCATACGGGGAGAAGCTTAAAGGGTTGAAGAAACTTATGCAATCATTTGACTTTGAGGACTAACATCCACTTCCCCTCCTGCCTGGCTGTCTGCTGAAGAAGAAAGCCTGCAGGCCCTCTGTGAGCCAGCTGTGTGCGAGGGGTGACTGCTGAATCACAGTCTGTAATCTCCGCTTGGTAATCCTGGCTCCTTATTTTTGTCCTTGATCGGGATGGGCTCTGACTGTGCAGCCAGAAAATGCTGCTGCTGTTGCTGCTGCTGCTGCTGCCAAGACAGGGTACTTCATTTGCAAAATACAGTGGTACCTCGGGTTACATATGCTTCAGGTTACATACGCTTCAGGTTACGGACTCCGCTAACCCAGAAATAGTACCTCGGGTTAAGAACTTTGCTTCAGGATGAGAACAGAAATCGTGCTCTGGCGGCGCGGTGGCAGCAGGAGGCCCCATTAGCAAAAGTGGTGCTTCAGGTTAAGAACAGTTTCAGGTTAAGAACAGACCTCTGGAACGAATTAAGTACGTAACCAGAGGTATCACTGTAGTGAAACAGCGATCACTAAAAATAGCGGTCTGCTTCATTGGTTCCCAGTTCGGAACAATTTATTTGGCCGTGTGGGGCGCTTTGTGTGAAAGGTATTGGGTTGATGTCATGGGCTGGTTGGACGCAGAGAGGTGTGGGTGGGTGGGAACCAGCTGGGAAACCCCCAAGGGAAGAAGTCTCAGAGCTGGGGGAGTGGTAGTTGGACAACGATGAGTCGTCAGAGGGAGAAGAGGGGGAAGAGAAGGTGTCGGAAGCTGAAGAAGTAACAGGGCTGAGTGAGCAGGGAGAGTCTGTGGCAGAGAGCAGTCCGGAATCAGAGGAAGAAGCTGAAGCAGGAGGATGGGAGGAGAGAGGTCAAGAGGCAGAGGTGAATCAGACAGGTGAGGAATAGTGGTGATTTCCCCTCCTGCTGTGGTGAGCTCCCCTTCCCAGTACGTTTCTGAGCACAATTCAAAGTGTTGGTGCTGACCTTTAAAGCCCTAAACAGCCTCAGTCCAGTATACCTAAAGGAGCGTCTCCACCCGCATCGTTCAGCCCGGACACTGAGGTCCAGCTCTGAGGACCTTCTGGCGGTTCCCTCCCTGCGAGAAGTGAGGTCACAGGGAATCAGGCAGAGGGCCTTCTCAGTAGTGGCAACCGGCCGTGTGGAACGCCCTCCCATCAGATGTCAAGGAAATAAACAACTATCTGACTTTTAGAAAACATCTGGAGGCAGCCCTGTTTAGGGAAGTTTTTAATATTTAATGCTGTATTGTTTTTAACACTCGATTGGGAGCCGCCCAGAGTGGCTGGGGAAACTCAGCCAGATGGGCGGGGTATAAATAATAAATTCTTATTCTTGTTCTTGTTCTTATCTGTCTCCCAGAACCAGGAGAGGCATGGAAAGGGTGGAGGAGGGGTTGATGGCACCCAGTTTCCACTTGCCTGGGGTGGGGGGGAACCCTGGAGAGGAGGAGACTTAGGCAGCTGTGGGGTTGCAAGGACTTTCAGCCTCAGCAGCTGCTTCATGGGGGCAAGACCTGCCGGAGATGGGTTGTTGCGCTGATTAGGCCTGACACTCCCGTGCAGATCCTGGTTTTGCTAAGAAAGAGTTAATTCAACTTGCTCAGTGCATCCAATCAAGTAACCTGTCAGACAGGAGATAAGCAACTTTCAAATTTCTGTTTTAGACCGCCTTTTCTGTGATATAGGTATGTTGTATCTGGGGTGGTGGTCTTGAGCTACACCCCTTCTGTGATGTATGTATGATGTTTCTGGGGATGGTCTTGATCTACAGGGTGGCAATTTCAAAATGTCTATATAATAATAATAATAATAATTTTTATTTATACCCCGCCCTCCCCAGCCAAGGCCGGGCTCAGGGCGGCTAACAAGCAATAATAAAAAAAAGTTGAATGAATACAACTTAAAAACAAGATTAAAATACAACATTAAAATTTTGAAACATTAAAATATTAAAATGCAGCCTCATCACAGGAGGAGAAAGGAAAAGAAAAAAAGAAAGAGGGGGAGGGAATCAAATTGGCCCCAAGCCAAAGGCCAGGTGGAACAACTCTGTTTACAGGCCCTGCAGAAAGAAATCAGATCCTGCAGGGCCCTGGTCTCATGAGGCAGAGAGTTCCACCAGGCCGGGGCCAGAGTTGAAAAGGCCCTGGCTCTGGGTGAGGCTAATCTAACTTCCTTAGGGCCCGGGACCACTAGGGTGTTGCTATTTATGGACCTTGAGGCTCTCCGTGGGGCATACCGGGAGAGGCGGTCCCGTAGGTACGAGGGTCCTAGGCCGTGAAGGGACTTAGGACCTATAAGGCCTTGCACGCCATTGTTCTGGGTTCCTCCTCTTTTTCTACGTGTGAGGGGTGCACCCTGTTGTGGCTTGCTCCTGTCGCCAGATCTGTGCCTAGGAATGTGGCACAAAAGGAAGTGTGAACAAGCCCAAACATGCACCCCCTCTCCTTCCTTCAGCCTCATCAGTTCAGAACAATTATCATTTTCACATATCGGGGCCTGTCTGTACCCTGGCTGCTACAACAGAGAGCTCTCTGCTGAGGCAAGCATTTCAGGCAGGTGTATGAATAGTGCATACCTGCACTGCCCCCCCCCCAACCACTGAACCAAGACTAAGAGCACCATCTACTGGGGTACAGCAGCATGTAAATTTGATTTCTTAAACCCGTAAGCCCAATAAACTGATTGCATTTTCTAACCCAGCATTCATCGGCCTGGTACCCTCCAGAGGTTTTGAACTCCCAGGAGCCCCAGCCATGGAAGATAGGACTTCTGTTTCTTGAAAAGCATGCTAGAGACTAGTAGTAATGACTTTGGGGAGATTTGGTGCGGCTGGGGTAGGCAAGGGGTCTGAATGCGCAGTCTCCAGTAGCCAAAATACACATGGTTCAGAAAGAAAGACTTGGTAGCCACGCAAGAGGTTATTTCGCCACCTGTTGGGGATAATTCAGACTGAAATTCCCAGGTGTAAGAAGAGGTTATTTATGTATGCTACAACTGCGGCCCATGTTTCGTTAGCCCAAAAATGGAAAACGAAAGTAGTCCAAACCAAAGAAGAATGGCAACTTAAGTTGACAGAATATGCACAACTTGCAGGCTTAACATATAGAATAAGCGAACAAGATGAACATACGTTTAGAGAAGATTGGAAAACGTTTATTGAATATATGGGAAATAATTGTGTACAGCTGAAAATGCTGGCAACATTAAGATAAATTCAACAGTTCAAATACGTTTTGATGGATGCAATAATGGAATACCGATTAGTATAGTTTTTGTAAAATATGCAGGTATTTATGATACAGTGGTGCCTCGCAAGACGAAATTAATTCGTTCCGCGAGTTTTTTCGTCTTGCGATTTTTTCGTCTTGTGAAGCACGGACTTTGGAAAAGCTTCAAAAATCACCAAAGTCTTCAAAAACCTCAAAAAAGGCTACCACACCGCGTGCTATGAGTTGCTCCTCGAAGTGAATGCACGGTTTTAAGAAAAAGGAAACAAACTTGCAAGACAAAGGAAACAAACATGCAAGACGTTTTCGTCTTGCGAAGCAAGCCCATAGGGAAATCCGTCTTGCAAAGCAACTCAAAAAACGAAAAACCCTTTCGTTTTGCGAGTTTTTCGTCTTAACGAGGCATTCGTCTTGCGAGGTACCACTGTATGTAAAATGAACCATGGAAAGAGAAGGGAAGTCATTGATATCTTAAGGATGTAAAATGAGTATTTTAAATTGTAAAACAGAAAATTTAATAAAAATTATAAATACATACAGGGAGGATAGCAGATTCCCTTCTCTCACACACTAAACCTTATTTCTGTGTTTGTTTTAGGAGGCATGGCGGCTTCTCACTTCTATGATTACAGTTCTTCCAAGACATCAGAAAGGGGCAATGGGTCCTTTTACACTTCCCTGATTTCTGATGACTTCTATGCATCTCAGGATTCCTCTTACTTCACCGGCAACCTGCCCAAAGCAGGAAGCCAGGTTACAACTTCAGACAGCACGGAAGGATTTCACACCCAGGACGGGACTGTGTTCGAGTCCCGTGGCCTGTTTAGCTCCGATTCGGGGATAGAGATGACCCCGGCAGAATCCAGAGACGTCACCAAAACCTTTGCTGATCCCATGGAGCAGATGAAGTCAGACACTTATAAATACATGGACATCAGTCGATCGGAAGAGATCAAATGTCAAGAGAGGTGTGACACAGGCTTGGGAGATGTGGGGCCTCCGAGCTTAAATAATAAACACCTGGAGGATATTGCTGGACCTAAAGGGACAGTTTTTGAGGGGAAACCTGGGGCCAAAGAGCCAGGCTTATTTGAGGGGTCAACTTTTCCATCTGAGACGTTTGGCGACCAGCAACGCCACCCCACGGTAACAGCGCCCGTCAAGATTACTCTGACTGAGATAGAAACCTTAGAGGGGCCTGCTGCAAAGGAGAAAACCCCAGAAAAGCAAGAGGCAGGCCTCAAACCAAGCCACGAAGTGGTTCCCACGGTGACAGTGTCCGAGCCAGAAGATGATAGCCCAGGCTCTATTACACCACCTTCTTCAGGGACAGGTAAAGACTGCTTGTACTAGGGACGCGGGTGGTGCTGTGGGTTAAACCACTGAGCCTAGGACTTGCCGATCAGAAGGTCGGCGGTTTGAATCCCCGCGATGGGGTGAGCTCCTGTTGCTTGTTCCCTGCTCCTGCCAACCTAGCAGTTCGAAAGCACGTCAAAGTGCAAGTAGATAAATAGGTACCGCTCCGGCGGGAAGGTAAACGGCGTTTCCATGCACTGCTCTGGTTTGCCAGAAGCGGCTTAGTCATGCTGGCCACATGACCCAGAAGCTGTACGCTGGCTCCTTCGGCCAATAAAGTGAGATGAGCGCCACAACCCCAGAGTCGGCCACGACTGGAACTAATGGTCAGGGGTCCCTTTACCTTTACCTTTACCTTTACTTCATAGCATGGATATAAATACATCTTTGTGCATAGCGTGTGCACACACGCATGCGCGCACACACACACACATATCATGGTTCGCAATATACATTGCCAGATCAAAAATTATGAACCTGATATCACGATCCAGACTTCACCCTGGTTTGGGGCGATATATTGATATATCGTGCAGCCCTAGATTTGGTGTAGTGTTCTCATTGACGGAGGATACTAATTGGCAGTTGGCAGCCTCAAGAAGCTCAACCAGTGCATGGCTTGAATCACAGCCACCTTCTGGTACTCGGGACTGAAGCCTGCCTGGTTTGGCAGCATTGTTAAATTTCTTCTTAAAATTATAGAGCACAAAATAAATAGTTAAAGCAAAACAGAGATTTTGGGGCAGAGAGATGCTCTTGTATCCCAAGGGCCTGGTGTTCATTTGGGACTACAACAGCCTCCCTGAGTTCTTGCTTCTACGCACACATTAATACCTGTAGAATTGTACATCAGCAAGCTGTAACAAAGGCAGGATGAAGGTCCAGTGCTCTCTCCTGTGTCAAGATTGCTCTGGACTTCTTACAGCTCAGAAGCAGGGAAGAATCAAAATCTGGTTGCATCTGTACCATACCTTTATAGCCATTTTAACAGTTGTGGCATACAAGTGCTATAAAGATTCTTGGGAACTGTAATTTGTAAGGGGGTTGGGAACTGGGCTTGGGTTGTTGATGTTGTTGTTATTTGATTATGTATTTTGTGGTTTTATATTCTGATTTTATCCTGTGAACCGCCCTGAGACCTCTGGGTATAGGGCGGTATATAAATTCTAACAACAACAACAACAACAAAACAACAACAACACAACAACAACAACAACAACAACAACAACAACAACAACTGTGTTGTTGTTGTTGTTGTTTTTATTATCATGACTTTTTTTTCAGCTGGAACTGAGTTCTGGCACCTCTCAGGTGAGCACCATTGCCATCATAAGAGAACAAAGGAGGTGTTCATATTGAGTTCCAGCACCTCTTTTTCTAGAAAATCGCACTGATTATTATTATTTATTAAATTTATATACTGCCCTATACCCGCCTTAGGGGGTTCTCCTAACAACTCTCCACATGCTCAACAAACTACAATTCCCAGGATTATTTGGGGGGGAAACCTTTAAATATATGGTACAGACGGGATCTGTATCACATGTCATTAGGGATGCATGAACATTAGCTGAAAAAACAATCGGCATCCTTGGGTTGTTGTTTTTAAGTGCTTTCTTTGAGTACTTGCAAAAGCCCGAGAGATTTTGCAAGCGTGGGGAAATGGTTGCTCGCCCTGTCAGCTGTTTTCAAAGTTGCTGTCTTCAACTCTGCCTGTTCAAGCAGAGTTGTCCATGGATTTGAGCACACACACCATGAAGGTCCAAAAATGGCTAGAATGAAGCAAGCAGCCACCCCCATCACTGAAGACCCCTTGGGTCAAGAAGTGAGTTCCCCTGGGGGCGCTCCAGCAGCCTTAGGGGTGGAGGAAGAGGAGGTTTAGGGTTTGAGAAGAATCGAGGCAAAACGGCCTGCTTGTGGAGTGCTGTGCCCACCTCAGTTGTCTCACAGATCTTTGAATGCTTCTGTCCCCGTCTCTAAACGTAATACATTTTGAAACCCTGCTTCCTACTTGCAATAGTGTCGGAATGAACAGTCCTTCTTATCTACACACAAAACAAGCTGCTTTATAATTTGAGCGCAGCTGTGCTGGCTGGGCCTGATAAGCGCTGTAGTCCAAAACACCAGATTGAGGAAATGTTCAAACTTCTCCAGCACAGATTTCTGAATAATATTTATCAGGTGCTCTTTGCTTCCTGAAGAGACAAAATACAATTTTTGCTAACGTTTTCTCCTTATCTTCCCGTCTTTTATTCTTTCTTGTTATCTCTCCTCCCTGCTTCTTTGCTCTTCTTCACTCCCCCCCCCCCATCCCTCCCACTACCCGGTCATCTCCTTTGAAACCCCAGAAGCTTCTGGCGCAGAGGCCCAAGGTAAGGGAAGCCTGTCTGAAGACGAGCTTATCAGTGCCATTAAAGAAGCAAAGGGCTTTTCCCACGAACACCCAGAAGGCCAGAGGTCTCCAGCTGTTGCGCCAGACAAGCAAGGTCCTAAAAAGAAGGTTCCGGAATTTGCAGCCGGCGGACTTCCTGGAGACAACGAAGGGAGCAGTGCCGAGTCTGGCGACTCCGAGATAGAGCTGGTCTCAGAAGACCCGCTGGCCGCTGAGGAGGTCCTCCACTCCAATTACATGACCTTCAGCCACGCCGGGGGTCCTCCTCCCTCCCCGGCTTCTCCTTCAATACAGTACAGCATCCTGAGAGAGGAGCGCGAGGCCGAACTGGACAGCGAGCTCATCATCGAGTCGTGCGACGCCTCGTCGGCCTCTGAGGAGAGCCCGAAGCGGGAGCACGACTCGCCCCTGATGAAGCCCGTCATTATGGACATCATCCAAGAAGAGGGCCACTCCAGGAACGAGAACAGCAGGGCTTCAAATTACAACGTAAGCAGCTCGAAGGAAAGCAGGATGAACAGGGAGAATCTCGCAGACTCTGCCGCCTACCTGAAGTGCTCCTTCACCTCGCCCAAAGCGAACCCTGACCCAACGCCTGCTTCGGCTGCTGACGCCGAAGAGACAAAGGACAAAGTAGCAGAGAAGAAATTGGCCGAGGCGGCAGCAGCTGTTGCCACAAACAAACCATCATCCAAAGACCCGGCGGCAAGGAGTCCCTGGCCTTCCCCACCGCTCCCGTTCCTAAATAAGCAGAAAGGTAATTTTGTATGTCTGTTTGTTCATCCTTTAAATGAATGCACGTTGGCCAGAATATGAACTGGGCTGGTGGAAGCTAGCTTTGTCTGGTATGCTCTGTGGCATAGCATGGTTTGCCAGTGTCCAGGGCTGTGCAGAAAGGGTGGGTGAGAGGGAAACGGATGGAGTATGCGCACACATTCAACTGCCTAATGGTGTCTGGATCACCCAGGAGATTGCAGCCATAGAGATGAGGAACGAAGAGTCGTTCTATTGTCTGGGGAGGTCAATTCCTGGTTTGGGTGGAGAAGCTGTTTTAAATGGAGCCCAGCAATGGAACTGTGCATCTGTATTGAGGCAGCACAGGGTGTTAAAATGTTTTGCCCCTAACAATTTTGCACCTGGGGCGACTGTCCCTGTGTTCCCTGCCCCACGCTACGCTACGCTACTGAGTACACTGGCCCTCTCTAGTGGATTGTGGCCTGATCCAAGGTGGGTTGCAAAAGGAGGCATTTTGGGGTTAAAAGTGTGTCATGGGTGTGACAGTTTGGAGCTACCCAGTGTAGCAGAAACAGGAGGAATTAGGAGTCTTGTCTTCCCTTGTCTTCAAGGTAAGTACATTCATGTGCTGGGAGAAGTTCTAAACAGAGTTGCTTACGACCGAGATGAACTATGGGTGTTGTCTTCAACGTAGCCTGTATCCAAGCTCCTTTTGTTGTTGGTTTGGCCACTTGCTTTCGCAGCATAAAAACAAACCACTTTGCACACGTTCTCAGATACTTTCAGGCGTCCCCATGCTGACCAGAAATGGTGTTCCCTTTCGGAAAATCACCTCTTCATATTACAGTAATATTACATATTATTAATATTAATATTACCTCGGGTTACAGACGCTTCAGGTTACAGACTCCGCTAACCCAGAAACAATACCTTGGGTTAAGAACTTTGCTTCAGAATGAGAACAGAAATTGTGTGGCAGCAGCGGGAGGCCCCATTAGCTAAAGTGGTACCTCAAGACAAGAACAGTTTCAGGTTAAGAACGGACCTCTGGAACAAATTTAGTTCTTAACCAGAGGTACCACTGTATTAGCTAAATGCACAAACTGCCACGTTGCATAAACTGCTGCATTAACAGAAAGACAGCCCTGCAGGATCAGGCCCATCTAACCCAGCATCTGTTCTATCAGTGGCCAACCAGGTGTCTGTGGAGAATCCCACAAGGGGAACACAAGTGCCATAGCACTCTCCTGGCCTCTGATTCCTTCAAGCCACACTGGAGATCGTACATAACCATTGTAGTTGGTAGCCATTGATAGCCTTTTGCTCATCTCATGCACAGTGCATGGGAAGATCCAACTTTTCCTTGCTCAGGACAGTCCCTTAGCATGCATGTAGATGGGTGGCAAAAAACTTCCTTCCCACATGAACCCCCTTGGCCAAAAGTTAACTTCTGTTGAATTTCTGCTGCGCATATCTTGTTTCTCTTGGCTTCTGTTTAGATAGAAAGCTATGAAAGGTACCAAACCCACAAAGAAAATTGTTCAGAGTTGGCTGGTCCATAAACAGTGATTTTTAAAAATAATAATAATAAAAGCAGCAGCTGCGCTAGATTTCCCTGGAGCTTTTGTTCATTATTTCCTAATATACTCTGGGAGCTTTTCCTGTTATCAGCAGTACCATTTGTCAGCTTTTCTTGATACATAGCCAAGATGAAAACCATTATGTTTGCCCATAAAAAGAGAAAAATAGAGCTAAATTCACTCCTGTTGTAAACTGCTTCAAGCTTCGTTAGATAATTTCAGCTTTGGCCAATTTACTACTCAGGAGCACTGAGTAATTCTTACTGACCTATCTGCCTTATTCATCTCTTAAAATCCTAGTAAACATAAAGGGACCCCTGACCATTAGGTCCACTCGTGACCGACTCTGGGGTTGCGGCGCTCATCTCGCTTTATTGGCCGAGGGAGCTGGCGTACAGCTTCCGGGTCATGTGGCCAGCATGACTAAGCTGCTTCTGGCGAACCAGAGCAGCGCATGAAAACGCCATTTACCTTCCCGCCGGAGTGGTACCTATTTATCTACTTGCACTTTGACGTGCTTTCAAACTGCTAGGTTGGCAGGAGCAGGGACCGAGCAACGGGAGCTCACCCTGTCGCGGGGATTCGAACCGCTGACCTTCTGATCGGCAAGTCCTAGGCTCTGTGGTTTAACCCACAGCACCACCTGCGTCCCTTCCTTAAAATCCTACTGTTCCTCTATTGAACTCAAGACAGTACAGTCAGGGGTCCCCTCATTTTATCATGCCAGCCTTGTAAGATAGGATGGGCTGTAAGAGAGGGTGGCTGGCCCAAGGACACCTGGGAGAGTTTATGCCAAGTTTGGGACTTGTTAGGAACCATAGTTCTGGTAGGGAGAGTGGTTTTATGGAACAGAGAATCTTCAGAACTTTCACTAAACTACAGTTCCCAGAATTCTTTGGGGGGGGGGGCAAGGCAGCCATGGCAGAGTGGTTCAAAACCAAGCCACTTTGCACTTTTCTCCAAACAATATGAATGACATTTTATGTTGCCTCCACAGTATAGGCAGAAAGGGTATCAGTATAATGGTAGTGAATACAGTGATGTCAGTTTGTGGGATTAGATGGGCATTCTTGAGTCAGGTTAACAATTATTTTCAAAAATATCTGACGGGCGAGGGTGAACCCTGGTGAGGCAAGAGGCATATCCTTCCCTCTCCTTTCCTCCCTCTCTGTGTGTGTATTTGTGTCTTGTTTTGCATCTTCAAAATTTAATCTGGTTTTAATATGGTTTGCTGAAGTCTTGAGAACAGGGTTGCCAACTCTTAGATATTTAATCAGCCTGTTTACTGTCGAGTGTTGTGTTATTCAGCAAAAAGATGCATTAAAATGCCTATCAGTTGGCACTCCTGTTCTTGAGGTCTAAGCAAGCCATCTCAAATCCAGATTAAAATGTGCAAGTGCAAAACAGAATGTGAGCATTTAACACCATTGATGTCCTCATTTGGGAAGGTTGCATCGCACAGAGCTTTGAAAGCTGCCTCTGTTTTTCTGACTGCTGCTCATCGTCTCCTTTCTTCCTCCCGGCCACTTTGCAGTGTGACCTTATTATGAGTTTTGCTTCCGCAGGCCCCGAAACGTGATGGTGAGATGGAAACAGATCTGAGATTTGCAGCAGAGCTAGTTCTTTCTTTTGAGCATTTGTTGCCACCCAGTGGCAATGATGAAAAGCGCAGAACTGAACTCTCATACTGTCTAAAACTCTGTTCTTATTTTATTATTGTTATCGTTTGTATATTGCTTTATATTTTTTAAGAAAGAAAAAAAATCTCAAAGTCCTTTACAACTTGCATTAAAACATCAAACCCAAACAATCCAGAATAAAACATTCCTGAAGGAAGTCAAATATAAAGTATACATTCAAAGCAACATATTGAACACAAAACTCAAAATATCATCTTATAAATTTCAAAATAAAATACTGTAAAGGAGGTCAACTACAGGCAGAGGGCCTTCTTGGTTGTGGCACCCTCCCTGTGGAACACCCTCCCTTCAGATGTCAAGGAGATAAAGAACTATGCAACTTTTATAAGACATCTGAAGGCAGCCCTATATCAGGAAGTTTTTAATGTTTGATGTTTGATTATGTTTTAATGTATGCTGTAAGTTGCCCAGAGTGGCTGGGAAACCCAGCCAGATGGGTGGGGTATCAATATCGATATCGATATCATCATCATCATCATCATTATTAAATGCACATTCAATGCAGCAATTTTAACAAAAAAATCTTAAACATTTCAAAAAACAGCATTGCTAAAGTAAGTCAAATATATTATGCACATTTTAAAACAGCATAATTGGCAAGAGACAAAAACTTATTATCTTAAGCATAGAACATGTCTGCTTCTGTTGCTGCCAATGGTGGAAGCTCAGGCTCGATGATCTCGGTCTATGCTAAGAGGCAACCAAGATGCTATCTGGCCTCTTCAGTAGCCTCAGCTTTTGTAGATGGAGTCAGTCCGAACCCCACTAGGTGGGAAAAGGTCTGCAAAGCAGGGAATAGGTTTTCAGGACTCACAGCCAAGGTTGTATCAGAAGCGTACGTATGTCAGTTAAGAAGCAGAGCTATTCCTTTATCATAATAACCTATAGTCTGGATTCTCAAAAATGAGTTTCGCTAGAACAGGGCATCTCAAAGTAGATGTTTACCTGGGCAAATGGTTTTGGATGTTCTGAGGCAATGCACTAAAGTCCTGCATAGTTTCGACTGGTTCAGATCTCACAGCCAAACCATGGTTTAGCCTCCAGGACTTAATCTCTCCCCAGTCCTCCCTTTTCATATTCAAATTCTCTTCCTTGCTTCTTTTGTACAATGCACAAAGAATATGGTAGTTAGGCTGGAAATCTTAATTCAGAATACATTTTGAACCATTGTTTCACATTCTGTTTTGGAAGCAAATGAGAGAGAGAGAGATTGTGTGTGTCGAGGCACAAAATAGTACTGGGGAATAAATATGAAGAACTTTGATATTTTGCTTCAGAGATGTACCTCTGCGAGGGGAACACACGGTCTCATCTAACATTTTGCAGCACCCTTAAGAAACTACAGCCCCCAGGATTCCTTTGGGGAAGCTATGACTGTTTAAAGTGGCATGATGTGGTCTGTGTTGTGATAGATGTTGTGATAGATTGATCTGGATTGTGATAGGTCAATCGGTGTGGGCATTGTGATTGGCTGATCTGTACTGGTGTCTGGGTTGTGACAGGTTGATCTGTGTTGGGCTGGAATGATGAGTGGATATACTGCTTGCTGACAAGAGCTTTGCTGACACATAGAATAGCTCGGCTTTGCTGCGGAAGAGCAAATTTTTGTGTGTGTGACTTCTTCCTGTTGAATGGTCTCTTTAAATGTGGAGGTTCATTATTGTTCCACAAGATGTGTATGTCTTTAAGGGCCAGAGCAAATAACGTGACCCAGTTTTACAGCTGTGAAGCAGTATAGCAGGTGCTGTTAAGTTCTGTTAATTAAGCTGTGTCAGCAATTGGGTATAGTATATAAAGAGCAGCACCTCGCTCTCTCAGTACCCTGGTTGATGCTTGTTGATATATTTAATATAAAAGGAGTTTTTGTTTTTGTTATTAAAACCTTGCTAAAGTTATTTTGTGTTCCTTGTAATGTGTGGTCTCCCCAGCAAGCTCTCTGCAGTGCAACTAATCTGCAAATAGCCAACACTTCCTTCATGGCCCAGCCCATCTATCAGACTTCTATCTTTCGTAGAATCATAGAATTGTAGAGTTGGAAGGGACCCTGAGGGTCATCCAGTCCAACCCCCTGCAATGCAGGAATCTCTGCTAAAGCACCCATGACAGATGGGCCTCCAACATCTCCTTGAAAACCTCCCTGGAAGGATTGTCTACCGCCTCCCGTGGGAGACCGTTCCACTGTAGAACAGCTCTTACTCTCAGAAAGTTCTTCCTGATGTGTAGTCGGAATCTCCTTTCTTGTGACTTGAAGCCAACAGTTCGAGTCCTACCTTCCACAGCCAGAGAAAACAACACTGGCCCTCATGGCAACATTGCAGAGGATGCAAAACCTGCGCCCCGCCATTCTTAACATTGGATTCCCTCCCCTGCATGTCTCATTCTGCCCTCCTGGCAGAAATGCAGCATCTTATTCCTGAGGATACTCCTCTGTGGTCTTTCTTAGAGGGAAGCTCTCCCAGTGCACACACCTTGCCTATCAAAGTGGCAGGGATTTCCCCAGGTGAAGTAATTATGCATTTGCATCATTGGTAGAAAACCTGCTTTGCTTGTAGAGCTTCTTATATTCAATCAGTACGTTTTGGTGCTGACCTTTAAAGCCCTAACGGCCTCGGCCCAGTATACCTGAAGGAGCGTCTCCACCCCCATTGTTCAGCCCGGACACTGTGGTCCAGCTCTGAGGGCCTTTTGGCGGTTCCCTCCCTGTGAGAAGTGAGGTTACAGGGAACCAGGCAGAGGGCCTTTTCGGTGGTGGCACCTGCCCTGTGAATGCCCTCCCATCAGATGTGAAGGAAATAAACAACTATGTGACGTTTAGAACACATCTGAAGGCAGCACTCTTTAGGGAAGTTTTTAATGGCTGATGTTTTCTCGTGTTTTTAATATTCTGTTGGAAGCCGCCCAGAGTGGCTGGGGAAACCCAGCCAGATGGGCGGGGTATTAATAATAAATTATTATTATTATTATTATTATTATTATTAGTCATCATCTTTAAGCTACACCCTGGCTGTGCCTGCAATAACCAAATTGGACTTATTTTGGGGAAAAGGTTTGTTCCCCCCCCCCCCGGAAAGAGTGCCTGTAGCCCATGTAAAGTATAATATCACTAGTGTACCCACTATGTTTCTTTGACAGAGTCTCTGGGGTTTTAGCAGCAGCACAGTTGACAGGAATTCAACTGGTGCAGTTTCCCCAGGATGGAGATGCAACAGGAAATGCTGTTCCTGATGAATATCTGCCTGCCATTCAGCTGTTAAAAGTACAGGCCCTCTGTCAGGCAAAAGTGAGCAATGGCGACTGCCATCGGAGGTCTTTTAGCCCCTCTGCAAACAAACAAGCAAAAAAACAGCTGCCACAAATGGAAATGTAAAAGAACCAACATGTTCTATTGCTTGGGAAATTTCTCCTTATTGGTAATTCCTTTTAAAATAATTTTCTTTCCTGCACCTTCTATTAACTAGCATTTTCCTGAAGGCAAAACACCACAAATAAACAAACGAAAAAGATAAAACATACAACTGAAAAATTAAAAAATGCAAATAAATAAATAAAAATAATTTAAAACCAGAGGCGGCAGCACTGCACAGCAGTTTAAAAAGGGGGAAACAACAATCAGAAAGAAGAGACATTTTGTTTATTGCCATGTTATTCTGGCAGAATCTGGCAGAAGAAGAACAACTCCACTTCTTTTCACAAGATAAAAAACGCAGGGTTGAAGGAAACATTGGCACCAGTTTGAAATACTACACTTCTCCAAGGCCATTTTAAACAAAGGCACACTCAGGTGTGGCCCGTCGCAGATCCCTGAAAAGTGTACCTGCATGCAAACATCTGTTGATCACATCAGCTGTTGATCACATTTTTAGGTATACCTTGCAACTGCAAACAAAGATCTAGGGTGGCCATGTTTTGAAAGGCATAAAAGAGGACACACCTGCCGTCTTCTACTTTTAACTATGAATCATTTTACATACCCATGAAAAGAAGGGCGTGTCCTGGAAAAAGAGGACATATGGCAACCCTGACGCAAGAACATCAGACAACCCTGCCTTAAACCCTGGGTTCCTGCTGCCAGTCATTGTAGAGACAATACTGATCTAGTTGTATGAAGTGCGACGCGACTCAATAAAAAGCAACTGCCTTGTGTTTCTGAAACTTGGGAAGGTGCTTAAAAAGGGGTGGAGGCGTGTAGAGAATTTGCCAAAATCCAGACTTACTGCTTTACTGAGCTTTATGATTTGTATTTCAGGTCTGAGTCTGGAAGGTGAGGGGAAGAGCTGGTTTGCTTTGCAGCATCCAGACATGATTCTTACCCATTTCTTTTATCTTTTATTTGCTCATAACGGTGTACAATGAGCTCATGCATCTTTTCCCCCAGGGGAAACCCTCAAGAGCCAGCCCACCCCAAAGATCTTATTTCCTTTCTTTCTTCTCACTGTTATTATTTATTAAATTTCTGGCCCGCACTTTCTCCCAAAGGAGCCTAGGAGCGCAAACAGTGGAGCAAAACATTAAAAAAAAAAGATTAAAAACATTTAAGAACCTATAACCTCGGAACAGAGATACTGGAAAAGGAGGGCTGCAAAGCTTGTATATTTTTCTGTTAATGATAGCTCGCCTACCTAGGGGTTGCTGCTGTTACCATGGAGAAGCGGAGTTTTGAAGCTTCACGGTGCGGCCTGTTTTGCAGAGGTTGCCTGAGATTTCATTTTTCGCAGGAGTGGCTTTGTTTGCTACAATTGTGCCTGAACAATACCAGTATCTCTCCTGACAAATAAAAATTTGTGGGTGCAGAATGAGATGTTTTGCTAGGATGTTTGAGCAAACACGTGAGGCTGGATTCCGTCGTCTGCATGTTTTCTAAGTAGGCTGGCTTTGTAATCGGCAGCAAAGCTGTAACTGAGTTCAGAGCAGAAGGGATGCTTAGCTTAATATTTCGGAGCCATCTGCTGCCAGCACTCCTGCATTCTGGCCCCATCTGGTTTACTTTTTATAGCGCTTGAATAACAATAGTGGAGGGGAACCCCCTCTTTATTTGAGGTGGTTTTGCAAAGCTTTTGCCTTCAAAGGAAACCATTTCTGGGTCAACCTGGCTGCTGAGGAACCCCTGAGCTTCTCACACATTCATCCTGTTCATTGCAGAGAATTCGGGGAGCGTTGGGTCAGCAGCAGTGCCCACATTGTCTTGCTAAGGCCTCATGCTCTGTTGCCCCACAAATGCACCAAAGGTTTCACTCAGTACTGTAGGTACTCAGAGGAAACATATCAATCTCTACTGTTCTTCTCATGGACGGAGTTGCCATTATGTTAGGGTCTCCCACAGACCACAGTTTGAAAGCCACCATGCTAAATATTTTGACTCATCTCCAACCTTTATTACGGTCCAGAGACCCAACAAATCATTACAAAGCAATACACAATTCATACAGCCTACCTCCAGGTTAAACAAGCATTTTGTTTAGAATATAGGGATCATTTGTTCTTACAACCACCGATAAAAACTTTGCCACTGCTAATGTTCTAGCATTTGTCCGGTCTTCCAGTAGGAACCTGACATAGTGAGCCTCTGATTTTCCCGGGAAAAGGTACCAGCAAGGGTAGTATCAGTTCAGCCCTGGCTTGCTCATATTTTGCACAATGCAACAAAATATGTTTTATGGAATCGATGTCTTGAGCACACGAGCAAAGTCTGTCCTGGTAGGGAACTCCTCTCAAAATATTATGACTCAGTTCTCAGTCAAGTCTATGATGTGACGCCTTACACAGGTCTCAGGCTGCTGTAAGACCGTAACAGATTGGAGAACTGGCCCTAAACTAACAAAATGGATTTCAGTAGAGACAAATGTCAGGTTCTGTACTTAGGCAGGAAGAACCAGCTGCACAAATATAAGATGGCAGAAAGTATCACTCTTTTCTTCCTTTGTCAGACCACATCTGGAATGCTGTGCCCGGTTCTGAGTTTAAGAAGTTTAAGAAGGATATTGACAAGAAGGATATTGACAAGCTGGAAGGTGTGCAGAGGAGGGCGACCAAGATGATTAAGGGTCTGGAAACCAAGTGTTCCTTATGAGGAACGGTTGAGGGAGTTTGGTATATTTAACCTGGGAGAGAAGAGACTGAGAGGAGATGTGATAGCACCTTCAAATATCTAAAGGGCTGTCACATGGTGATGTTTTCTTCTGCTCGGGAGGGTAGGATCCAGACAAATGGCTATAAATGGCAAGAAAGGAATTTCCGACTAAGCATCAGGAAGAGCTTTCTGAGCTGTTCAACAGTGGAACGGTCTCCCATAGCTCAGTGGTGGACTCTCATTCTTTCGAGGTTTTGACTTGGAGTCCTCAATCTCACCCCCTTGTAGAAAGAGGATCCTATCCCAGTGTCAATAGTTTCGCCATCAGGACTATATCTCCAGCTCATGCACCTCCTCTGACCCCCTGCCTCCGGGTTTGAGGGAACCTTCAGCAAAGGGATCCCTGGCGGACCACCTTCTCCAAATGTTGACGATGATTAACTACATTGATACCCCACCCTTTTCTCCAGGGAGCTATATGTGGCATGCCTAGCTCTCCTCTCCATTTTATCACAACAACCCTGTGAGGTAGGTTAGGCTAAGAGGCAGTAACTGGTCTAAGGTCACTCACTGAGCTTGACAGCTGGGTGGGAATTTGAACCTTGGTCTCTCTGGTCTTAGTCTCTAATGCTACACCGCATTGACTCAGGAACAAGGTCAAGGCATGGTCCTTGACCTTTGCACATGGACCCAACCTTCGCGTCTCTGTATTGGTTGTGGACGGTCAGTTTTGAATGCCGGCACTCTAACTCAGGGTGGCATAAGCCAAGTTGAGAGTGGTTCTGAGCATATGCAGAGTGCCTTCCCTCTCAGTCAGACCTTACACACCTGGGACTGGAGTGTGGAGGTGGCAGGAGTCGGGTGTGAAGTAGGGAGCCACATCTATCACAACATCAGTACAGTCACACTTGCCACAAGTTGGAGATTGAACTGGCAGGTGTGTCTCCAGCTTGAGCTACAGGGGAAGGTGCTGATATCTCTTGAAAGAACTTATTTGTTCCCTGGGCATCGTTTTCCTGTTTAGCAACCCTTAGCCACAAAGCACACACTTCAGTCCATTTTTAAAAGGGATGGAAGTAATTTTTCTTGCATCGCTGTGTGTCTTCGAGGAACAATTGCACTTAAAATATACCCTGCAAACTGGAGATCTCGCGTTTGTCCCTGCTGGCATTCAGGCTGATGTGTGACAAAGCATCACGCTTTATCTGATGTCGCTGAAGGGCAGCTCATTTATTCGCTTTGAAAGTAATGTTGGCTGCCAGTTTCTACTGCAGCTTCGCTCCTAAACAATCTGTCCCCCCCCCCTTTCTCATGATTAAGAGACACGTCACCTGATACAGATCAACCAGGAAGCCCAAGGAGAAGAGGGACAATGAATAGCTCCAGTTAATGCCATGATTGCAATCATACACACCCTATTAGAGACAGGATGGGGGGGTTGAGTGTACATGCGTGTAAATGTATGCACATGAACACTAAGGCACCGTGTGGTGTATATCTGGTGATGGAAGTTTCATTTGAATTGTTGGTAATGTGTGACAGTTGTGTTTTTCTGCTACGTAACAGCTGGTGAGCCAGTGTGGTGTAGTGGTTCAGAGCGATGGACTTGTAATCTGGGGAACTGGGTTCGATTCCCCGCTCCTCCACATGCAGCTGCTGGGTGACCTTGGGCTAGTCACACTTCTCTGAAGTCTCTCAGCCCCACTCACCTCACAGAGTGTTTGTTGTGGGGGAGGAAGGGAAAGGAGATTGTTAGCCGCTTTGAGACTTCTTAGGGTAGTGATAAAGCAGGATATCAAATCCAAACTCTTCTTCTACTTGGCTTTTGAATCAGTGCAGTACAGATTATTGGAGAGTAAATGAAAGCAGCAAGCCCCGAAGAGCCTTCAGCGATGTTTAGTTGTGTGGCAGCGAGTGATCTTCGGTACGAGACTAGGCGTGTGATGTCCCTAGTTTCATCTCTGAAATGCTGGGCAGCATGCAGAGACCACTTGCAGTTTACAGCAGGGATGGCGAACTTGAATAGCCCTCAAGATGTTGCTTGATGGACTAGATCAGGCTTCCCCAAACTTGGGTTTCCAGCTATTGTTGGACTTCAATTCCCATCATCCCTAGCTAGCAGGACCAGTGGTCAGGGATGATGGGAACTGTAGTTCAGAAAACAGCTGGATACCCAAGTTTTGGAAACCCTGGACTAGATTATTCTTGTGGTCCCATCCAACTATACAGTTATATGATTCTATGACTACAAATCCATCATCCATAACCATTTGCCCATCTGACAACAATTGGTCCCCCATACCAGCCCTAGTTTAAGAAAAAGGTCATGCTACAATCAGCCTGTTAGTCTTTAAGGTGCCACAGGATACTGTACTGTTTGAATTGTTTCTTATATTTGTATCTTTTCCTTCTTCTATGGAGCCCAAGGCAGCAGACTTGTTTTCCTAGGTCAGGCATGCCCATACTTGACCCTCCAGCTGTTTTGGGACTACAGCTCCCATCATCCCTAGCTAACAGGACCAGTGGTCAGGGATGATGGGAATTGTAGTCCCAAAACAGCTGGAAGGCCAAGTTTGGCCATGCCTGTCCTAGGTGGTCACCCACTCAGGTAGTGACCAGACCCAAACCTGGAAGTTCTGTTGATGGGGACATGAGATGAGACCTTCTCTGTGCCTGCACCTAATTCACAGAGGCCAGCATGGCCTTATGAGGAAGTCCACCAATCCCCCATCCCTCGTTTAGTGAGGTTTCTTACTGATAGATGTATGTCATAATTTTCACCCCCCTTTTTTGCTAGTATGTGAATAAATTGACAAGTATTTTGGGTTGCTGACCAAGTTTGCTTACTATCTCATGGTAGGTTTGGCCTAGGATAGAAAAGTTGTACCACAGAGACAGCAAAGAGGCGAAACATACTGTGTGATATATTGTGTGTGTGTAGAGAGAGGGAGAGAGAAGTGCATTTCGTACCCTGGTGAGCTGATCAATAAGTTTGCTGGTTGAGCTGACACAATAGAAATAAGACCAGCTAGTGAACTGGAAATGAATTTGAATGTGCTCAGTCTCTTGATTAAGCTACTAAAACATGGAGATGGCTGTCTTCTGTTTACCTCTCAGCAAGGGTTAGGGGGAGAAACCGAATTCAGATTTCATTTAAAGGTGGCCCTACTTAATTTGCACTTTATGAAACAACACACAAACCAAAAGACAGCCATATTTGATAAATTGACATGTCTTTGAATATTGCAGTGAAGTTTCCAGGTTTGAAACTGGGTATTCTGGGCTGAAGTGTCCATTAAAAACTGCATATATTCGAGTAAAGAACATGTAAAATTCATTGTTTTGGGAGAAATTGCTTTGCAAAAATGTGTATATTAGGCAGAAATGCATGTAAATGTGTATATTAGCAAAAAATTATACTGAAACACTGATGAATTTTATATATATATATATATATATATATATATATATATATATATATATACACACACACACACGCATACATACAGTGGTGCCTCGCAAGACGAAAAGAATCCGTTCCGCGATTCTCTTCGTCTAGCGGTTTTTTCGTCTTGCGAAGCAAGCCCATTGACGGCTTAGTGGATTAGCGCTATTAGCGGCTTAGCGGCTTTTAGCGGCTTAGCGGATAAGCAAATAAGCGGCTTATCGGATAAGCAGATAAGCGGCTTAACGGCTTAGAAAAAGGGGGGGGGAGGAAAAAAGTCGGTAAAACTCGCAAGACATTTTCGTCTTGCGAAGCAAGCCCATAGGAAATTCGTTTTGCGAAGCACCTCCAAAACGGAAAACCCTTTCCTCTAGTGGGTTTTTCGTCTTGCGAGGCATTCGTCTTGCGGGGCACCACTGTATGTATGTATGTATGTGTGTGTGTGTGTGTGTGTGTGTGTATATATATATATATATATTTGCTTTCGTAGATATATATATTGTAGATATATATATAGATATATATATATATATATATTTCGTATATATATATATTGCAAACTGCTGTGGAAGTGCAGAGAGCTGAACATAAGACTGGAAATGTGGAAAACAGAGAGAAACATGGATGGACAGTTTTGCCACTCAGCTCTTCCTCTTACTTTGAACCTCTTCCCTTAAAACACCCTCTCTGGATACACTGTAGTCGACTTTGTCAATGTCATTCTTAAAATGTGGCCTTCAGAGCTGGACACACTACGGTCGCTGTGGCCTCTGGTCGGTGCTGCATGGAGCTGTTGTTTTTCTTGTGGCCTGGACACTTTGCTTCAGTTTATGCATCCTGAGAGTCCATTAGCTTTTTAAGCTGTGCTCTTAGCTTTGAGAGGAAAGGTCAGCCCAAAGGCAAGTCTGAAACCCTGGGAGACGCATCATTTTAAGACCTCGCTCAAAACCTCCACTTATCTCCACAAACTTGCCTCTAATTGGATTGTTTTGAGGAGTGATTGGGAGAAATTCATATAGGCTGCCAGAGTCCTTGTAAAAAGAAAGGAAGGGAGGAAATCAATACGAATGCAGTAATCCTGGTAGCCAATTACTTTAGGTGGTTTGAAAGCAACCCAGCCTCTCTTTTTTACTAATTAACAGGATACCAGGCCAAACAGGTTCAGTATTATTTACTTTGTATATCCACCACTAAATGCTTGCTTATAGTATGTGTGCTTTTCAGATTACACTTTTCAGTTTATGCTTTTAGCTTATTCCAGAAACATCACGTAGCCATTTGATTCTGCCACACCCATTCCACACTTTTGCTGATTGAGTGAAAGGGGCTTTTTGCACTTGCAGGTAAGTAAAGCCCTCTCGTGTTCAGTGAACATTTGGAAAGAATATATTTTTGGGGGGGTCAGGGGGTTGCTTTTTATCCCTGTGTCTTCACTTCAAGGTCCAAACAGAACATTCACCTGTTCAACTGTACACACATAGCTTCTGCACTGTCAATCGGACAGCAACCTTTTTCAGCGTTTAGACAAATTCATGGGCGATAAGACTGTCAAAGACCACTAGCTTAAGTACCTTAAGTACTGGAAGTCTAGCTCTTAGCATCCGTCTGCCTTGAGAGACAATGGAGTGAGCCTCTGGAGAGAAGTCAAACTGCTGCGTTAACTAAGTGACCCCCCTGGGGCGAAAGCCTGCGCAGCGTGTATGGAGGTTCTGGGCTGCCCAGATGACTGCCTTCTTGGCCTGGCTGATGTGGTCCAAAGGAAAGCAGAGCAATACGCTTGGCCCTAGCTTGGCTGCAGGAGTTGCCGGAAGGAGACGTACAAGGCACCATTCCACCATCTTAGGGACTCCGCTCCGCATTTGTGTAGGGTTTACTCAAAGTCAATTCTTTATTAGGCATAGCAAACCACACATTATCAAACAAACACCATATACAAATTGTGCAAAATACGAATTCAGTGTAACAAGGTTTGTCCCAGTCAGATCTTTAACTCCAGAGAAAATCAATTTGCATAAATAATACAATATAACACTACCACATCACTGATCGGTTAAGAACCAATAAATCTCTTTATAATGGCCCAATCTTTCTACATGGACAGCACTCCAAAATTCAGCCACTATTAAAGTAATTTGATCATTCCTGTCCGAGAGCAGGTCCTGAACCCTTGGAGGCATTGAATTGAGCCTGTTAAGTTGTAAGGTCTCTAATAATGGTCTTCTGGCATAAATGCCAAAATCACAAGAAGAGAAAATAGGGTTTACTCCTTAGCCTTTTCTTCTACCGAAGAGATCCTGTAAGGCAGCGGAGGTTTAGGATCTAGTTTTCCTTCCTTCCTTCTAGATGGGTTACCTTCCCAGGTGGGACGAGCCCCCACCTGCCCCTCACTTCCCTCTGCAGCATGTGCAGAAACCGCCTTCTTGACCGTTGAACCCACTATTGGTCTCGTCCGCTCAATCCACTGGAGCCTGTCTTCGCATGCAGGGGAAATCCCTAATTCACTGAGGCTTGGAGATCCATCAGCTACCCTCACTTGGTCGAAGCTGTTTCCTGGGGTGTGGCTGCTGTCACATGCTGACAGCTTCTAGGAGCCACAGGTGAGAGGTGAGTACAGGTTGGGGGCCAAAGGTGGACAAATTAGATCAGAAGGAGCACCATGTGTCCCCCACCAGAGGTACTACCCCTCCCCTGACACCCTACCAAATTCTGGCTTCCACTCCTTAGCATTACAGTTTCATTTGTCACCCACCGCAGTTCTCTGACTCATCTTAGGCCCTTGCATCTACACACTGTGGTGACTTAGAAAACTCCATATGGTAGCCTTCCAAACGATTCAGGTTATCACACCAAAATAACCCAGTTACTTAACTGAAACTTCAATGTTATTAATCATCTGAAACGTACTCTGTAGCATGGTATCCTCCCCCCCCCAAAAAAAAATACGTGCATAGATCCCTTTAGACATGTAACTCCAATTTGTCCCTGAACCTTTTTTTTAATGCCCTAGTTTGCATTCTGTTTCACACATCCTTTTAAACGCCAGTTCTGCTGCTTAATCTCATTTCAAAACTTCTCTTCGCTGAATTCTGTGAGCTGCTTATCAGACCATAAGACTAATCTATCATTTGTAATTAATTTTTTTTTCTCCTATGCTTCCTTCTGCAACTTGGGCCTTTAGATAATGGCTTCATCTCCAAGGTCGTTTCATCAGCGCAAAGAAAAACAGATGTGACCCTCTAATATTAGGAACCCCCACTTCCTTTTCTTCTCGTTGTTTTTCTCTCTTTGCCACACAGCTACTGCTGAGCTGCTTTGATTTTCTTTCTTTCCCTAACCTGGTGCCGCCCTGATGTTCCTGGTCTACAATTCCCATAATCCCTCACCATTGGCCATACTGACTAGAACTGATGGTAATTGTAGTCCAAAGCATCTGAAACACACCAGCTTGGGAAGGCTGCTCTGAACCATTGCCTTCCCCCACTACATTGTGGCTACACCTTGCCAATGGCTGTGGGTTGCAGTAATGGTCAAAATTGTCTCTTTGTAGGGAACTAGCCCTTTGGAAAATACTCTGCCTGAATCATGGCATGGAATCATTCTAAGGGTGCTTCCAGAACAACCTATTTATTGAGCGTTCAGCCTGATCAGTTTGCAAGGAAATTAAACAACGTGAATGAACATTCGTCATGGTTTATTTATGGGGAGGTTAGATGATGTTGTGTCAAAGCAAGCATTACCCAGTGCTTTCCAGTGCAGTTTCCCATAAGTGCCCTTGTTGCAAAAATTCTGATCTTTTGGGGAAGCTCAAACCTCCCAGTCAGCTATAATTGTTCCACCTGAATTTGCCAGTATGTAATTGAATCGCATCCCCTAAAATTTCAGCAGTGTGGAAGCGTGCTAAAAGACCCAAATTGTGATGTTGTATTTGTGTAGAACATCTTTCCCCAGTGACCATGTCAGGGACTGGTTGGATGCTGGGAATGGTGGGAGAAACCACTTGGGGAATCCCAAAGGGAAGAGGGCTCAGAGCCAGGGGAGTGGTGGTGGAATGATGATGAGTGGTCAGAAGGAAAAGAGGATATCTGTGACATCTGTAAGGTAAAGGAAAAGGGACCCCTGACCATTAGGTCCAGTCGCAGATGACTCTGGGGTTGTGGCGCTCATCTCGCTTTATTGGCCGAGGGAGCCGGCGTACAGCTTCCGGGTCATGTGGCCAACTTGACTAAGCCGCTTCTGGAGAACCAGAGCAGCACATGGAAACGCCATTTACCTTCCCGCCAGAGCGGTACCTATTTATCTACTTGCACTTTTGTACTTTCGAACTGCTAAGTTGGCAGGAGCAGGGACCGAGCAATGGGAGCTCACCCCATCGCGGGGATTCGAACCGCTGACCTTGTGATCGGCAAGTCCTAGGCTCTGTGGTTTAACCCACAGTGCCACACGCGTCCCTTGTGACATCTGTAAATAACAGCTAAATCAAAAGGGGTGTGTGTGTGTAAGTAACTCTTTGCTGACAACACTGAACGTGTGCTTGATGGGAACTTGAGATGGGAACCTGCAGCTTTCCAGATGTTGCTGGACTACAACTCCCATCATCCCTGGTTCCCCATCCCTGCTCTATTCTGTAAGGAGATAGAGTCTGTGAAACTCTTCTGGACCTCCCCCCCACTGGAGCAAAGGAGCGATGAACAGTACGGGTTTCCAATGGGGGGGGGATGTGTCTGGAGCTCCACTAGACCAGATTCCTTGTTCCCTGCAGATAGGAAGGCTCCCTGCCTGCTGTTAGCGCTCCTCTATTTACTTTAAGGAAGAGATGGCTTTGCTCGTAACCAAGGGAGGCTGAAGGAGGGGTGCCCACTCCAGCGAAGTAAACAGAGAGGCCCACTAGCACAAGATCTCTGAATCTAAGACATTTTGTTCCACTTGTGGCCTGGAATAAAAGAAAAGCTCCTTAAAAGAGGGGGGCGCCTTCCGAGTGGATGCGCATGACACCCATCTGAACTCTTGATTAATTTCTAGCCATGTTTCCATGGAAGCAGAAGAGGGAATTGACAAGTGATGGCTGCAGTTCTGAGCTTGTTTTGTGTGTGGCTGGCTTATGCGGCTTCTGATTATTCCAAGCAGAACTGTGTTTTAGCTTTAAAAGAAACGCACTGCTAAAATTCATCAATGTCATTCTAAGTTTATTATTATTATTATTTCAGCTCAAACCAACCTGCCACATTTACAGGAGTGGCACTTTAGGAGTCCCATCTTGTCTGCTTTCAGGAAAAGGAGTTTTATTCTCTATTGCTGATTGCCTGGTCAAGGAAGCTTCAACACTGGAGATGGCAGAGGGCAAAAAGCTACGTATTAGGGCCAGCGCTTTGATTAAAATTGTGCAGAACAGCTGTCACAGCGTCTGATAAATTTCTGCCCCACCTAAAATTTATCTAAGAGCTGTTCAACAGTGGAACGGTCTCCCCCAGGAGGTGGTGGACTCTCCTTCCTTGGAGGTTTTTAAGTAGAGATTGGATAGCCATCCATCATGGATGCTTGAGCTCTGATTCTGCATGGCAGAGGTTGGGCAGAATCTAGCATCTAGAAGCAGAAATCAACAATAGGAACAAATGTATGCCCAGCGCCCAGCAGAGGGTTCCCACAAAATTGGGGTGTGTGTGTGTGCATGGTGCGCACTGCACGTGAGTGATGTCATGTGCATCATGAGTTGCACGCATGAGGCTGAGCGCTCTGGAGAAGCCAGCCACTAGACCTGCAACATGAATTGGGTGTACGTGTGACAACACGCGTGTGCAATACGCTCAGGAACAGCTGCATTTTAGTTGGGACATTAATCCAGGAGGTGCAGATCCTGTTTCCCCCCTTCCTTGATGTGGCAAAGAGCTGGGTGGGGGCAGGGGCAATGTGGCAGTGACTACACCGCTCTGTTCTGAAACTCAAGCAGTTGGCCCAGGATCTTGCTACGAGAACTTGGATGCCTTGCTTTGGCTGCAGGAGTGCTGTCCGTGGTCCTGAACTCACACCATGGACTCTCTCCAAGGTGCTGGTGCAACCAGGAACCTTGGCTTTCCCCTTGTTGGGGCCATCATCCTTCTCCTTGGTGTTGGGCATCCCCATCAATTGCAACACACAAGTGCACAAACAAAACTAGGCTGGTAACCCTACTTGTGTAGACTTCATTATGTCAAGAATGGGTGTGTTAATCTGCCTTTGCATCCCTAATTCTGTTTTACCTGTTGAAGAGTTATTGCTATTGCATCCTATTAGGTGTCTAGTTTTTTTTAAATATCAAAAGTGTTTCATGAAGAAAAATAGTATTGGGCTGGGGAAGTCAGTAGCTGCCCAGAGTGGCTAGGGAAACCCAGTCAGATGGGCATAGTACAAATAAGAAAATTATTATTGACTAGGGATATGACAAGGACATCTTCCTTACTTTACTATTATTATTATTATTTCATTATCCTGCAAACAATAAATGTTGAGAAAAATGTCTCCAACGTTGAGTACTGTAGCTCTCAATATGCCCCCCCAGTTGACTTTTTCCAATGCATTAGGCCTGCTGTTCCCAAGAGATTGGCCTTGTAGAGCCCAATGACTCTATGCAGGATCTTTGGCAAAGTGGCTCTTTGAGGGATTTACAAGAAGAAGTAGATTGATGGCTCCCTTTAGAATGCTGAAGAAATCAAGTGCTGCTCCAGATAATCCCATCCACCCAGCAGCGACCCGCCCATCCTGATCTTAACAATATTGCCCCTCCGGGTGAGCATTCCTAAAAGAATGGTTAATTACCATAATCCAGATTCAGTGGCAGAGATTAAAAACACACACAGCTCCAGATCCTACACTGGGCTGATTATAAGGCAGTGGACAGAGTTTTCAGATGCAGACCTAAGGAAGCCTGTCCCTTTGAGTGGTGCACTTAATGGATGGCCTTGGGCGGTGGCTCTGCTGTTGTTTACCCTCGGCAAATGACCTTCTCCACATGGTGACTGCGATGGGGGGGAAAACAACAACCAAGGGAAGGCTTTGCAAATGATTTTGTGCATGTAAATTATTCAGCGCTGCTCACACACTTACAGGGTCAAAGTCATAAACCATTTGCTAAGTGCTGGACTGCTTTTACATTACAGACCAGCCTTGTAAATAAGACCATGAAAGTCAGTAGCCTGCCCCCTCCCCCAAAAAGCTTCTTCTTTTTTTACTATCGTGGTAAAAGGCAAGTAAGTAAGTATCTGGTATGCAGGCTGAGACCCTATCTGCCCGCAGACTGTCTCTCCAGAGTGGTGCATGCTCTAGTTATCTCTCGCTTGCAATGCACTCTTTGTGGGGCTATCCAGAGTGTGGCAGCTAGACTGGTGATTGGGAGTGGCTGCCGAGGCCACATAACACCGGTCTTGAAAGATCTACATTGGCTCCCAGTACGTTTCCGAACACAATTTGGTGCTCACCTTTAAAGCCCTAAACGACCTCGGTCCAGTATACCTGAAGGAGCGTCTCCACCCCTATCATTCTGCCCGGACACTTGAGGTCCAGCTCCGTGGGCCTTCTGGCAGTTCCCTCCCTGCGAGAAGCAAGGTTACAGGGAACCAGACAGAGGGCCTTCTCGATAGTGGCACCAGCCCTGTGGAACGCCCTCCCACCAAATGTCAAAGAGAAGAACAACTACCAGACTTCTAGAAGTCATCTGAAGGCAGCCCTGTTTAGGGAAGCTTTTAATGTTTAATAGGTTATTGTATTTTAGTGTTTTGTTGGAAGCCGCCCAGAGTGGCTGGGGAAACCCAGCCAGATGGGTGGGGTATAAATAATAAATCACTACTACTACTACTGTGTTTTTAGACTGGGTGTGGAGGAGAGGCAGCTTGCTCTTGCATGGTCAGCATGGAAGCCCAGGCTACTAGCTTCTTCCTCTTCCAGAGGAGGCTTGGGGTGAAGCTAATAAGGCACTTTGCTAGAAGCCTTCAAGCTCCTTCAGACTTGCCATTTCATCGGTTTCCATGGTCCTGGTGATGGCATGCCAATTTCTTCCAAGCTCCAAGGTGTCTGGGTAATTGGTATGGGAAGCCTCTGGAGCAGTGATGTAAAAATCTGGGCCTGAAGACTCCCCAGGGTTGATTGCAGTGCTGGAGTCTCCTTGGAGGAGGAGGGAATCCTGACCCAGATGGACCAGTGGTCTGATTCAGCAGCTTCCTATGTCCCTATGGTTGCCCTTTCCTACACTTTCCCCAGCTCTACGATACCCTTTTTGAGGTGCAGGAACTGGAACCGTGCATAGTGTCCATTGTGTGGTCGCATCATAGGTTTGTCAAAAGACATTACCATAGTAGCAGTTTCATTTTCAATCTCTTTCATAATTATTCCTAACATGAAATCGGCCCTTTTCACTGTTACCATACATTAAGTGGACATTTTTAGTGATCTATCCAGCACAATCCCAAGATCTCTTTCCTGGTCGGTCACTGCCAGTTCAAAACTCAAATGTGAAGTTAGAAAAATATCCCCCCCCCATTGATGTTTTATTTACATGGATTTCCCATTATAGTGCCCCTTCACCCAGAGCTCTTTGCAATCCTGCCTACATAATTTTTGCTCTGCAACATCAGAAAGCCAGACATCCATACAGAAGGCCCTATTCCTCTTTCTATGATTTGTTTTAAACTGTTTTTAATAGTGAGTTTTAAGTTAATGTCACCTGCCCTGAGTACTGATGATGAAGGGCGGGTAAGATGTAGAATACATAATATTAATATTAATAATCTGACCCACTCCATTCCCAAATATGCTCCCAACCCAGATGACCTATTTACTGAGCATCCATCCTGATGGGAATAGGCAAGATTCAGAGACACAGCATCTGATCAGCAGAGGAATCTACTACTCACAAGCTGATGAATAATCAAATGATGAGCTATCAAGTCACATTCTTAGGAATGGATGCATCTTCGAATTTTGGTTCCCTCAGTTTCTCATCTTTCCAATCTTAAATTTGCAAATGCATGCTACTGGGCTAGGGAACCCTACTGCAGATTTTGCAGCCTGGCTGTGCTTAGGTTCATGTATTGTTTCAGAAAGCATGAATCAGTTAGATTTGCCTGTAAATGTGAACTGAGTCAAATTTACTCCCTAACCCTGGCTACAGCTCATGAGCTGATGAATAATCAAATGGTGAGCTATCAGGTACTATACATCAGGGATGCCAGACGTTTGTCAGCAGCAAATAAATTGGATGTTTTGGGAGTCAGTTCTGTGCTCTCTCATGCCAGGTCTTTCCCAACGCAGTGACAGAGGAGGTGGTCATTGCCTAGGGATGTAAGAAGGCATTGTTTTCCATCCTGCGCTATAGTCGTCTCATGCACTGCTGTTTTCTTTCTGCTGCAGTTCATGATATCGTGGGCTGTCCCTTGAGTCCGCTAGATGACATTGCAAGGGATCGTTGCCTTAGGAGAGCAAAAAAAATTCTCAGGGATGACTCACACCCCAGCCATCACCTCTTTAATCTTCTACCGTCAGGCAGGAGATATAGAAGTATAATCAACCGTACCAACAGGCTAAAAAATAGCTTCTATCTGTGGGCTGTTAGGTTGTTGAACGAAAAATAACATAGCGAAATTGACTTGTAAGGTGGTGTGTTGTTTGATAAGAGATTGAGTGTGGGAGGGGGGAGGGAGGCTCGTTTAATTTCATTGTACACAGGTTGTACAGTGACAATAAAGGTATTGTTATTTTTATTTCCGCCCAAACCACTGTTATGCATCTTTGCTTTCTATGAACCTTACACCATTTATTCCATAAATTACGTTGTCATTATGTTATTCATGGAATCATAGAATTGTAGAATTGGAAGGGAACCCAAGAGTCTGCAGTGCAGGAGTCCCAACTAAAGCATGTTCAACTTCTTTATAAATGACTTGGATTAAGGAATTGAGAGGATGCTCATCAAATTCACAGATGACACCAAACTGGGAGGGGTAGCTAATGCCGCTGAAGACAGAATCAGAATTCAAAATGACCTTAACAGATTGGAGAACTGGGCGTAAGCTAACAGTGAATTTCAACAGGGACAAATGTAAGGTTCTGCACTTAGGCAGGAAGAATCAGATGCATAAATATAAGATGAGGGACACCTGGCTTTCTAGCAGTACATGCGAAAAGGTTCTATGGGCTTTTGGTCCCATTTCATTCTGGGTGTCAGTCTTGGGAGTGGGAGAGGAGAAGCAGACCAGGAGAGGCACAACAGCAGCAAGCAAACTCTAAATTAATCAGCAGTTTGGGAAAATCTGCTCATTGTTCCTGTGCCAAAGTAGGACTTGATTATTGTAATTGCACACACTGTGTGCATGTATTTCAAATCTGGCCCTGGTTTTGGAAGCCAAGCTGTGGGAAACCTGGTCTTCAGAATTCATTCATCCTTAGCCAGTTATCATCCGCCACACTTTACGATTCGGCGTTTTCCCCTTGACAACGCAAGATCATAAAATCGCTTTAGAACTAATATGGTTGTGTTTCTACAGCTTATTCCTTACAGCCCGTATTTTATTGATTTGTTATTTACAGCCTTAAGACCTTGCCTTTGGGCCAAAAAGTCTCTCAGAGAGGCTTACAAAAATCAGTACTAAGGTGGTCCATGACCTCAGGCTGATGATCTAAAAAGACATGACACAGAAGGAAAAGGGAATGGGAGGGAGGAGGAAAAAGCAAGCTCAAGAAAAAGTTCCCAAAACCAGATGCTGTTGGTGGTAGCTCTGGCTGTCCTATCCTAGATATTTGTTGCTGTTTTAAAACTTCCTTGCACGTTGGGGCAAAACAACTTAATTTCACATATACACTTACAGGGTCTGAGCTGGTGGTGACTGACCAGGAATGATACCTTGGGGTCATGAGAGATAGCTCCATGAAAACATTGACTGGGTGTGCAGCAGCTGCAAAAAAGAGCAAATTCCATGCTGTGGATCAAGAAGGAAGGGATTGGGAAAAAAAAACTTGTTGAGAAAACAACACCATTAAACAAATCTGTGGTGACTATGGAACTCACTGCCACAGTGGACGGCTTCAAAAGAGGATCAGGCAAATGCGTGGCAGAGAGGGCCATCAATGGCTGCTCATGGCTCACGGCTATGCTCTACCTCCACAGCCAGAGGCAGCAAGGGCCCTAAGGAAGTCAGCTTATCCTCCACCAGGGCCAGGGCCTTCTCAGTGATGGCTCCGACCTGGTGGAATGCTCTGTCCCATGAGGCCAGGGCCCTGCAGGATTTAACTTCCTTCCGCAGGGCCTGTAAGACAGAGCTATTCCGCCTGGCTTTCAATTTGAACTTAGCCTGATCTTTTATTCCCCTTCCTTCCCTCCTTCTCCCCTTTTTATGAAGATTACCCGCTCTGGGATCCCACAGCTAATTCTCCCCTGGTCTCCTCGCTGGCCCAAATAGGACTAACCTAGCCAGCTAGTCCTGGTGATCATCTAATGTTTATTGGATGGATTTCCCCCCTAAATTTATTTGTGAATTCTGAATTTATTGCTATTCACATTTACACTATTTTATGCTGTTTTTTGTTGCATCAATTAAGTGTTTTAAATCTGTTGTTAGCTGCCCTGAGCACAGTTTTCTGAACCGGGAAGGGCAAGGGTATAAATAAAAATTTATTATTATTATTATTATTACTATTATTATTATTATTATTATTATTCTGAATACCAGTTGCTGGAAATCACAGCAGGGGAGAGGGCTCTTGTGCTTGAGCCTGGTTTGCGGGTTTCCCACAAGCATCTGGTCAGGCCCTGTGAGAACAGGATGCCAGACTAGATGGGCCTGATCCAACAGGGCTCATCTTACTCTCTTCGACAATGCAGAGCTAGAAGAGAAAGCCCTTCAGGGTTTAGTCATCGGTGGCGGAAAGCTCTTTCGGTGCTTCCTGGTGCGTTGATAGTAGTGTTTCCAAATACACAAGGGTGTCCTGATTTTAATCCGTTAAATGTGTTGGGGGGGGGGGGCTGTAGCACTTTGGACGGAGCCCAGAACAAACTGGCAACCAGAGCTGCTTTTTATGTCTAGCAGCTCTAAGCATAGGACAGATTCTTGTGGCCCCCCAGGGCCTTCGCTCGGTGATAAGAGCACATGACTTGCATGCAAAAGGTCCCTGTTTCAACGCTCAACCTCTCTAGATGGAGCTAGGAGAGATGCCCTTTTTTCTGTGGTCCTACAGAGCCGCTGGGACGTGGGTGGCGCTGTGGGTTAAACCACAGAGCCTAGGACTTGCCAATCAGAAGGTCGGTGGTTCGAATCCCCGCGACGGGGTGAGCTCCCGTTGCTCGGTCCCTGCTCCTGCCAGCCTAGCAGTTCGAAAGCACGTCAAAGTGCAAGTAGATAAATAGGTACCACTCCGGCAGGAAGGTAAACGGTGTTTCCGTGCACTGCTGTGGTTCGCCAGAAGCGGCTTAGTCATGCTGGCCACATGACCCGGAAGCTGTACGCCGGCTCCCTTGGCCAATAAAGCGAGATGAGCGCCGCAACCCCAGAGTCGGCCACGACTTAACCTAACGGTCAGGGGTCCCTTTACCTTTTTAGAGAGCCACTGCCAGGCAGCGTAGACCGCATTGAGCTAGTTGGACCAATGAATTCTACCACATATCCAGGGCAAATCACGCTGGTGTTGGTGCCCATAGGGAGCTTTGAGGCATCAGTAAAGCAGCAAGCAAACGTGGCTTGCAGCAACGTGGGGAGACGTATCTGTTAGAATTCCTGCTCTGTGATTGCAGTCATGGGATTTTTATCTATCACATGACGGTATATGTTTTGACCCCACAGAGTGGGAAGTGACAGAGACAGGATGTTTGTGTTACTGTGTTCTGTGAAGTGGGACTATTGTCCTTTGTCCCCCCTCCCCCTTTGCTGCCTGATGCTAGAGAGAGAGGGAGCCATGTCACAGTACCCCGTGTGTGTTTATATGTAAATAAAGTAGATTAGCCAAAATGCTGAGTTGCTGAGGTCTGTCACGCATGAGGCGCAAACTCTGCGGATCCCTAAGTGTTCCAGTGTCAGTTGGCATTTGTCGCTGTGATGTTCGGGCAGAAGAAAGCTTTTGAAGCTCCCGAACGGAAGACCAGGAGGGAGAGAACATTGCCAGTCGGGCATGTGTCTCTGCCAGGGTCCTACTCGAGTGTAGGCCGAGCTCCTGACAGTATCTACTGTGGGGGAAAATTCACATTTTAAAAAATGCAGTTATTTCTTAGCAAATAACCATTTTCACTAGACAACAGGAGTCTCTTTCGAGATTTTAACCAAGGGAGCCACACCCATTTGCTCAAACTCTTTGCAGGTAAGTCTTCCAAGGCCACAGTGCGAAAATGCAGCTTCCATACCTGGTTGACAGGCTGGGTTGGCTTTGAAATCTGGATACAAATCATCTTGGTTCACCGAGGACCAATTCTGTACCTTAGTTCAATTCCATGCCACCATCTGCATGCCGTAGGAGCAGAAATGGGCATGAATATTCCTGCCAGAGAAAAAGGTGCTTTCTAAGGTGCTTCCAGACCTGAAATGTTTTTTTGCCTGAACCGGACAGGATGCGTTTCCTGCATTTCAGGGGGTTGGACTTGATAGCCCTTGGGGTCCCTTTCAACTCTGCAATTCTGTGATTCTATATTTGAGAATACAATGGATGCTCGGGTTGCGAACGTGAACGTGATGCACGTTCGCAACCTGCAGCATTCGCAACCCATGTCTGCGCACACGCGGGTTGCGATTCGGTGCTTCTGCACATGCGCAATTTAGTGCTTCTGTGCATGTGCGACTGCCAAAACCCGGAAGTAACCCGTTCCGGGTTTCAGCGGTCCGTAACCTGAAAAAACGCAACCTGAAGCGGCTGTAACCCGAGGTATGACTGTACTGGATCTCACAGCAAGCAGGGGGCGGGAACCTAGGGTCACATGCCCATACCCAGTGTGCCACAAAGACAACTCTCAGGGCTTGTTGGGAGGGTGCCACTAGAGAGGCACTGGCGGGGCCCAGAAATCACCTGACCCCAGGGCCCCTCAGACTTGGCACAGGGCTTAGTATGAAGCCCTGTGTCCTGGTCAAGTGGGCTTTTCAAACACTGCAACGGCCCTATTTATCTTAGTGTCTGTTTAAAGTAGTTTTTATGCATTCCGTTGCACTTCTTCATTTTTGTTTGCATGTCGCCGTTCTGCTTATTTCACATTGTGATTAATCTCAGAGTTGGGGAAGTGTGTTACCGATGGCAGGTGAGTGAACGAATTAATGAGTTGGTTTCTTCTGATTTTGATGCTGCTGCTGCTGCTGTTTTGCTCCACTTGGGGCTCTTCCAGACGACCTGCTTATTGAGCATTTGCTTGCACAAAGCTTACCTGGAGGGTCCTTCCAGGCGTCCATTTTATTGTGCATCCATGATGATTTGTTCTCATGATGATAGTGGGGCAGTTAGACACAGTCCTGCTTTCAATTGCCTGTGAAAGTTTCAGGGTAGACCATGGGTAGGCAAACTAAGGCCTGGGGGCTGGATCCGGCCCAATCGCCTTCTAAATCCGGCGCATGGATGGTCTGGGAATTGGCATGTTTTTACATGAGTGGAATGTGTGCTTTTATTTAAAATGCATCTCTGGGTTATTTGTGGGGCATAGGAATTCGTTCATAATTTTTTTTTCAAAATATAGTCTGGCCCCCCACAAGGTCTGAGGGACAGTGGACCAGCTCCCTGCTGAAAAAGGTTGCTGACCCCTGGGGTAGACATACTGCTTTGTTTCCAATCAGTGTATGTCCCAGAGCTTCCTGCTGAAACCCTGTACATTTTCACACCACAAATGTTCCAGGGTGTGTGTATGTTTTTCATCCCACATTTGTTGCACTATGGTACAAGGGTGCCCCTTCCAGATGGCAGCAATGCGGAAACATTGGGGAGACATTGCAAAACAAATAATAAAGTAGGGTGATGTGTCCAGTATAAAATCTACCACTTGTGCTCTACTGTTGTGTCAATGGCAAGTTACAGAAAAATCCTACCAAAAAGAACCCCATCGGGCTGGAACGACGAAAGTCTTCATCGAGCCTTTTTGGTTTGTTCGCAGGGACAGTAAATGCCAATAAGCATTCATCCCGCATTCATACTAATTTGCTTGTGGGATGTTTGCAAATCTTCATCAGTCGCTTATTCTGCACTTCCCAGTGCGTTTTCCTTCAACTTTCCTAACCAGAACAAAAGCCTGTTTCTTTTTTTAAAGTGGATTTGTTGCGCTAGGGGAAAATAGTGCTTTAATCTACACAAAACTAAATCTATGCCATGTACTTGAATCTTTCCTGCAAAGGAATGCCAGTCTGGAGGCACCCATACACTCAACTGGAAGTGTAAACAGAGCGAAAAGCTCTGATAGCCTACGTCACTGATAGCCTTTTTCTAATTTTGTTGTTGTTATTTCCACCACACACTGTCATTGTGCTTTGTGCCATACTGACAGGCCCCTGCTGTCAAGGAGATTACAATCTAAAATAGACAGTGAGAGAGAAGAGCGGTTAGGGTGGGGAAAAGAAGATTTTGGGCAAATGCCCTTATACCTACTCAGAGCTTCCTTAAAGTGGGGAATGAGGACTAAGGCTGTGATCCTAACCTCACCTGGGAGTAAGCCCAAGAACCTCAAGGTCCGCCTCTCTCCATATGAACCTACCCAGACCCTGAGATCATTATTGGAAGCCCTTCTTCAAGTGCCTCCTCCATGAGCGGTCCAGAGAGAGGCAACATGAAAACGGGCCTTTTCTGCCGTGGCTCCCTGTTTGTGGAATACTCTCCCTAAGGAGGTTCGGCTGGCACCATCATTATGTTCCTCTTCAACCAGGTCTTTTGGCTGATTGACATCCAATGCCCTTTTAAAATGTGTTGGGGAGTGGGGGAATTATTGAGCTGTTCTTGTTTTAATTTTTGTTATGTACAGTGACACCTTGGAAGTCAAACGGAATCCGTTCCGGAAGTCCGTTCGACTTCCAAAACATTTGGAAACCAAGGCGTTGTTGCAGCCAACCAGAAGCCGTGTTGGAGGTCTGGTTTCCAAAAGAACGTTTCTGAGCACAATTAAGTGTTGGTGCTGACCTTTAAAGCCCTAAACGGCCTCGGTCCAGTATACCTGAAGGAGTGTCTCCACCCCCATCGCTCAGCCCATACACTGAGGTCCAGCTCCAAGGGCCTTCTGGCGGTTCCCTCACTGAGAAGTTACAGGGAACCAGGCAGAGGGCCTTCTCGGTGGTGGTGCCTGCCCTGTGGAACGCCCTCCCTTCAGAGGTCAAGGAAATAAACAAATATCTGACTTTTGGAAGACATCTGATGGCAGCCCTGTTTAGGGAAGCTTTTAATGTTTGATGTTTTATCGTGTTTTTAATACAGTGAAGCTTATATCCCAATGATACCTCAGCTCCCCAGTGAAGATGCCTCTGGGGGAGCCTCTAGTTTAGAAGGGGAACCTTTCTCTTCTACCCAAACACAGAAGGGGATGGAGAAAGCCAGATGTTACTTATGGGTACCCAGATTGCCATCCGTGTATTAGATGGCATGGGAGAAATCTCCTTGTCAGAGAAGGGCCTGTGAAGTGGTGGTCCTGAAACCCAATAGTTTAGCTAACCTCTGGAGCACACTACCGGTGCCTAACATGAGACAGATTTGAGCTGTGGCTGTGTGGGTGATTCTGGGTGATCCTGTCGATTTCTGTCAGTGTCTCACTTTTCCGTTCTGAAGCTTGGCTTTCCACATTTCTGCATCAGGTTGTGATTTCATTCGAAAAGGTCCTCAAAAATTATTTAGCGCCATAGTGCAGACCTCTCCTTATACGCACGTTTGTGTGCAGTTTTGCCTGCTGTACAGATTTTTTTGCAAGCTATTTCCCCTAATGGAATGCATTTTATACGCTGTTTTCTTTAATATGTGCATTTTCACACACATTACTTGGTGTTGCAAAATTCGGAATAGTGCAAATTTCGAACCATGACCCTGTGTTTTGGTTTGCATATTGATTCAAAAAGTGCGAATTAGCTATGTTTGCATGGAAAACCAAACCTCCATTTACCTCTGTGCCTAGTTGTGTGAGGTCTGTTGGATGGTGGCAGTTTCCTAATTTTGCTGGTTTTACATACATATCCCCAGTATGGATTATACTAGAAGGGTCCCAGTGAGCATGGCAAATGTAACCCAAGACTCTCTGTCATGCACAGTAAAGCACAATTTGTGATTTAGTGCTGGATCTTGATCTCTGCTTCCTACCCTGCCATTCAGTGGTGGTGTTGGCATATATGTCTGGGATAGCAGGATTCAGAGAGACCAGATGGACTGCAGAGGAGAGGCAGAACCGGCAGCCTTTGCCATACAAATCCCAAGAAAAACACTGGATTTCTTGAAATTATCAAGAAATTTCTGGAAGAGGCCGAGTGTCTGCTGGCTGCAAACACATAGCAAGCCACACCCTTATTCTCTCTCTCTCGCCCTCTCCCCCTCCCCACCATTTCTCCCTCTTCTCCCCCTTTTCCCATCCACACCCAATTTGTTTTTGTTCCTTCGCTGTCAGGTTTGGTTAACCGTTCCGCCGGCTTAACATCATTAAGCGTCTCCTCTTACAAAAAATAAAATAAAAAATAAAAATAAACCACCATCCTTACTATTACTTGCAAAGCAACTGCAGCATCTTTTTCTCCCCCCCCCCTTTTTTTTTTTTACAAAAGAGACTGGTCCCCAGGGCAATCGCAGCATCCTTTTTGCTGATTTGCTGCAGTGGCGACTGCAGCGCTTACACTGTGCCCTCCCCCATCTTCCTCTGTTCTGCTTAACAGCATCCCTCCGTAGCCAGTGCAAGGGGGGGGGGGGGGGGAGAGAGAGAGAGAGAGAGAGAAGCAGCAGCAGCGGCAGCCGTTCCGAAACCCACTCACCTCTTCCTGCCTTGGAATGCTTGAGTGGTAGGAAAAGGCAGCACCTGACTCTGAGCCGAAGGAAAGGTACCCAGCCGTTCCCATCCTCTCCCCAAGCAAGATGCAAGCCAGCGCCGATTCTACGAAGATGGAATGCCTCTGGAGCAACTGGAAAGGCCAGGGTATATTTTTACACAATTCTTCTGCTCCGGTTCTTTTCCTTCCTCCTTACATGCCTGAAAAAGATTGCATGGGGGAGACTTGTCGCGGAGAGTATGCGTGTGTTTTGCATCCCGTTATTATTATTACTACTGCTGCTTCTTTACCATCAATATCTCCAGGGCCCTTGCATGCTTTTAATGTTTTCTACACATTTCTGTTTGGCATTACTGCTGTCTTGAGAACAGAAACAAGAGAGGGATCCCAGGCTGCTGGTGGTCTTTTAACAGGGTCTTTTATTCCCCACTCCCATGTGTTTCCTTTATTATTATTATTATTATTATTATTATTATTATTATTATTATTATTATTTAAATGCAACATCAGCTTTCCTTCTCGCTGAGAAGGTTTGTCTTGCCTATTGCTGGGTTTTGAGTACGGCTGCCCTTAAATTAGCGCGATCGCTCAGCCAAGTGCTTGGGAGAGGCGATCAGGAACCTGGAGGGGGGGGGGATGTTTCTGTCTCCGGTTTCGGCTGCTCTGTGGTGGTTGTGTTTTGGAAAGAGCTTAGTGCATCGGTTTTGTTTTGCTTTTGTCAAGGGACACACCCATTGTGAAAGCTCTGGTGAGACCATTGCAACTCGGGCGGCAGTTCAACTTGGTCTTGAGAGCCCCTTGCTCAAGCCATCTTACCGCCTTTTCCTATCACCTAACTTTGGTTTTTCCCACAGCCAAGGACTTGGGCTTTTCGAAATCTCAGTGTGCCGCTGAAATAAACCATTACCTATTGTTTTTATTTAAAGCCCATCATATTCCCAAAGTAGTTCACGGTCGTGGTCATCTGTTGAGGAAAGGAAGGCGAGCGAATAAGGTGCTACCCTTCCGTCACAAGAGATTTATTTTGAACGCTGTCCCACTGGGTGTGGCAACCTACCTTCTTGTCTTAGCACTGCTTTTCAGCCATTTTTATGCAGACTTTGCGGCTCTTTGCAACCTTCCTTTGTTGTGGTGGGAGAAACAACTCTGTTTCCCTGCACGGCGATCTGTTACGCATTTTACCAACCTTTTCTTTTGTCGCCTTTTTTCATTTTGAAATGCTCCTTCGTTTTGCCAAGGCACCTCTTCCCCATCAGTGTAGAAACAGCATTGTTTATGTTCCCCTGGAGTGTGAGGTTTTTACATTCAAGCTGTGTCTAACTGAAAGGGCCTGTGTGTGTGTGTGTGTGTGTGTGTGTGTGTGTGTGTGTACGTACGTGTGTCTATTCAGATGTAATTTCAGAACACTGCAAAAAAAAAAAGAAAGAAAACAGACTGCCTTGTTAACTCAAATGTGATTTGACAGTCCTTTGTTGAATTGGGATGTTGTTGTTTTGACGAATGAGATATGAACAGGGTGTGTTGAAATTGAAATTCCTTAATGGAATCTGGCTCAAAGATTCCAAATGGGTTTTTCAAAACGATGCTTCTGTATAGAATGTAAAATAGATGTTCCTACCATTTATCAAATGGTCTATAGTATCATCTGATCTTGTAAGAAGATTTGAAGGCTAGGATTTCAAAAAGACAGATGTGTTTGCAGGAATGAAATTACCCCAGTATTATTATTATTATTATTATTATTATTATTATTATTATTATTATTCTGATGAATTGTAAGATAGAAGATTCCATCCACTATCTTTTTGGGGGAAAGACGTGTTTGCTAAGTGAAGCTGTTGAATTAACCTTCACATGACACAATGCTGTGCATATCTGTTCAGAAGTAAGCCCTGTTGAAGTCAATGAGGTTTACTCCCACGTAAGTGTATAGGATTGCAGTCTTAAAGTCAAATTTGTGGGTTGTTTGTAGAAAACATCTCTCTCTCTTTTTTAAAAAAAATAATCTACCGCTATAGATGTCATATGTTGTCATTTATTTCCACCTCATCTGTTTTGAAATCAATAGCAAATATTGCTTAAAATAGACTGGAACGCCACAGCCCACATTGCAATAGAAATCTACAGAGCTGGAACAAATCCTCAGTATTTGCTTATTGCAGGTAGGGCAAGTGTGATAAAATTATTTCTGAATAAGCCATGTAATCTGCAGGTGTAACACTCTAAAAGCCATACTCGTGAGTTGTTATATTGGAGGGGGGAATATAGATCACCATTGGGGGGGGGGGGAGGGAAAAAAGAAATTTTGATTTCCTAAGAAAGTCTAGACATTTTCCCTTGTCTTTGGTCATTTAATAGAAATGTGTGAAAATCATAGAGGGAATTAGACACGGATGCAGGGATTAGATTGAAAGGGAAACAGAATGGTGCCTTGAGAGGTGGATGAATATATGGACTGAGCGAAAAATATTGTGGGTTTAAAAATAACAAGCAAACTAGGCTTCTCAATCATAACAGCATTTTCGTATGCAAAGGTTTCAGGCAAAAGCTGATCAACTAAACGAGCTTTGGAATGCCCAGCCTTACCACATGCTTTTTGTAAACATCATGTGGTGATTGAAATTGGCTGAAGAACACCATGGCAGAAATCTACAGTGAGCTTCAAAATTCAGGGGGGATTAGAGGGCTGTTTCACATATTCCCACAGAAACAAATCTGAGTTTCTTCTTCTACCTACTATTCTTCTTCATTTCATTTCTCTACTGATTTATATTTTTAAGAAAAAATACATTAAAGCACTGTACAACCTACATTAAAACATCAAATAAAGCGATCCAGAATAAAACATTCCTGAAGAAAGTCAGATATAAAGCAACTTAATTATCAGGAAACTAAAATATTGTCTTGAAGATTTCAAAATGTTACAAAGGAGGTCAACAACAGAATGCACATTTAACGCAGCAGCAGCCATAGATATGTTCTGTGCTTATGATCATATTTTATTCTCTTGCTAATTATTCTGTTTCAAATGTGCATGTTATATTTGACCTTAGCAACGTTTTCTTTCGAAATGCTTAAGATAATTCTTTTCCTTTGTTAACTTTGCTGCCCATCCTGCCAATGGCGGCTGGCGGCTGTGGAAGCTCAGGCTCAGTGACCTGGGTCTGCACTAGGAGGCAGCCAAGATGGTCTCTGGCCTCTTCAGCAGCCTTGGCTTTTGTAGCTGGAGTCAGTCCGGACCCCACCCTCCCAGGCCAGGCAGGGCGGAAAGGCCTGTAAGTCAGGGAGCAGGTGTTCCAGGGCTCGCAGTCAAGACGGTTTGCCATAAAAGCGCACCTCAACAGGGGGCCAATCCTGGCTTTCTTGCAAATGTGCCTGTTTGATAACATGATTTGCAACACCTTGCAGCGCAATTCATAAGTTACATTCACCTAAAAAATGTAATGCGCAGAGAGGCTTTTATTTTTACCTTTGTCGAGTTATGATGCTCCTTTTCTGCACTCTGCAAACCAGATTTCTTCTGGTGGGTTTGTGGGCATGGAGCATGGATGGGGAACCTGAGGCTATAGAAGGGGGAGAGAGTCGATTCCCCTTGCAATCCTACCTAATTCAAAATTTTTGAAGCAGTACGAGATACAAAGCACAGCCAGGGTTCTTTTTGTCCACCCTGAATTTTTGCAGTGTGTTTCTCCAGCCAAGTAATAGGGGAGGTTGTGCATACATGCACATATCTGTGAAAAACAGCATGCAATACTGCATCATATTAGGAGAAATTGCTCTGCCAAAAAGTATATGTTAGGCAGATTTGCATACAAACATGCACAGAGGAGAAATTCGCATTGAAATGCTGATGGATCTTCACACATTTTTTAAGCAAGATTTGCAAACTAATGTGAAGAACAGACCTGAAGGTTGGAAAAAGGAGAAGCTGAAAGTGACAGCTCCGCTCGTCCCCACCTGTGGCCCTCCAGATGTTCTTGGCTCTCCCATCAGCACAACAAAACATGTTCAATAGGGAGCGGCAGTTCAGAAAGAGATGGAGGGCACCAGGTTCCTCACACCTGGCCTGTATTAATATTACTGGTGGGAATCCAGCAGCAACCGGAGGACCATGTGTTCCCCAGCCCTTTCTTGCATAAACATAGCTC